>NC_085138.1:294472326-294791389 GCF_035046485.1 Aedes albopictus | reverse complement strand
TTCTCAGGGGATTTTTTCAGAAACTTCTCCCAGAGCTCCTCTAGAGATTCCCCCAAAAATTCATCCAGAAGTTGTTGAAGGAACACCTCTACAGATTCCTTCAAGGATTCCGCCAGCAATTTACAAAGGAGAACCTCCAAGAATTTCTCCTGGATTTTATCCAGGAATTTCTCCAAGAACTCCTCCAAGAATTTCTCCAGGAATTACCCCAAGAATTTCATCAAAACTTCTTCCAGCAATTTCTCTAGGAACTGATTCAGGAATTGTTCCTGGACATCCTTCAGAAATTATGTCAACAATTTCTCCAGGAATTTTTCCGGATATTCTTGTGGAGATTTTTTCAGAATTCTCCAGGATTACCCTCAGGAATTTTTCAGGGATTCCTCCAGGAATTCCTTCGAAGATTCCTCCAGAAAATTCTCCAGAAGTTCCTCTCAGGATTCTTCCTGGAAATCCTCTAGGGATTTCTTCAGAAATTCTTCCAGGAAATTCCTGGAGGAATACCATCAGTAACTTTTTGGAGATTCCCCCAGGGACTTCTTTACACACGTCTTCTAGTATTCCCCCAGAGATTCCTTCAGGCATTCTTTTGAGGATTTACCCAAGAATCCTCCAGAAGTTCCGCTAGAAATTCCTCCAGGATTTTCTCAAGTGATTTTTTTCAGAAATATAAAAAATAATAGAATACCATCCAGTAATTCTTCCAAGAGATTCCTCCAGAAATTCCCAAAGGAATACCTCTAGGAATTCCTCCAGGTATTCCTCCAGGATTTTATCCAGGAATTTCTCCAGGATTTTCTCTAGGAATTACTCCAGGAATTTCTTCATGAATTCCCCCGGAAATTTCTCCAGGAATTTCTTTAGGAATTGCTCCTGGACATCTTCCAGAAATTATGTCAGCAATCCCAGGAAATTTCTCCAGGAATTTCTCCCGAGAGTCCATCAGGAATTGTTTAAGGGATTCCTCTACAGATAACTACCCATGGAATCACTTCAGGAATTTTCAAGATTCCTTCAGGAAATCCTCCAGAAGTTTCTCCAAAAGGAAAACTCTAGGGTTTTCTTCAGAAATTCTCCAGGAATACCTACAGGAATTTTTCAGAGATTCCTCCAGATATTTCACCAGGGATTCTTCCAAAGATTCCTCCTGGGATTTCTTCACAAATTTCTTCAAGGATTCCCCCAGGGATTCCTTCAGGAATTCCTTCGATAATTTCTCCAGGAACTCCACCAGCAGTTCTGCTACAAATTCCTCCGAGAATCTCTCATTCTTTCAGAAATAGAAGAATAACAGAAATAGAAACAGAAACCTCTCAGAATTCCTTAGGAGATTCCTCTAGATATTCATCCAGTAATTCTTTCAAGAATTTCTCTAGAGATTCCTTCAGAAATTTCCACAGAATGCCACTAGGAGCTCCTCTATTCATTCCTCTGGTATCCCGACTAGTAGATTCTAACAAAAATATAACATTATTGTAACAAACCCTGATATTAATAACTCATTGTGATATAATCAAGCTTTAATATCTTAATAATAAAAATATTATATCTCAATTATATCATATTATGTTATAAATGCTTTTTCATAACTCATTGTGAAATAATTTAGTTTCTATTACTTGACATTCAGAAAATCATTTTGTACAATTGTATCAAAACATGATAGAAACTAGTTTTTTTGAAGATAAAACATATGTCATATTTTTAATATTGATCAGGTCATAACAAAATAGGTTATTATTTTGATAAGACCGGTGTACCCGAGCAGAGGAGAATAGCAAATTGATTACAACAGAATCACATAGCCTGTTTTTATATCATAATTTGTTATTGTTAACTTATCAAAACATATCTTTTTAATAACATGTTTTGTTGGGCAAACTTATTTTGTTATGTTCAAGTTTTTGGGATATTTCCACAAGATAACATTTCAATAATATAGGGTGACATTGGGTATTATCGGCAGGTTTGTTCTCTTCGTCATGGGGGGTTTTTGTCAGCCAAATTGCCTGAAACTTGGCCATATAATTCAGCTTAGTTGGGAAGGATTTGAGACCAACTCTGAGTTCAATAAGATTCAAAAAAACCCCTAAGACGAAGAGAACAAAACGGCCGAGAATAGGTAATTTCCCCTAACATCCTCATCGAGAATTAATTTTTGGTGGATGCCTTATACTATCCAGGCGTGTACTCAGCTTATTGAATTCTAAAATTTGTAGCAAATTCCATAAAAAGATAACAATATGTGTGGTAAACTATTTCCAGTGTTGGGCTGAAAGTCTCTTAAATAAAGACAAATCAATCAATCAATTCTAGTGTTGTCATGGTAAAATCAGTCAAGGTTCCCCGATTTCATTGACCGTTCCTATGGATGAATCCCTGGGGGAATCTTTGAAGGAACCGCTTGAGCTATCCCTGAAGGCACTGCTGGAACAACTTCTGAAAGAATACATGGGACAACTGTTGATCCAACCTCTGCTGAAATTTCTGAATTAATTCGAGGAATGTTGAATCTCTAAAGATATTTCCGAAAGTATCGCTGAAGAAAATTCAGAAGAATTTCTGGAAAGATGAATTTTCGGAATAAATTCCTGAAGGAATACCTTGAGCAACCCTGGGAGGGAATCCTGGAGGTATTTATGAAAAAATACTAAGAGAAAGTCCTGGCAGAATTTCTGATAGCATTTCTGTGTGAATTTCTGCAGGAATCTCTGCAAGAATATCTTCCAGCCATTCCATAAGAATCCTTAATAGAATCTGTAAAAAAATTCGTAAGTAATCCTTTTAGGGTTTTCTAAGACTTTTTTGAGAAATAACTTTCAGAAAAGAAATGTCTTGAAAGAATACCTAATGGAATATGAGGAAATTTTGAGAATTCCCTTATAATCTTTAGAAAACTTCTGAGAAAATTTCGAAGGAGCTCTGAATTTCTGATTCTCAATTATTAAAAAAAAACATTCATCGAGTATTTTTGAGCAAGTTCAAGGAAAGTTTTCTATATGATCGCTTTTAAAAATTCCTGGAAAAAAATTTCAATGAAAAAAAAATCTGAAGAAATTCGTAGATGAATTTCTGAAACAATCTATGCAAGATTTTTTAAAGGAATTCTAGAAGTATTTTCTAAAAGAATTAATGCAACATTTCTGAAAGCTATCCGTGCTTACCTTCTAAAGGAGATATTGGAGAAATTTCTGTGAATTCGTGATTTATTGAAAAAAATTATGACCGGATTTCACTAGGATTTCCTGGAAGATTTGTCAAAGTAAATCTTCGTGGAGTTTCCAAAGAAGTCCCTCGAAGAATCTCTTTAAGAACTACTGGAAGATTTTTTTGGAAACTCGTGGAAGATTTTTTAAGTGAATCCTGGGATGAAGTTTAGCAAGAGTATGAAAGAATTATCGAATAATCTATGGAAGTTTTTTCAAAGTAATCATTGGAGGAATTCGTGAATACATCTCTGGAGGAAAATCTGGTGATATTTCTGAAGAAATTATCAGTCGAATTTATGGAGGATGTCTACTCATAAGACAAAATAATAGTCCCGGAGTTTTAAAGAGAATTTTAAATATTGATATCATTCAAAAATTAACCAAAATTTCACAGAATTTCTATACTAAGTTTCAGTTAAGAAAAAATGCGCAAGATTTATTTTCCAAGAGATTCCACCAAATCGATGATTTTTTCAAGAACTGTTCATCAAAAGTCTTTTGAATATAATACAGAAATAGGTTAAGGATTATTTCTATTTTTTCACAGTTCTTTTGGGTTGATTGCAAAAAATTTCTTTGACATTTCTACCTACAATGATATCCAAAAATGTACTCTTAAAAATCAGGAAAAACGTTCAGGAGTTCAATCAGTAATTCCACAGAATATATGACCGTTAAATTCCATACACAGTTTGGAAATTGAACTTGGATGCTTGTACTCTGTACAGGTGATGTAGTAATGTTGAGATTTCGAAATTCTACCCATGATTATTCTTAAAAATTCATCTGAAATTGCTTCTCTAAAGTCATTTCCAGTTCCTCGCACAGTTTTTCCTTGAAATTATCAAAGGTATTTCTTTTCTGGCTTTCTCCAAGTTACCCAAGCATATCCGGATGTTCCATAAATAGTTCCTTCCAGGATTTTTCACGATTATAGTTTTTTTTTTCACGGGATCTCTGCTACAGTATGTACCCCTGGACTTTTTTCCAATTTGTTGCTGGATTCCTCTCGGAGATCTTTTCATTTTTTTTTCAATGTTCTTCCAAAAATTTCTCTTAAAAATTTCGGGATAGTTTTCCAACAGTTTCTCTCGGGGTTTTTGCCGGAGCTCTTCCAAGGATTTCTTCCAGAGACAGTTTTTAGATATTTCTCGTGTCAGTCTCTCCTACGAGTTCTCTGAGACCGGGAGTGAAGATTTGGATGGAATTTGGCGCATTTCAGAGCTTCTCGGGCAGCAGCGATAGTAATAGCAGTTTGTGGCAAAACACCTCTTCTGCCCGTGAAGGGAGTGGATTCAGAAGTCCGCTGCGGCTGCATCCGAGTGATTGTTTTGCGAGTGGTGTGAATGAGTGAACAATCAGTATGGTTCGGAGAGCATTCTAAACCTACTTGATACTGATACCGGAGGCATACACGTAAAACCAGCTGAAGAGGATTACCCAGACATAGGTAATCCTTGCGCTGATGGTGGGTACACAATCATCATCGTCATAATCATCATCATCATTTCTCGCGTCAGTCTCTCCTTGCGGGATTTCGCACGCAGATTCCTTTTAGAGGTTTTCAGGGTTCCTCCTTACATATCCCTAAAATTTCCTCCGGTGATAAATCCTAGGACTTTTTTTGCGAGATGTCCCATTTTATTCCCAAGTTCCTCTCAATATTTTTCCAAACTTTGACCTGCGGAGATTTTTGCAAAATTTGACCGCCATTCCTTCAGATATTTCCCGCCCGGGAATTTCTAACAAGAAAAGTTATTCCAAGAAGCATTCCGATGAAGTCTCTTTGAAAAAAACTTCGCAAAAACTCCTGGAGCAATTTTCAAAGACATTCCAAAAAGGTGCATCCAGAATCTTGGTGTAATTTCTGGTAGTTTCCGGAAAGAGCTCTAGGAATAATCCCGAGAAAATCTGTAAGAAAATAATCGCAGGTGGACCACAACAAGAAATTATACAAACAACTACAAAGAATAGCATTGAAAATTATCCGAAAAAAAATCAGGGAGCGAACTCCATGAGAAATATCAGCAGTAGTTCCTGCAGAAATCCCAGAAAAATCTTACGAGAAAGTCCAAGATAAATTCAGAAAAACTCTGAGAGACATCACAGGATAAACACCGAAGGAATCTTCTGAGAGAAATTCTGGGAGAAAGTCCGAGAGAAATCTTAAAAGAAATCTCGCGAGAACCTTTGGGAAATCTTCTTTTTCTTCTTCTTTATGGCTCTATGTTTGCATTGGAAGCTGGCCTCCTCTTCTTCAACTTAGTGTTCTTAGAGCACTTCCACAGTTATTAATTCAAGGGCTTTCTTTGCCTGCCATTGCATGACTTGGTACATCGTATAGCAAGTATGTAGCAAGTATCATTTGATACACTATGTCCAAGGAGTCGAGAAAAATATCCCAGCTTTGAGAATCGAACCCGCCGTCTCCGGATTGGTGATCCATAGCCTCAACCTGACACGAATGCCACATAAGTGGTAAAGTGTCTTTAATAAATATTAATAACTAGCTGTTCCCGGCAAACTTTGTCTTGCCTACTGCGTTTTTTGACGTTTCAAGTTTCTTGCCAAGACCAAGTCCCCGTTTAAAATGTATGAAGAATGCATTTTCAAAAACTCTCGATTTGTCCATGTTTTATGGCTCATAAACCTTCCTTGGGTTAAAACTAACAGAACAAAACTAATGCGACCCAAATCGGACCCTTCGTTCGCAAGTTATGCGCGGTCCCACGTATGCCACTACATTTATATATATATATATATATATAGATAATAATAATAATAGCCTCAACCACTAGGCTATCTGGAGTTCCAACCTTTGGGACAAATACCAGCTGAAATTTCCGTAGAAAACCGAAGAGAAACTTTTTGAGGAAATCATAGGAGAAACTGCGGAAGAAACTTTGGAAGGAATTCCTGCGGAAAATTAGTGGAAAACTTCTTAAAACCCTTGGAAGAGCTTTAGTAGAAATCCCAGGAATGACTCTTTCAAGAGGAATTCCGAAAAAGAAACACTAACAGAAATTCCGCGACAAAATCTGCGGTATATCATGAGAGAAACTCTTGTGGAGATCTCAGGATAAATCCTGGTAGAAACCCAGGAGCAATCCTGGGAAAACCTCCATTCTTTATGATCCCCGTTAAAATTCGATAAAATATTGATCGGAATTACGGAATACTGAAGATTCTCAAGCAAGAATCCAGGGAGGAAATAATCAAATCTTTTAAAATTGCTGGAGGGAATCCTGAAAAATCTCCGAAAGGAATACGAGAACAAATAGCTTGAAAATACGGAAGGAATCTTGAAAAAAATCCTGGGAGGAATTTTAAGTGGTATTTCCAAAGAAATTCCAAAAAGAAACATACTAGGGTGACGATTTTTTTTTTTTTTTTTTTTTTATCTGTATTAACGAGATTTTTAACCCTAGGCTAGTTCATCTCGGGACCCACGCTTTACTTCCCTTCCGAAGGAAGAACTCACATTTTGCGAGTTTGTTGGGAGTGGGATTCGATCCCAGGTCCTCGGCATAGGGTGACGATGGATATTATCGGCAGGGTTGTTTTTTTTTTCGTCATGGGGGGTTTTTGTCTGCCAAATTTCTTGAAACTTTGTCGTATAACTCAGCTGGGTTAGGAAGGATTTCAGGCCAACTCTGAGTTCAGCAGCTTTCAAGAAACCCCCCATGACGAAGAGAACAAAACTGCCGAAAATACATAGTTTACCCTATTTCTGAGTAGAACTACATACATGTAATAAAATTCGTTACTGTACATTAATACGACAAAATGTTATGTTTTTTTTATCTGTGCAAAATGTCCCTGAGTATTCACGATATTTCCTGAGTATTCCAGGTTTTTCCCTGAGAATTCCCGGTTTTCAAGTTGTTCCAGGCAGTAGGCACCATGCTATGGGAGATTTTCTGAAAGAATCCCTCGAAAAATTTGTGAAGAAACCCATAGGGCAGTTTCTATCCCTGCAGAAAACTCCCAAATGCGTCTCACATTTTTTTAATTTCTAAGGAAATGCCAAGAAAATTATCTGACAAAAATTCAGATTTTCAAAATAAAATCGCTGGAACAATTTATAAAACAAATATCGGAAAAAGTTTTGGAATAAATCGTTTGACAGAATGGTCGAAGGAATTTCCGAAGGAATTTTTCAGAAAACAATCTAAAAATAGTCCAGAAAAAGCAAGGGTAAATCTTTGAAGGATTTTTTTTTTAATTCCCAGAGGAATTTTTGCGGTAACTCATACCAAACTTTCTCACACAACTCCGTGTGAAACTTCTGGAGGAATCCCTAGTGGAACTTCTGCAGATATTGGAAGTTGCTGTGGGCATTTCTGGTGAAATCCATGAAAGAATTTCCAAAGTAATGCAAGTGTAATTTTTGAAAAAGTTTTTAAAACATTTTCTTAAAAACTCTGGAATAGTTTCTGAAGGTATCTCCTAGGGTATCGCTGAAAGTTTTATTAAGGGAATTTCTGGAGAGTTCCAGAAAAAATGACTAAAGAAATTTGTAAAGGATTCTCTGAACGAATTTTTGAAAGAATGCTTAGAGGGTTTTCTGCTCATATTCATTATTTATTTATTTATTTATTTTTTTTTTTTTGAAAAAATGAGGAATTTCAGAAGTAAAGCATGCAAGATGCTTTGGAAGAATTCTTTGTGGAATTTGTAGAATAGGAGGAGTTGCTTCACAAATCCCTGAAGAAAATTTCCGAAAGAATTCGTGAAAGAATTTTGGATTTACTACAAATTCCCTAAAATTTTTCTAGAGATTTTTTTAGAAGAATTTCTGAAGAAATTTCTGGTAGATTTTCTAAGGCAATCTACAAAAGGTTCTCCAAACGAGTGTCTAGAGAAATTTTGATTAAATATTCAGGGGAATTTCTGAAGCAATCCCTGGGCAAATTTCTCAAACAGTCTTTGAAATGATTTGTGAAAAATCCTGGAGCAATTGGTGAAGCAATTCATGGCAGATTTTATAAAAGAAGTCTTTGTGACACTTCTGGAGGAACACATATTTACTGCCGTAATTCTGCAAAGTGACGTAAGCGACATTGACAGTTTGGCCCAATTTTTGCTTATTATGCATAAAACTCTTGCTTATCTTCTAAGTTTTTTTTCCATAGATGATAGATTACGACTAGATCTTGCATCCTAATACAGCAGGCATACCACAGTGTTATTTTTACACCAGATGTTATATATATTATGCCAAAAAATATCGGCAATTTGAATGGCGCTTACGTCACTTTGCAGAATTACGGCAGTTTAGCTATAATTAGTAATATATGCCAAAACTCCGAGCCATTTATCGAAAACTCAGTTTTCATGCAGTTTTTATATGTTTTAGTACATTTTAGTATACAATTTAAATAAAAATAAAATTAAAGAGTGTGTTTCGGTTCCATAGACATTTCGCAAATTTAAATGTCCACTAAATCGAGATATACACTCCCGTTCAAAAGTTTGGGGTCACCCCCTCAAAAACATGTCATTTTTTTAGATCCATATCTCCGCCAATTTGCGTCCGATTTCAAAACCCTAGTTTTTTTCAAAAGATAATAAGTCAAAGAAACTTTGAACATGATTTAAAAGAAATTTTTTCCAAAAATTGTGTATGTAAACTTAACCCAAAGTTGCCAAATTTTCCAAAAAATGAATATAAACTTACGGCAGTGTCGCTGGAAGTTGGGTCGACCAAATTTTAAGATGAGAGCGGTAATATGACCCTTTTTCTATTAGCTTTCAACTGCTTTTTACAGAACTTAGCTAAAAAATCTAGAAAAAAAGTTATTAGGTAAATTAATCCTTGATGTCATCGACCAAAAGTTTGGGGTCACCCCTCAATATGATGTATCGGCCAAAAGTTTGGGGTCACTTTCGTAAAACATGGAAAAGTGATTTGGTGATATCTTCGTCATCTATAGTTCAATTTTAATTATTTTTGGCTCATTTCAAAGATAATTAACTAAATTTACGTTTGATGTCTTCAACTTAACGTATTGAACGATTTTTGTATATAAAAATGTTATGTAAAGTTAACACATTTTACCACGCTTCAAAAAATGAGGCAACTTTACTTTAAGTTTTAGTATGTAAATTTCAACAAATATGTGTGGTTCAATGTCTATGCAGTAAGTATCATTCATTTTGTTTCAAATAAGCCAAGAAGAATTAAAATTGAATGAAAGATGACAAAGATATCAACAAATCACTTTTCCATGTTTTAAGATAGTGACCCCAAACTTTTGGCCGATACAGCATTTTGAGGGGTGACCCCAAACTTTTGGTCGATGACATCAAGGATTAATTTACTTAATAACTTTTTTTCTAGATTTTTTAGCTAAGTTCTGTAAAAAGCAGTTGAAAGCTAATAGAAAATGGGTCATATTACCGCTCTCATCTTAAAATTTGGTCGACCCAACTTCAAGCGACACTGCCGTAAGTTTATATTCAATTTTTAGAAAATTTGGCAACTTTGGGTTCAGTTTACATACAAATTTTTTTGAAAAAGTTTCTTTTAAATCATGTTCAAAGTTTCTTTGACTTATTATCTTTTGAATGAAACCTAGGGTTTTGAAATCGGACGCAAATTGGCGGAGATATGGGCCTAAAAAAATTACATGTTTTTGAGGGGGTGACCCCAAACTTTTGAACGGGAGTGTACCTGTATCAGGTCGTATTCTCACCGACTCAGTTGGTTATTGCAATAGCAAAGTTCGTCGCAACAAAACATCGGAATATCGTCTACTACGATGTAGTCATGCATTATAAAAGTTATTTTGCACTCTTATATGATTTTACCAGATACATCGCAGTAAGTTCAAAAAATAATATCATATGCGATGAAAATTGTCCCTCAGTCGTACATATATGCGATAGTGACTTAAAATAGTACTTTATACGATGT
The DNA here is from genome assembly GCF_035046485.1 of Aedes albopictus. Lineage (NCBI taxonomy): Eukaryota > Metazoa > Arthropoda > Insecta > Diptera > Culicidae > Aedes > Aedes albopictus. The sequence goes on along the minus strand of NC_085138.1, from coordinate 294,781,261 downwards.
ACAGCGTGCATCCTTATGCGATTCCTGGTTGTCTGGGTGGTGTAACGCTTGATGTATATAACTGCACTAAAAGTAAAGAGGATGGCTGCGTTTTATGCGAGACCTGACTGTTCAACGAGAATAACTGGAGTAGCTCAAACCACTCAATCCTTACGATTCAACTTTCCCTAGTATACCTTAGAAATATTCAAACCTTAATAGTTATTTATGAAACTAGTTGCAAAAAGTTGATTTTTTCAGCACGAGTCGTACATTTATCCAACGAGGCTTGCCGATTGCAATGATTTTTTCATAATGCAACCCATTTGAGTTGCATAATGTTCATAATGCAACTCAAATGAGTTGCATTATGAACATTATACAACTATTTTTCATTATGCAACTCATTTCAGTTGCATAATGAACCAGTTTGGAAAAAATGGACATTATGATACCAAAATGAGTTATATAAAATATAAATTATGATACTGAATTGCATAAATTATGCTTTGTGATGGGATTTTCTTCGATGATGCTCTTGTCGAGTATCGCACCGAACCAAATCAAAGAAATGGAAATAATTTCACCGGAATAGGATCTCAGCATTTGACGGCCAGTCCAACCGGCCCGGAATACAGGCAACAAAAGCAACGGCGAAGAAAGATCCACTAGCTGCGTGTATCATCGTCCTTGTTGTAATCCTCATTCCGGTGAGGAGGGATTTTCATGCTCGAGTGAATCACCACCGCCGCGCCGTATTGTCCTACCGATACGATGATGCTCAATTCCAGGCTTAGATATGAGAGCAGGCATTTTCCTCGTTTTGGGGTTGCTTCGACTCGTGGCGCTCTTGTTTTCCTAGCAGCTTTCGGGTGGGAAAAATGGAGCTCGAAAATAATTCCCATACAACATCTGTGCAGCTGCTGTTGGCTGTGGCGGGTAACAGCAGCAGCAAGGGTACCCCAGTGCGAAAACGAGGTTTGTTTTTTGACCCAAATTTGGTTGCTTCGTGTTTTCGCATGCTACGCTACGAGCTGTCCTTGTGGTATGGGTTGCTGATGCCACTTTCCGGTACAGCCGAGGAATGGTCCTTTGGCTTACGGTTTTGGTAACATAGAATTCTCGCTCAAGATGAGCTAGCCAATTTTGTACAATGAGTGGAGAAACATAACAATGAAGAGAACCAGCTCGGAAAGAAGAATGATTCTGTAGCTGTAACTGACCGGTTTCCGAATCATTCATCTTATCTGCATGTCGGTGGTTCCGCATGATTAATGTGCTAATTTGACTATGGTTGCACGATCGATGATAGAGCTCGAAGCTTGTAGTCCTATTTTTGGGCATTACGGTTTTCCGTCGGCTTATTACATTGGTAACGATGTGTTTGAAGTAGTATATGAAATCCAAGTAGTGTACGATAAAGTCTTCTACAGTTTTTTGTACGTTTTTACATGGATTTGTTAAACGGTGTCTACTTCCTAACACCTGTGGCAATTCATCATCCTTTTCTTCTTCCTGGCGTAACCTCCTCACTGGGACAAAGCTTACTTCTTTTCCGTTACGAAAAAACCATGGAACTACCGGGATTCAAACACACCACCCTCTGCAAGGTCATACTGAATGTCAACGCCTTTGCAAATGTGGCTACATGGGTCCTGCCTGTGACGACCATTAAACAACGGAATAACAGCAAGCTCTTGAAAATGTGTGAGCTAAAAAGAGACTATGTAAGTTGGAGCACCTCCTTAAAACATTATTTTATTTTGTTTTTGTATTTTTTTACCTTTTGTCATGATTGAGTGACAAAAAGTCGAATGCCAACTCGTCGAAAGAACAAAACGTTGAAAAATAAAAATTGTGTGGCTTCGTGGCCGTGCGGCTAGTGTCACCAAGCATTTAGTCGCATCGTGCTGAGGAGCGTGGGTTCGATTCCCACCGCAGCTGCCAGGAAAAGTTTTCGGCTGTGTCACTGGGCGTTGCATGCTAGTCCGTTGTCTAGTGTCGTGCTTCCTTCAAAAAGCGAATAGCTCACTGGAAGCATGAAACGTGTCCGTGTCTTTTAATGGCTTCCTTTTAAAAGATGAATAACTTACTGTTTGCTTCTGATGAAATTTCGGAAGATTGCGAATGAATCCTTGGACAAATGAACCTTAAGTAAAGGAACCATAGAAATTAAGCATTGAGGGATTCACAAAAAAATCAGAATGGATTCCTAAAGCTATATTAGGAGGGATTCTCGTTTGAATACCCGAAGAAATTCCCTATAATATTTCTGGAGGAATCCGCAATGAAATCCTTGGAGTAATTGCCGTAGACATTCTAGAAGAAGTTCCAATGACATTCCTAAAGAAATTTCTTGAAAAATTCTGCAGGGAATGTTTGAAGAAATCCTCGAAAAAAATTCTGAAAATTAAACTCTTGTGTTCTATAAGAAGTCCTGAGAAAAAATAACCATCAAATTCTCATGGAATACCCAAAGAAATGTCTCGAATAAATCCTGAGAAAATCCGAAGGATTTTTTTCCAAGAATTTCAGAAAGTATCTCGAAATAATATACCTGGATTAACGCAAAAAAAAAACACTCCTCGGAAAATTCTTCATCGACTCCCTTTAGAAGTTTTTCTAGGATTCCCTGAAAAAATACTACAAAGAACCACAAAATAACTTCATGATGGTATATCTGGAGAAAGTCCCGATAGAACCATTAGATCAACTACGCAATAAACTGTCTGTGAAAATCCTCAAAGATTCTTTTTGGAATTTCCTGAAACAAATGCCTGGGAGAATTCCCAAATAGATATCTGGAGGTATTCTCAAAAGAAACGATAAATCAGAAAGGAATCCTGTAAAAAAAATATCGGAAACTTCTCATTAATTTTATCGAGAATTTCTGAGAATTTCCTTGATATATTGTTTCAGGCATTCATTGGCGGCTACCACCGAAAACTCCCTGGTGCAGAAATAATTTTCCAGCGAATCCCTGGAGCAATTCCCTTTGAAACACTTGGAAAAATTTGCAAATGGAATCTTTCAGAAAAATTCCTAAAGAACCCTGGAAAGAGTTCTCCATACTATCCCTAGAAGAATTCTTCACGAAGAAATTAATATCTCCTATTTTTTCCCAAATCCCTGTAGATATTTATCAGAAATCCCTTAAGGACAAGGTATTTGGAGTACATAGCTCAAAATTTCTAGAGCACCGTTTTTTAGAACCGTTGAACGGATTGGGATGAAAATGCATCACGCTAATTGTTCAGTGGTTGTCAACAGCGTGATGCGTTTTAATCCAAATCCGTTCAACGGTTCTAAAAAACGGTGCTCTGTAAATTTTGAACAATGTACTCCAAATACCTTGTCCTTAAAAAATTCTTCAAGGAGTCCTTGGAAAAAAATCGGTGAGTACATAGAGATTTTTTATGCAACTCTAGAAGAATTTTTGGAAGAATATTCAAACCTTTTCTCCCTTGAGAAATTTCTCAAAGATTCTTGAAAAAAAAAATCCCAGAGAATCGCTGAAGAACTTTTATATGGAGTTCTTGAAGAAATTCCCCGAAGAAATTGTTCAGGAATTCTTTTGGGTATTGAACTTGAAATATTTCTTTTACAATCTCTTAATGAAATCCCACAATATTACGATTTGGGATGTTTTATTCCTCTCGAAATTGTTCTCAGAAATAAACAATCAAATGAAAATATCTAAGAAATTCACGGAATTTTCGAAGAAATACCCAAAGCGAATATTAAACAACGTGGCTTCGTGGCCGTGCGGCTAGTGTCACCAAGCACTGAGTCGCATCGTTAGGGGAGCGTGGGTTCGATTCCCGCCGCAGCAGTCAGGAAAAGTTTTCAGCTATGCCACTGAGCGTTGCATGCTAGTCCGTTGTCTAGTGTCGTGCTTCCTTCAAAGAACGTATAGCTCACTGGAAGCATTGAATGTGTCCGTGTCTTTTAAAACAAGATAAAACATACAACATTAATTGAATAAATCCTGGTCGTAAATTTGAAACGAATCTCTCAGTTTCCTTAGTGGTCTGAGTAAACATTGACAGACGAAATTTCAGAAGACTTTGCTAATATCCTCTTTTGTAACAAACCTTCATAAAAGGAATCCCTGAAAGTAAGGACTGAGGGATTCACAAAAACATTCCAGAATGGATTCCTGAAGCAATATTCGGAGGGACTCTCGTTTGAATTCCCGGAGCAATTCCCTATAGCATTTCTGGAGGAACCCGAAATGCGATCCCTGGAATAATTTTTCAAGGATTTCTTGAAAAAAAACCTCCGACGAATTCTTGAACAAATTCCGGATAAAACTCCTGAAGTAATTGCGTAAGACATTCTAGAAGAAAATTCAATGGATTCCTTAAGGCATTCATCAAATAAATCCTAGAAAAAATTCTACAGGGAATGTCTGAAGAAATCCTCCCAAAAACTTCTGAAAAAAAACTCTTGTTAATAATAAGAAATCATCAACGAATTTCCAAGGAATGCCAAAAGGAATGTCTCAAATAAACCCTTGAGAAAATCTTCTTAGGATTTGTGGAACAAGTTCACAAAGTAATTTCCAGAGAAATTGTTTAACAAATCCCTGAAATAATATACTTGGATAAACATAAAAAAAAACTCGCCCAGACTAGCTCCTGGATTATTTTTTGCAAGAATCTCTGGAAAAAATTTTCAACGACTCCTCAAAAAAGTTTTTGTAGGATTTCCTGAAGAAAAACTTGGATGGAACCATTGAAGGTACTTCTCAAAAAAAAACGCCTATAAAAAAATCCAAAGAATCCCATTAGAATTTCAGAAAACAAACACCTGGGAGAATTCCCAAATAAATCTCTGGAGGTATTTCTCAAATAATTTCTTATCAACAAGGAATCCTGTAATGATTCGGAAACTTCTCCATTACTTATGTCGAGCATTTCTGAAAGGATTTTTTTTCGGAAATTTCTTCAGGAATGCCTTGCACACTTAGAAATTCTGAAATTTGCATGAAACGAAATCACCAAGGAACGTAAACATTTTCAGGACTGAATCACAAATTGGACTCAGTTTTACGCGCATCATGTAAATGCTGGTTGGTTGCGTTAGATGTCAACAAATCCGTTTCACCAGAAACGTAGAATCAGTATCACGTTCATCAGCCACCTTCTAACTCGGTGAAATAGCCGAGAGGTAAGAGATGTGGCTCACGATCAGCACATCCGGTATTCGAATCCATACTTGACAATATTTTACTTTTATGTTTTATCTGTCAAATCGGTTTTAGCGATTGCTAGACTCTAAGAAAATATAAGTTTATTTTGTGGCGACTTGAAAGACGTAAATTTACATGTTTTAACCTCTAAATTCGTGTTCTTTTTTTTTGCTTTATTTTAGAGACTTTCAGCCCTGAGCTGGTTCGTCTCTTTATTTGTGTTCTTGAAGATGCTCGTATATGTCAAGTTTAGGAAACTTGAAATTACATGATATTTTCTAGGTGTGTAGCCTTTCGGTACACCAGGTCAACTTTTAGATAGTAAAAATCAACCGATTTAACGACCGACGGTTCATTCGACGCGGAATCTGGTCCAATTGTTTCCTATTGAAAATGGTTCAGATCGGTCCAGCCGTTCCAGAGTTATGGCCATATAGGTGTTCCGGACCGGTACACCTATTTTCATATCTGACCCTGGAAGGGGTCAGACATGAGAATGCAACAAACCCAACAAATTGTGGCATTTTCGATAACTTGAAGAATGGATAGCAAGAAAATATTCTCAGACCACAGCTGATTCGGTAGTGTTCCGGAATCGGTTCCGGGTGTCCCGCCAGATGTGGTCAAATATAATAGTGAGCCAAATTCATGCATACGACACATCAAAACGTGGCTTTTTTTTTTGATAACCTAATGAATGGTGGGCAAGAAAATAGTCTCAAACCATATCTGAACCAGTAGCGTTCCGGAACTGGTTCCGGATGTCCCGCCTTAATGACCGGTTATCAAGGAAGTAGACTAAGACCACATTAGGGACAGCCGAAAGTGCCAGAGCCTGCTTCGGCTAGTCCTCTGAAAGAGGCGAAATATAAAATTGAACCAAAGCCATACATCAAAGCGCAGCTGTTTTGATAGGCTATTGAAATTAGCAAGAAAATAGTATCATATTATATCTGAACCGGTAATGTTTCGGATGTCCCACCGGAAGTGTCCAAATATAATAGCGGTACCAGGTGTCTCACCGGAAGTGGCCGAATGTAAAAGAGAACTAAACCAATATTCGCGACACATCAAATGGCAATCTCAGATCATACTTGGGAAAACTAGTAGTATTCTGGAATCAGTTCCGGGTGTCCTTCCGGAAGTGGTCAAGTGTAGAAGCGAACCGAACCCCAACATTACAAATCGCGGCTTTTTCGATAACCTGATGAACGGTTTATAATGTCCCACCGGAAGTGGACAAATATAAAAGTGAACAAAACCCATGCTTGCGGTACATCAAATCGCTTTTTGCCAGTAACTCGATGCACGGATAATAAGAAAATATACAGATTCCACATAAGTTACCATCGGTAGTGTTACTAGATCCGGGAGAGCTGATGAACAGTAAGCATTAACATAAGTTCAGACCACATTTAATACTACTGGTAGTGTTCCGGAATCGTTCCCGGGTGTCCCCTTAAAAGTGGCCAAATATAAAGTATACCAATCACATACATGGGGCACATCAAATCGTGACATTTCGATAACTTTATGAACGATTAGCAAGAAAATAGGCTCAAACTAGATTAGATGTTACCGGTGGTGTTGCAAAAGTAGCGTTGAGTGCTTCAGCGAAATTACGAAAGTGAACAAAATCATTGCAAGCAATAGATGTGTGTAAGAGAACCAAAAACTTTATAAAACTAAAACTATCTCATCAAATCTCACCATTTTAGATTCCTAAGGTGTAAATACAGAAGGATGGGTCAACATTGTATGGAAAAATTAAAATTTAAGCGCATCACCCCCGAACATTTTTTTTTAATAATGCGTCTAAAATTACTGTGCAAAATTTTGATGCGACTGGAGGGCGAGCTCTGTAATGTGGTTGAAATTTGGATAGGATTTAGTATTGGCAATTCAAATTACTACATTACAAATTTTACATGAATCTTGTAACCAATGGTAATTAAAGTGTGCAAAAACTTTTTTTCGAAGAGCTCAAAGTGATCTGTGAAAAAAGTTTTATCATCTTAATATGGATCGGCCTCCAGTGAAGATGGTCAAGCAGTCATTTGAGAGGACTGTACGTCGAACATAACGTCGAAACAAATGCCATCAATAAGTTTTCCAATTGGATGATGACTTTGATAAAATTCCTACTTTTCTAAATAAAGTATTCTCAGGATTCAGAAATTCGTAGATGGTACAGTCCCAGACCGCTGTTATAAGAATTTCCTCCTTCCCGTCCGTTACCAAAGCACAGAGATTAAGGGCTGATCACTGACTCTAAGGCAAGACTTATTGCGACGACTGAAAGATCATGAGTACATATTGAACGAGAAAGGCACTATCACCACCAGGTGATATGCCACAAAAGTTCAGCCTATTGGACGCAGTGGCTCAACAGGGGAGGAAAAAAAAATCACCACCAGGTGGATTAATCTGGGTTTTTAGGTAAAATACATACGTTTTTGATAGAAAAAAATGTACTTTTTAGTCGCAATTGTGGATTTATTTTTTGTATTTTCGTAGTTTTTGTTGCTCCAAATTAATTATTTATGAAAAACCCTATTGTTTGTGCACTTTTCGATAAGAGGCTGTCCATAAATGACGTAGCATTTCGGGAGGAGGGGGAGACTCTGACAGTGTGACGAGCCATGTACAAGGGGAAGGTGGTGCCGAAAATTGTCCACTAAATGCTACGTCATTTATGATTGCTCGCTTATTTATGTAATTTTTGTTGTTTGTATTGGTATTACTTAAATTTCTTTACTGCCATTTTTATAATTATTCAAAGGAAGTTTATTATTTGTTACGGGGTTGCCGTTTGATACGCTAAGGCAGATTTCAGAATTAAATGGTAAATGATCACTTCCTGGGGGATTCAGATTCCCATAACATCCGAAGTGCCTAGTCCTCTCGCAACTCTCCGACGGCAGCAAGCAGGATTCCGTGCCGGACGATCCTATGTGGACCATATTGTCATGCTCCTTATCATCCTAGAGCAAATCAATGAATTCCAAGAGTCTCTCTACCTTGTGTTCATTGATTACGAAAAAGCTCAATCACGGAAACATGTGGGAAGCCGTCAGGCGCAAGGGTCTCCCTGAGAAAATCATCGGCCTCATTGAAGCACAGTACAGGGCATTTTCGTACAGAGTTCTGCACAACGGTGTTTTGTCCGGGTCGTTGCTGGAGTGAGGCAAGGATGTATACTATCACCGCTACTGTTTCTCATCGTTATCGACGATATCCTGGTGGGTGCGATTACTCGTGAACCAAATCGGGAATTGCTTTGGCAGCCCATTACCTCAACGACGTGGCGCTCTGATATGCAGAGCCAGCTCGATGATCTTGCCAATCGCTCCTCAGCCGCAGGTCTTACCATCAACGTCAACAAGACCAAGTCGTTGGATGTAAACACGGTCAACCCTTTCAGCTTTACGGTAGCTGGGCAATCAGTGGAGAATGTAGAAGGCTTCCAATATCTTGGTAGCCAAATGACGGCCGATGGCGGCACCAAGATCGACATAGGTGCACGGATCAAAAAGGCGAAGGCTGCTTTTGCTAGTTTAAGAAACGTATGGAAAAACAACAAGATAAGTTGACGCACCAAAATCCGAATTTTCAACTCGAACGTGAAATCTACGCTGCTATACGCCAGTGAAACCTGGTGTGTATCAGTGAAGAACACTCAACGGCTGCAGGTCTTCATCAATAGATGCCTGCCGTATATAATTCGTGCATGGTGGCCTCACAATTGGATCTCCAACGTGGAGCTCCATCGTCGATCAAAAGCCGATAGAGACAGAAATTCGGGAGCGAAAGTGGAAGTGGGTCGGCCACACTCTACGCAGGGCGGAAACGGAATCGGCAAGCAAGCGTTAGATTGGAACCCAGCAGGACATCGCAGCAGAGGCAGACCCAGAGGCTCATGGCGGCGCAGCCTCAACAACGAAAACAAGCAAGTCGACAGAAATTAGACCTGGCCACAGGTCAAGGCGATGGTTGGCAATCGCCCAGGATGGAAATCTTTCAATTCGGCCCTCTGCACCACTGTGGGTGCCCAGGACTGAAACTTAACTAACTGCTTAGTCCTCGATAGACTCCAGGACGGGGAGAGATTTCTTTCAAAATTCTAAAAGGCAGGGTTTGGCACTGTTGGGATGAGTTGTAAGCTTTATACGAGAGGTAGCGGTAGAAAGATAGAGAGATACAAATAGGGAATAAACACGGGTGATCCTGACATCTACATACAAATAAAAAATTAAGTAAGTAAAACTCCAAAAAACATAGGAATTCTACGTATACACAGCTTCAACTAAATTTCCGCAACACATGTTTATTTTCACAAAAGTTCCACAGACGCTCGCAACTAGCCAGCCAAATTGAATCTCAAATTAGTACAATGATACAAAATTGAAGGAAATCGTGACAAGACGCAGACAATGACGACAGTGACGCAGACGACGCCCCGATACGATGTGTACGTGAATGAAAATTTGCTGTTTTAGGATTTTGGCTCAAACAACAATGTTGGTCTAGAAATTCTAGCAACTTAATACAACAGCCACGTGCCAGGCACAATGCCGGAAAGACGCATGAGGAATGACACGTGGTCGCGTGGCGCATTCTTGCCAGACTACAGTGTTGCAGTGGAATCCGATATGGGGTGGATCTTTCAAGTTCAAAGGAATTGCTATTTAGGTGTGAATGCGTCGGTGTGGGAGAAGCAATGCACTGTTATACATTGCTATGCAGAGGGTTTACAATGTAGACATACGCAGAACTGCATATTGATTGATGGATCATAATCTAGTGCGTGTGAAACATACCCTTCCATCAAAGTACATCAATATTTGCAACTACTAGGCTTTTACAATTGCTTTCAAACCAATCAGTATCAAAACAGACAGCTTTCAGGGTGAAATTTTCAGAATTTGTTTGATTTCAATTCATACTCCCGATCAATAATTGAATAGTAATGAATTACTAACCAGGAGACAGAGAATGGTACTAATAAAAACCCAAACAAATTCTCATTTGATTATATATATGTTACACGTGTCTGGCACAGAGAGAAACCCGACACAAACTTACCATCAATAAACGAAACACGTTCTATTGTATGTACTCCCCAGCCTGCCGGGAACAGTATGTAAGTTCAAACTACCATATTCCATTCGCATCGGCAGCTGCAGCAATTGCTCCCCATCCCGGACCCACGGGGCTCTAGGTTCACGGCTTTTCCCGGTAAAATTCCAAAACGTGAATCGCATAATATCAGCTCAGCGGCATAGATCTGGATCGAACATGATACGACCCACTCATCCAGGAGACATCCATGCAGCCAGGGCGGAAGCCCCACTGACACTTTACAATGGACGCGTGTGCGGGGAAACTTGTATGGAACGAAACCGAGGAAAAAAACAGCCATGATAATCTCCTAGCACCTGGGCTACTGTACCTACCGTGGCGTGGACGTGGGTGAAAATTTGAAACACAACTAGTGTGTGAATAACGGCGGAATCCTCGTAGAATATCCACCCGACCATGTTTTATGAATGGAAACTGTAGTGGATTCACCATTCCGCCATATTAGGTAGCGCTCCATGTTGGGTAGGTAATCCCATTGCGGGCTGAACTTGCACGTATCATAACCTGGACGAGTGTTTTACTTTTTGCACAACCAGGTATGAAGGGCTTCACTATTTTCGTTCGGCCCGGGCTAGATCCATCACACGTTCGCAATATACTTACAACTCGAGTTTGATAGGTTTCAACGAAAATTCCACCGCGTTCCGAAAACACCAGGAACCTTGTTGTTGTTGGGCTTATGTTGCTGAGCTGATAGCAATCTAGTTTGCTTTGGGATTATTTTCAACTTGGCTGCAGAACATTTCTTCATATTTTGTCCATAGTTTTATTGATGCACTACCGTCTATGGAAGCTGTGAAGCATTCATGTTGCTTTCTTTTTTCCTCTCAGCTGTTTGGTATGAAAGAGGTTGATGTTTGAGCCGCACCTTCTTGGTGAATAGACGCTCGGGTCGTACCTCCTCAATCTAGCTGAAGTCATAAGGACAACAGTGCCCATGCTGCACTACCAGCTAAGCACACAACTCTTTGCTGGCGGTTTATGTCATCGCTTGACCCGTGGAAGGTAGGAACTTGTGAGTACCAGAGCTATGTTAAACGCTCTCCTTATCGACTCACCGTTTTGCAAGCACCGATGGTGACGTTGTAGCAGATCTAGGAGTACGTGAGCAGGACGAAAAATTTCCAGCCCCTAACCTCCAAGAGGTTGAGGAGGAGTTTCTAAAATACGGTGGAGAAGCACAGGTCAGAGCACTACACTGGGTTATTACCAAGATTTGGGAGTATGGAAGGTACCGTGTGTCCCATCTACAAAAAGGGCGACAAGTTGGATTGCGGGAACTATTTCGCGATAACACTACTGCGCGCTGCCTACGAGATACTCTCTCAAGTTTTATGCCGCCGTCTAGCACCGATTGCAAGAGAGTTCGTGGGGAAATATCAGGCTGGATTTACGGGTGAACGCGCTACAACGGACCAGATGTTCGCCATCCGCCAGGTGTTGCAGAAATGCCGCGAATGCAACGTGCCCACACATCACTTGTTCATCGATCTCAAATCGGCGTATGATACAATCGATCGAGAACAGCTATGGCAGATTATGCACGAATACGGATTCCTGGATAAACTGATACGATTAATCAAGGCGACGATGGATCTAGTGATGTGCGTAGTTCAAGTATCAGGGACACGCTCAAGTCCTTTCGAATCTCCCAGAGGGTTACGGCAAGGTGATGGTCTTTCGTGCTTGCTGTTCAACATTGCGTTAGAGGGTGTAATAAGGATATCGCGGATAAAAACGAGTGGGACGATTCTCACGAAGTCCGCTCAGCTGCTTGGTTTCGCTTTTGATATTGGTAGAAACGTACATCCGACTAAAGAGTGAGGCCATGCGAATCGGACTAGTCATTGATGTGACGAAGACAAAGCACATGATGGCAAAGGGCGTCAGGGAGGATTCACCGTGCCCGCCACCCCGAATTTTTACCGACGGTGATGAAATCGAAGCGGTTGAAGAATTCGTGTATTTGGGCTCACTGATGACCGCCGACAACGACTCCAGCAGGAAATTGAGCTTGCATTGGACTCCGCAGAACTCTACGATCGAATAAAGTTCGCCGTAACACGAAGTTGACTATCTACAAAACGCTAATTAGACTGGTAGTCCTCTATGGGCACGAAACATGGACCCTACGTGCAGAGGACCAACGCGCCATTGGAGTTTTCGAACGGAAGGTGTTGCGTACCATCTACTGAGTGTATGGAAGACGGGACTTGGAGAAGGCGAATGAACCACGAGCTGCATCAGCTGCTGAGAGAACCAACCATCGTCCACACCGCGAAAATCGGGAGGCTACGGTGGGCGGGTCATGTCATCAGGATGTCGGATAGCAACCCGACTAAAATGGTTCTCGAGAGTCATCCGACCGGTACAAGAAGACGTGGTGCGCAGCGAGCTAGGTGGGTCAACCAAGTGGAGGACGATCTGCGGACCCTACGCAGAGTGCAAAACTGGAGACAAACAGCCATGGACCGGAAGTTGGGTACTATGTACAGCAGAGGCCACCCCGGCTTTAGCCTGATTGGTAAATAATTTTAATAACATTTTACTTGGAAAAGAAAAAAACTCAAACATATTATTTGAAAGGTCAAATTCAATTTATTTCTTCATTCATGCCACGGGCCGGCCTAAGTTTCCGGCCGGATCCGGCCCGCGGGCCGTACGTTGGGCAGCCCTGTCCAAGAGGCATTTCTGGTGGAACTTCTAGATATTTTTCCAGTAGAACTCTTGCGGGAATTTGCCGTAGAACTCATAGAGATTTCCCGGCGGCACTCCTAGAAAACTCTTGGTGAATTTCCCAAAAGAATTCCCAGTTGAACTCCTTGATGAATTTCTGGTAGAGCTTCTTGGGAGAACTTCTACAAGAATTCCATGAAATTTGATAAAATTCCTACAGATGTTCCCGGTGGAACTCCTTCATGGTTCTCCTGCTCAATTCCTAGGGAAAACTAGATGGAGCTTTTAAAAGAATACCTGATGGAACTCCTGCGAGATTAGTAGAAGTGGAGTACTACAAAAACTCCAGGCGAAGCTTCTAGAAAAAATCTTGGTGAAACTCTCTGAGAATTTTCCGATGAAAGAATGGATTTTGGATGCGCAGAAATCACTCTCAATTACTTCAAACAAATACTTACTGGAAAGAAGTAAGTCTTAGTAACTGTTGCGCAACTGTGCTTCTGTGACACTTCTGTGGAATGTGTGTTACTTGGAGAAGAATTACCGATGAAACTGTATAAATTTCAGGTGAAACTTTTATGAGAATTTGTGGAATTTCCTACAGGAAATTTTTGTGTAGCTGTTGTGAAAATTCCGGTTGAAAACCGAAAATGAATTCTTTGTGGAATTCCTACAACAATTATCAGTGGAAATCTTTGAGAAATTATTGAGTGAACAAGAATTCCCGGTACTATTCCTAGAGGAATTCACGGTAAAACTCCTGTAATCGATAGAACTCCTAGAGAAGTTCTCTGTGGAACTCCAAGATGAATTCCCGGTGAAACTTCGAGAAAAGTAATTCCAATAAAAATACCAAAGGAATTTCCAGCAGAACTTTTTTTAGGAGTTCCCGGTGGCACTCCTTGAGGGAAATGATAATCTGGAGTCCAAAAGGTGGAATTGCTTCGAAAAAAAAAACAGAAGACCAACATGTATTCTGCATATTATAGTTTTGAGATTTCAATATCTCAACTATTCAACAATGTGGATTCGTGGTATCCAATAGATGAAAGAAAGCATATGACAAAACTGTTAAACTCCGGTAACATTTCATTACCAAAATCGAATCGTTCCTTACGGGGTGGATGTGCTCAAAAGCGCTAAACGGACACATTTCCATAAGCCTATTAAAAAGCTTTTTGCATTAAATCCAGCTCGACCAACAGCCAACCACACACATACACTCATGGCCACCCGTTAAATAGCTCTTGACCTGCCGTCGTTATCGTCCACATAATTAGCAGGAAAACCTATCCGCATTGAAGAGGCCATACAGTGTGTACACAGTTGGGTCTCTTATTAGATGCTACCATGCACACCTCGATTACTCAGTTGTGATGCATCCAATACAGCTGAATTTGTCGAGTGCATCAGCAGATAGTGTTTACTACCAACAACCAACTGAATTGGTTGGAAGACAACTTGGTGAACGCGATGGGCGTACAATGGGTGACAACGTCTTGCAGGAGACCCTACTGCAGTTGGCAACTAGGGGATAATCTGGATTCCACATTACCGACTTGTTTCGATAAGTATCAATTTTGACCAATGAGCTGTTTGAACTGTGAGATAGACGGTAATTGGGGTGATTGCTTCTATTGTCTAACAGGGTGACAATTTAAGGTATTTAATTTCTGCTGGGAGCAAAAGTTGGAAATGCAATTTGCATTGTAGTTTATTTCTGCATATTTTTTTAATGTTATTTTGAAAAGGAGACACATGATAAAACAGAGCGAGAATAATCAGTGTTATAATCGTCACACAAGATCAATATGAGGAAGTATAGCAAGAGTTACCCTAAGGCTGTCGATGGAAAATCGATAACTCGTGTTAGTTTCAAAGCTTGATAGTTATAATTCGAGGACATTTTGACAACTTATGCAAGAACATCGTCCATCCATTATCCATTCAATGACAGAAAAAAATCGGATTGAATTGAAGATGATGTTGGTAGTTTGAATTATCATGTGTTTATGATAATATCTCACCGCGGTCATGTGGTTGTGCGTGTTTCTGCATGTGGTTATTCTGTTTTCCATGGGTGTGCGAGCAAAAGGCAAATAGACAAGTATTCACTGAAGTTGACATGCTGTGTATGGGTGAGACGGAATATCGATGCTCTCTAACTATCAATGTGCATTTGAGTAGAAAATCTGAAATACATAATCCACTTAAGGTGATAGATAGGAAACTTCACATTGAAGCTTATAAAAAGTGTTAAATCTATTTCTGCGTATTGGAGTTTAGTTGATGATCCAGCATAACTTGAACTGCTAATTATACTCACACGATTTACTGGAAATCCCATGTTTCCCCCGTTTGAGTCCATTTAACACTCCCACTGCCATGCCTCCCAAACATGTGTTATGCTAATTTCAACTTGCTATAACTCGGTAATTTTTTATACAATTTGCAAAATTTTGGAACCAAACATTTTTTCCAGACTACTAGATGAATATAAATATTGTTGTATTTTTGAGTACTCAAAAACTAGGAGCAAGTATTAAAAAAAACGAAGTTTTCTGGAGCATTTCCAAATGTAAAAAAGTTTCCACACATATTTTGATGCAAAGTTTCTCGTATTGCATATTGAAAGATAAGCAGACTATAAGAATATAAGAATTAAGACTATAAAATATTCACAAAATTACATCTTATTCAGAAAATTTGGGTCTCCAGTTAGTCTAGTGGTTAAGTTCGCCAATCCGGAGACGGTGGGTTCGATTCCCGTTCCGTTCGGGAAAATTTTCTCGGTTCCTTGGGCATAGCGTATGAAAGTACTTGCCACAGAATGTACGAATTCATGCAATGGCAGGCAAAGAAGGCCCTTCAATTAATAACTGTGGAAATGCTCTAAAACTCTAAAATATTCCTGTAAAAGCAAGTTAAAAACAATTCCTGATAGCAAGTGATAGCAAATTGATAACTGTTTTTGCTATCAGTACGAAAAAATGAAAAAAATCGTAAAAATGGAAGTTTTCCGATTGATATGAAATCTTAAGTACCTACCATGAGATAATTACACTAATAATAAATTCTTAGAGTTATTATAAAAGGTTGCTTATAAATTTTGAAATAACTTAAACACTTACTTTTTAGAATAATTTTAAGTGACAGCAAAACGAAATCGAAGTTTGACATCAAATTTAGTGAAGACCAGCTGATATCAAAGCGTGATACAGTGGGGACCCGATTTTGTCAGCCCCCGATTTTGTCTACCCCCGATTTTGTCTACCCCCGATTTTGTCAGCTTTTTGACCCGATTTTGTCAGCCTTTTTTTGAAGTAAAAAATAAATTTGTATTTCATTCAGAATTTCCATTTTATAATCATTATTAATACAGTTGATGTCTATAGGCGTCATAGAAAAATTACGCAATGAACAAAACTCGTGTAACTTTTGAAAACTGCCAAACTTTTTTTGCAAACTAACACATTGAGCCATTTTTAGCACCCAACCCTAGCCAATGTTTTAAACCAATATTATTTTAAATTGCTAAAAGTTTCCAGTTCTCTCTATTCTTGGCGTAACGTTCCAACTGGGACACAGCCTGCTCCTCAGTTTAGTATTTTATGAGGACAATTTTTGACTGAGATCTCCCACAGCCAATGTTTATTTTGCATTTGTACATATATAGTGCGGTACAGTCCCGATTCGTTCGTTGGTGGCTCGTTAGATGGGCTGTCTCGATGGTTGAATGTTCGCTGGTTGGGGCAAACCCCAACTAAAAAGCACTGTCAATGTCAAAATCAATGTCAAAACGAGTTTGACGTCTGACCGCCGTCGCATCGCAGCTCCTATATACAGAACCTTTGTGCAAGTATGTGAGTGTTTCGTGACGTATTTCTCGTCACTTGCGTGTGTCTAGAGCATTTTGATCAGTTGTCAGTTGCCCCAACGAACGAACACGATTCGCTAATCGGGGCGCAGTCGTGACCCAACCAGCGAATCCGGACTGTAGTCATAAAAATATTTTATACGCAAGTTAGTAATGGAAATGTCGACTATGAAATGGATTCTGAGCTAACCGGGAATCAAACTCGTCATCCTCAGCATGGTTTTGTTGATTGCACGTGCGCTTACCCCATCAGCTATATGGGCTTAAAGACTATTCTTTTTAATTTCCTCTGGAACAGAACAAACAATAAACGCTGTCTGTTGTTGTGATTACAAGTCAATCTATTTACTTCTTTCCGGCATCTCTGGGACTCCTCTAGGTTTACTTGTTTGGATTGATCCAGATAGGCTAACATTTGAAAAGGGCGCAACAACCATTTCGAATTTTTGCTTGTCCCTTCCTTCTGAGCACATGGCCCATTTTTCATGTTATCTCTGACCAGTAACAGATAGAGCAGACTCCCTTCTATCTGATAACGGGATAAGTTTGCATAAATAAATTGAAATACGCCTAGACGTGGTGGAAGAAGTTGAGACATGCAATGGTTGTTCCGCCCTTTTTTACATGTTTGTCTAGATTTGTTATGAGATTTGTATTGTAGATTTCCTGCTTGGATTGCTTAAAAAATGCTGTGAGAATTGTATTCATTAGAAACCCTTAAGGAATTCGAGATGGAATTCCCCCAAAAATTCTTGCTGCGATTCCTTCAAGAACTTTTGCGTAGTTTCTTGTAAGAAATTTTGATGGTACGTCGGAATTTTTTAAAGGAATTCTTCCGGAAATTTTATAACGATTCATTAAAGTGTGTCTCTTTCAGATTTTCTCAGGCATTCCTCCTGTGATTACCCCAGAAGCTTTCCTTGAGACTTGTTCTGGAACTCCTGCTAGGATTCCTCCATAAGTTTTGCTGATATTCTGACAGCATTTTTTCTCAAAAATTCTCTACATGCTCTCTTACAGCGATGTATCCAGGGGGTTTTCCAAGGATTTCTCCAATAATTCCTCCTACAGTTGCTACATGGATTTATCCAGGGATTTTCCTAGCGATTCTTTCAAGACATCCTGCTGACATTTCTCCATACATATCTGTTTGGATAGTCCTGGAACTTCTGCTGGAGTTCCCCCAAGAAATTTTCTGGAAATTTCTATAAGAACCTTTTCAGACATTTCACTAAGAATTGTTCATGCATTCTTCCTATGATACCCCCAGGTTTACGGACTCCTGTTGAGATTCCTTCAGAAATTCTTGCTGGTATTCCTGTAGGACTTTATCCAGTAATTTCTACAGGAATCTAGAATTTTAGTGATGTATTAAGAGAATTCTGTAGATACTTCTGCAATAATTCCTATATGAATTACTGCGTGCTATAGTCCATGAATAAATCTACGGAAGGCATAAATTTCCCAAATGGAAGAGAACGTGCCCCTGGAGCCAACCTACTGATGAATAAATCTAGCGATTTTCCTATGGATTTTTTTAAGAATTCCTCTCAGGATTCCTTCAGGGATCCTTCTAAGAATTTCGTAAAATGTTCCTTTATTAATGCCTTCAGTAATTACTCATACAAGAATTCCTCTAGAGATTTCACTATGATTCCTCTGTTAGATTTCCCAATTGGGCATCCTCTGTGGATTTCCCGGGGGTCCCGCTTCAAATTTTTCCAGGGTTACCTCTTGGTATTTCTTTACGAAAATCCCTTGGTATTGTTCCTGAAATTCCTTTAGAAAATTTAGTTGGAAACTCTTCTGGAATTCATGCTGGAATTTAACAATTAATTTCTGCTATGGTTTCTCTTTAAACTGCTCCAGATATTTCCCCAGTACTTTTTTCCAGGAATTCCTCCATGGATTTCTCAAGCAGATTTCTTCAAAGATTGCAATAGGGATTCTTTCAATGATTTGTCAGAAAATGTTAAAGAAATGCCTCTAGAGATTTCTACGGAGGTTGCAGAAAGGATTCTTTCAGAAATTACTGAAGGGATTTATCCGGAGCTCCTGTAAAGGTTTTTGCAGAAACTACTTACGGGATCCCTTCGGGAATGTCTTGAGGGTTACGTTCCGTATATCCTCGGGTAGTTTCTCCAAAAAAATCCCCGAACATTTCTTCAAAGATTTAGCTAGAGACTTTTTAGGGATAAGGCTCTGGAAATTAAGTGAAAAGGCAGCGGAAACGTAGCCAATTCGGACAGTATGAGTGTCTATACTTGTCAATCAGATGTTGGTTCATTTTCATTCGTTGACAGCTAAAGTTAGATGTTATGAATAAAACTGCGTTAACCAATGTCAACTGTCTTCTGTAGACCACAATTGCTAAGCTAGGAGAAGGCTGTGTTCCAGTAGGGATGTTATGATAAGAAGAAAAAGAAATAAAAGATTCAACAGTTCTGCTGTAAAAAAGCACTGAATGTTAACTTTGCCAAATACCATTTTTTTTCTGTGCCCTTAGCACCCTTTCGATTTTTTTTTACCACACAAGGTTTGTTCAAATATTACGTAATGCAAAATTTGTCAATTTTAGACCTTATCCGCTATCCCTCCACCGAGTAACTATTTTTGAAAGAGAAATTTTAAAATTTTGTATGAAGCGTATCACAGCGCTGGACCCCCCCCCCTCATTGGCGTTACGTAATATTTGAACGAACCCAAAGCAGACCCTCCACACCTATCTCCGTCTCTGATGTACTCAGAACAATTTTTCATTAATAAAAAAACGATTTTAAAAAATGTCCCGATTTTGTCAGGTACCCGATTTTGTCAGCCCAAAATGCTACCAGGGGCTGACAAAATCGGGTCCTTACTGTATCAACTTGCTGCTGAATACAAATCGAGTTTTCGATTTGCTATCATTTTGTTGTTAGACTCTGCTCGGGTACTCCGTGATTGACCAGAGCAATCGAAATTTCGCAAAGAACAAAGTAATATGACTTGGGCTTAGCTTACCATTCTCAATGTACACAGTTCGAGAGCTCTCAACTTTGACGGTAGGATACATTGTCAATCTGGGAGTCACCTATGATTGGTGACATGAGAATAGTTTTCCTGTACAATTATAAAAACTTAGAATTAAAGAAAAGTCAGACATTTACATGTATTTCCGGAAAGGAGACTGGGCAAAAATGTATGGAGTCTGGGCCCGGAATGTACACCAATGATCTATATATCTTTCGAAAGGTCTAATTGAGACAAGAAAAAGTTGCTATGGGGCCAAAAATATTCATCATGGGAGAAAAAAAGTTATTTGACATTTTATGGGACGGATTATAGTTGTTTTTGTTGTAATTATTTGCATTATTTTTCACAAGCAATCAATCTCAAATAAACCAAAAGTTTAATCTGTCAGTGTTATACTCAATGATCAGTCATTCTATTACAAAAGGAAGATAATAATGATTTCAGGGACAGGCCAGTGCATGTAAAAGGTTAGGGTTTCTAACTACAAGTTTTAAGGAAAATGTAGAGGGGCACATAGTGTATTATTCTAAGTATTAATATTATTATAGTGGAATGGGTATAACCAAAGATATTATATATAAAATCTTTCCTTTGAGCAAGTGCTCGTGCAATGTTCAGATTCTAATGTTGAAACATATCAAAATATAAGGGAAATATGAAAAAAAAAAAAGTCGCTTTGATTAGTGTCAAGCTTTATCCGATCAACCGGGTTGTCGCAAGAGTTATGAGGCAAGGATGTACTGTCAGCGCTACTGTTCCTTATTGTAATCAACGAGATATTTGTGGGGGCATTTGACCGAGCATCGAAGTGTAGGCAACATTAGCAGCCCTCACTATAGAGCATCTAAACGACTTCGATTTGGCTAATGATGTAGCCCTTCTAGACCAATGGTGCTCTGTCAAGTAGATTAAGCTCAATGACTTAGACGAACGTTTCTTTGCGGCAACGGCAAGTCTAACTATCAATGTCAGCAAGACCAAATCATTAAATGTCAACACGGACTACCCCTCCATCTTAACAGTAGCTGGGAGAGCAATATAGAAGGTCAAAAACTTTTAATATCTTGGATATCTTGGAATCAAGAAATAAATGATCGAAGTGGTGAAGAAGATGCTCCATCGTTAATGAAGCCTGGGGAGTACAAATGCACCCCTCTCAGTAGTTGATCCCTCACGCGTTAAATCATGATGTGGTGGACGTTTTCCACTGCTACACGTGGAATTGCAAATTAAGAACAACAATAATCAATAATCAGTTAGTAGCGGTAGTGGCGATCCCCAGACAACCAATTTGCACGTATAATGAACTTTATGACCGTGTTATACGTACTTTTATGCGGATAAGTTACATCGCATACGAAGCAGCAAAAGTGCCGCATGCATGCAAAAGTGGAGCCAATATACGTGCATTGGCGGGACAACAATAACGCCATAAGACTTGAAGCCACATCTTATGTGATGAACGGTGTGCCTTATTGTGACGTAACATAGCACCTTATGCGACCTTATAATATTCGAAAAAAAAAACAATTATTGTAATCTCAGTGTCGAACTAATGACCTTTGGTTAATCGAGCCCCACTGTACGTGTGTGTTCGCCAGATTTTCTGGAGATAAAAGCGACTAAGCGTGATTTTCCGCACTGTTTCCACCACCCCTATCTGGCTAGCGTCATCCATTGTTGATTATCAGAGCCACAAACAAAACTAATGAGTTAACAACCACAACGATGGTTATTCACAGTTTTGTAGTTATTTGGCACTGCATGGACAGTCCAACAGAACCTCTTCCAATGTTTTCTCATATCAGATCGCATTATGCCAACGTAAACGTTTTTTGCATATGTGAGTTTTTATGCACCCTTTAACGAGTTTATTTTTTCATTCATGCGATTTCATTCGTACACCAATGCGAGTTAAACTGGTGTAATATGCCAAGTACCAAGAGAAGTCGTATAATCATTGCAGTTTGCAAATAGGCGAATTCATTTGATACGTTGCGAGTTTGTTCGCACACTTTTGCGAATAAGAAAAAACTATATATATAAGTTGATTTGTATTCTTATGCGACTTTTCCAGATACATTGCAATAAGTACATAAATAAATTATTCCTCCGCCGTACATATATACGATATAAGCTTAAAATACTTCTTTTTACTATGTATTGCATGTATCCTTATGCGACTCCTGGTTGTCTGGGGTTCAACCTTTTCGCAAGAAGCGGAGTAGGGACAGTAAAAGGTGGCTGTGCGCGAAGTGCCAGTATTGGGAACCCCATTTTCTTCCTGACTACCCAGCCAACACAAAATCGTATATGATGTAGAATAGGATGCTAAAGTGGAGGCCATATGCATATTATGCTTCCATTTAACCACGTGTAAAGTGTACGCATATCGCCTCCACTTTAGCATCCTATTCAACAGCATATGCGATCGTGTGTTGTCTGGGTAGCATGGCGGGGGAGGTAATGGATGGTTCATGGTTGATGAAGGCCATAAAAATAGGGATGAGTACTTAGATTGCAGAAAAATTGAAGTGGCTGCGCAGCCGACAGGAGAGGTTCTACCAGGCGGCGTTCGTAAGGCTGGTTGTTAACCCGGAGAGTGAAGGGCAGTAATACCTGCAAGCTTCTAAGAGTGGGCCTTAATCGACCGGCTCGTCCAAGATCGAAGGGAGCAGGGGCTTGCGATCATGTAGGAGGTCCTCAGCGACCACATATTAGGGCAAGTAAAGGGGTGAACGCTTTCTGGACCTTGTGGTCAGGCAGAAGAAGAAAAGAAAGAAGAATGAGGAACATGAGCTTATTGACGCTATACTAAGAAGAGTATAAGGGCAAATGCCAAAGGCAAGAAGGAAGACACCCTCGTCATCCAGACAGACGAGTCTAAGCACTCAGAGATTTTGAAGACGATGATTAACAATGCTAAGCTCACGGACACTGAAATCGCCGTACTCGAAAAAAAAAACCTCGTGCTAAAGCACGACAAAACCTGCAAAGGCGCCACCTACAAGTGCTCATTGACGTGGTCAATCTATATAGTAAACAATCGACTCCTTTCCGGCTAAAGGCATTTCAGTACCAACATTAGCCAGTGCGACACCTAGCATGTTCAGAGCCTTCAGCCGAGTCTGACCAAGCTGGTTCGTGAAAAGGCGTCCCCTTTCCACGGCCCAGGGATTTAAGTCACCCGTCACCCGGTCTTTGTCCTATCAGCTCAGCCGTCATATAGTCCAGTATCTGAGTGAACTGTTACAACACCTACTCCTGGACGGAATATTTTCCCGTTGTTCATATCGCCGACATAGTTGTCGTTATCGGTGGGTATTCGGTATGGGTGGTCCATTGTGATGGCGATATCCATCTCCCACTCAGCGACTGTTCGAATCAGTAGTTGCTGGTCTGCGTCACAGTAGTTGAGGTTTGTACTGTGACTTATCAACAAAGGCTCTTTTGAAGGCTAGGACCGCTGTACATGCTTGTTGCGTATTTCCCGGAACAAATCATGTACTTGGGATGGTTTGCCCTGCCTTGCGTCTTATGACATTCGTCCCCACATCGCCTACAAAGCTTACTATTGTGCCTCTCGATATCATTATTAATCACCAGTTTATTCAAACACACACAGCTGTCCCTCAGAAACCCCAGCTTCTTGTGGCCGTCAGTCTTATTCAATCCTACCTAGAGTCCCAAGCTTCTATCTTTAAACTTCATTATTTTTTCTACTTCCCTTGAAATCACCACTTCCTCCTCAGAACTACCAGCATGTTCATAGAGCCCTCGGTAGCTTTCCAGAATACCCAGTTTTTTTTTAATTCTGGAGGTTTTCCTCGCCTTCTCTAGGATTCATCTGCTTCTTCCCAGAATCTTCAACTTCCTACTCTACTATGAGATTTTTGCTCGATTCGTCAGCTTTTTCCACTAACTCTTTGCTTTTACTAGCATCTTGCTCCATGAGTTGCCAGCCTTTGGGGCTATCCATAAACCACGTGGTCATGAAGGGGGGGGGGGTGGGTTCGGCCAATGACCATTTTGTATGGACGGAAAAAAAAATTGTATGGACTAATGACCACGCGGGGGGGGGTTGAGAAGTTCCAAAAAAATGACCACGTGGTTTATGGACAGCCCCTTTTCTTCAATCCTGTTTTATTTTTGGAATAGCCCTAGGTATTGCTCTCAGTATCCGAATCTTCTTAGATCCATTGTATGTATACTAAATGTAAATATCCGCACTGCAGTTTCGGCCGGTTGCCGCAGATCGCATGCTGCCTGTTTTGAATGACGCGTGCTTGCCGCTCGGTTGCTGCGATGCGAAAGAGGCCGATCGTCGGCGGTGTGGTCTCTCCTGTCAGACCGGCACCGTGTCGCTGACGACCGACGACGTGCGCGTCGCGACGTCGCGTTGTCGCGATATCTGATGGAGCGCGAATATTGTTGTCGCGGTTGGGTCGCGGTGTTCGATGATGCGCGAACGTTGATGACTCGCATCTCTGCGCATAGGATGTTTAACTGATATGCCACACTAAATTCACTTTTTTTTTATTCTTCCCTTATATGTTGATGTTTCACTGTGTTTCAACATTAAAATCTGTACCTTTCAAAAGTACTTGCTCAAGAGAAGGGTTTTTAGGTATAATACTTTTAGTTATACTTCTTCACCATAATAATATCAATACCTAAATTAATACACTATACGCGCCCTTAACTTTTTCCTTAAAACTTGCAGAAACTCCAACCTTTTACATGCACTGGCCTGTCACCGAAATCATCATTATCTTCTTTTTGTAATAGAATGACTTATCATTGAGTATAACACTGACAGATGAGACTTTTTATTTATTTGAGATTGGTTGCTTGTGAAAAATTATGCAAATAATTACAACAAAAACAACTAAAATCCATCCCAAAAAATGTCAAATAACTTTTTTCTCCCATGATGTATATTTTTGACCCCATAGCAACTTTTTCTTGTCTCAATTAGACCTTTCGAAAGAGATATGAGTAATTGGTGTACATTCCGGGCCCAGATTCGCCCAATCTCCTTTGTATTTTTGATTACAAACAACATTTATCACGACAGCCTTTTTGCTTGAAAACAATCAAGTGTATATATGAAATATTTTTTTCAGAATGGTTGTGATAAGAATGAATACTTAGAATTATAAAATTTTCATAAAATCGCGTGTTTTTGGGTCATCACGACACCTCTTTTGTTTTATTGCTTGAATATAATCAAGTGTACATAAAAATGATTTTCCAGAATGATTGTGAGATGGTTAGAACTACAAAATCTACACCAAATTACGTATTATACAGGAAGTTATTATCTATATAAATAAAAATGAAATGGTGCTTGTATGTCACGAATATGCTCGGGAACGGGTCAACAGATCGACATGATTCTTTCACTGTTACATTCCGCCAGGGCTCCGACGTGTTCGTACGAAAAAATAATTAGAAAAAGTGAACGGGAAGGCACGAAAAATGGGAAAATCTGAAACTCCATTTTGAGTGGCATTTTTTTTTTCATGGAACCGGATGTCAAAAAAAAAGAGTAGGCAGGCAGGATGACGTTTGCCGAGACTGCTAGTTTTAAATACAAATACAACGTTCATTGTGGTATTGGTTAGTTATTTGGAAACAATCAAAGGTATACGAGAATAATTTTCCAGTACAACTTTGAGAAGTTTGAATCCTAGAACTACAGAATGTTTGCTAAGTTACGTACAGTAAAAGAATGACCATTCTAACCAGTGTAACCTCGTTTGGCAATTATTTCGACCACTGTGAACTCTTATGGTTTTTTTTTTTAATTTCTTTTCATTACTTCAGTGATGTACTCGGAGTTTTCTTTTTTTCCGAAAAATCATTTATGCATTGTTTTGGCTTTTACCTTAAAAATTCCCTTAACGAATCATTCGGCATTTTTGTATAACTTCATTGGCAATTGTTTTATGGATTTCTCCAGTATCGCATTTCAAATTTCATGCCCAATTATCTTAACTTTGTCGGACATTCCTTTAGAACTCCTTCGTCAATTTCTTTAAGAACTTCATTGGTAATCCCTCGGATATTGTTTTGACGATTTCTCTAAACATTTCTTTGGCAGTTTAATTCAAATTTAGTTTAATTCGAATTTGTTCATCAAGTTCTTTGGGATTTTTTTTCTTTGGAAATTTGTGTCTGAAGAACTAGTTAAATCGACTAAAAGAAAAAAAGTGTAAATTTCAACGGCAACTTCCATGATAGTATTTTCAGTAGTTTTATTGTAAATTCATGCGGAAATTGCTTTAGGAATTTATTTGCAACGTCTTTGAGAATTTCTTTGACAATTTAAATTTTTTCTGTGATTCCTTTGTATTTTTTTATTAATCTTTATTTTTCCGAGCCCTTTTAGGAATTCCTTCAACCGTACCAGCCTGGAGCTGTAAACCTCGTAAATAAAGCTAATATTAATACTTTAATAACTCCAATACAATTTATACAGTTAGTCCTTCGGGATTTGCTTTACAATCCTTGGTGCAAAACTAGAGCCCTGTCAAATTTTCAACCATTTCAGTGGTGATTTAATGGTGGCCCAAAAGCAAAATAGATTTATATGAGAATTACTATGGAGAATTTTAAAAAAGAGTCCCAACGCTGTAGAGCATTAACACATAAATGAAGTTATAGGCTAAAATTCAAATAGAATTTTTTACATTTAAATGATGAATGTTGCCGCAGACCGAAACACATTTCGACTCACGAGACAAAAGTAATTATTCAATATTCATCGATGCATGCTTTTCCCTAAAAACACTGTTTTTCTGAATTAAAAAAATAGTTTCAACTGATTGCGGCTAACCAACCCATTTTTCTTGATGTAGAATTGACAGGTGCATTCTATGGGGCACACCTCTATTTGTGTCATTGACTGGAATTGCCCATTCAAACCTAACGTACTCATCTCCCTACATGGAATTAAAATTTAAAAAAAAAGTCAAAGAAGATCATAATGCTTTACAGAGGTTAAAAAAATAATGAAGATTGTCCATTTTTTCGGGCTCTCAAGGCATATAACTCCATCCATAATTGAATCACTGGTTAGGGGCCCGTGGCGCAATGGTCACATGTTTACTTCATAAGTAGATGGCCATGCGTTCGATTCCAGCCCCAGCGCTTACTTCAGTTGTTCTTTCCCCCTGAGAGCATCTGACACTGACCCTCTTCTGAGTCCATGGCTCAAATGGACCCGGAACTTGAACATCGGTGAAAGGCAACTCGTAATGGACCCCCAATCAGACTGGAAACAGGAACAACCAATAGCCACACACATTGGCGTAGCTAGGATTTTTTTCTGGAGGGGGCCCAGGGGGGCCTGACTTGTAATGACTTTTAAGTGGTATGGGCGCTCGATATGTGAATATGCAAATCGGCATTACAGTTTTGAGAAATCAAAATGACTGTTTTAGATTTGTTCCTAGTTTCGTAAACTATATGAGTATAAATAATTCCTCCAGGATTTTTTTTCCATAGCTTGCGCATCATGGATTCCTCAAGAGATTCCTTCAAGAATTCACCCAAAAATGTCTTCGAGGATTTGTCCTGGGATATCTTTAGTGGTTCCTCCTTTTGGAGGTTTCCTTCAGAAATTTCTCCAGAGATCCTTCAAGGTATTTCTGCAGGTATTCCTTCAGAGATATCTACAGGGATTTCTACATATATTCTTTCCAGAATTCCGGTAGAGATTGCTCCAATAATTCCATCTGGAATGATTCGAAGTATTTTTGCAGCAATTTATTGGAGAAAATCTTTCAGAAAATTATACTAGCGATTATTTAACCCTTCAGGACGCACTCTGTTGTAAAAAGTACAACATTACCAAAATAAAACCTCGCTCGTCGTATACAGCGCGAGTGTGGTGCAGTTTCGGTTGCTTGATGTTGCGCGTCCTGAAAGGTTAAAAATAATCCAGGAATTGTTTAAAACATTTGTACAAAAAGTCCTTCAGGGGTTCACACAAGTATTCCTTCAATGAATCTTCCAAAAATTAGTACAGACACGCATTTCTTCAGATTTTTTTTTCAGGGATTCCTAAAGCATTGTCCAGTTAGAATCCGGACGCAAAGGATTATTTATTGTGACGCTCTCAATGATCGTAATCATATTTTTTTACAGCAGTCTGATCATAAACAAGTCCTCTATTGATGGTGAAAATTTCATCGATTTTCTTGCTACGAGTGAAAAGTTATTTCAGATTGAAGATAAGTGAAGGAAAAAAATCTTGCACAAACACGCTGAAAATTAAGCGTGGTCAGGTACGACAGTCGCGAAAAATGTTAATGTCTCCATAACCATTATGTGTGATGTGCACAGATGTTGTTAATCATGCCATGAGGAAGTGCCCAAGGAAGATTGAAGTTTATGTTCATGGATAAATCTGCTTGGAATTCCAAGATTTGCCAGGAAGTTCGAGCTCTGGACATCGTTTTCTCACATCACGATTTTGACACCAAATGTGTACAAAGATGATAACCTCAGGAATCGCGTGCTGCTTTTCAAAAATGCACACAAGGGATCTGTAGAGGTTTGAGCTAATTTGGTGAGTTATCACGACAGCCTGAGATGTGTGGTGGTGTCATCACTGTTGGATAGTGTTTATTAACGAAAAAACACTCAAATTTCGCTTCTTTGGAATTCACTGAATAGCCCTTAATTTCGCAAGAAGAGAAATATTTGGCAAAGTTTCTTTGAAATCCTGATCAGATTGGTAGAGGGTCTCAGGACACTACAGAGATGACCTGATTGTTAAACAAATCCGCCGAAGGGGTTGTTGTTAAAATTTACTACCATTGTGCAGATTTTTAAGGAAATAATCACGGAAAAAATGAGAAAATGTATTAAAAATTAAATTAAATAATTTAAATGATATTTTTCCATGAAACTACAGTAAATTATCTTTGTTTTGAGGGCTTCACCTTTTCTGTTTGTTATACCACCTCTGAGATATAAGAGATTATCTGCGTCCGGATTCTAACTGGACAATGCTCTACAAAAATGCTTCCAGGAGTTCGCTAAGAAAGCTTTCCTGAGATTCCCTAAGGAATTCCTCATGGGGCTTCTTCAGAAATGTCTTCAAGAATTCCTGCAGGGAATCACGCAAATTCCTTCTATAGTTCTTTCAGAAACAACTTCCGGCATTATATAAAAAATGCCTGCAAGAACTCTTTTTGGGATTCCTTCAGAAACTCCTCTAGAAATTAATACAGGATTTCAGGATTCCTCAGGAATTTCAGCAATTTCTTCAGTACTGAGATTCCCTCACAAACTCCTCCTAGAATTTCCTTAGGAATTGAACTTTGTATTTCATCTGGAATTCTTCCTGGGATTCCTCCGGGAATTCCTCAAGGGACTCCTCCGAGAACTGCTTAACGGCTGTGTCCAGAAATTGTTCAAGGAATTCTTCCAGGATTTCTCTGAGAATTCCTGCATGGATACCTCAGAAAAAATCTACAGGGATTCGTACAGGAATTCCTCTAGAGATTTCTCCAGGGATTCCTCCAGGAATTCTACCAGGGATTCCTCCTGCAATTGTTCCAGTGATTCTTTGAGAAAATTCTCCAGAAATTCCTCCAGGAATTGTCCCAGGAGTTCCTCCAGGTATTCCTCCAGAATTGTCCCAGAACTCCTGCAGGAATTCCTTTCGCAGTTCCTCCAGGAATTTCTCCAGGAATTCCTCCAGGGATTCCTGCACAAACTCCTCCTAAAATTCCTCCAAAAATTTCTTCAGGGATTTCTACAGGAATCCTCCAGGGATTCGTTCCAAAATTTCCCCAGAAATTCCTCCGGGAATTTATCCAGGAATTATTCCAGGTATTTTTCCAAGCATTCCTTTAGGATTTCATCCAAGCATTTCTTCGAGAACTTCTCCAGATAATTTAAGGAATTTCTTCAGAATTTTTTCCAGGGATTTATCCGGAAATTTTACCAGGAATTTCTCCTCCAGGGATTCCTCTGAGGATTCTTCCAAAGATTCCTCCAGGAATTCCTCCGACGATTCCTCCAGTATTTCCTCCAATAATTTCTCCTGGAATTCCTCCAAAAAATGCTCAAACAAATCCTTCTGAAATTTCTAGAGAAATTCCTCCTGGAATTATTCCAGATATTCATCTGGGAATTCCTCTAGGAATTTCCTCAGAAATTTCTCCAGGGATTCCTTCCAAAATTCCTCCAGGAATTAACTCAAGGATTCCTCCAGGAAGTCTCCCAGGGATAGTTCCACGGTATTGCCCCAAGAATTCCTCTAGGAATTTCTCCAGGAATTCCTTTTAAGATTCCGCCAGGATTTTCTTCAGAAGTTCCTCCAGGAATTCTTCCTGGGTTTCCAACAGAAATCTGTCCAAAAGATGCTCCAGGCATTCTTGCTGAGGTTTCTTCAAAAATTGCTTCAGAGATTCCTCCAGGATTTTTTTTCCAAGAATTCCCCAGGGATTCTTCAACAATTTCTCTAGAAATTTCTCTGAAGATTTCTCCAGGAATTCATCAGGAGGTTTCTTCAGAATTACCCCAGCAATTCCTCCCTGATTCCAGACATTACTCCAAGAATTCCTCCAGGAATTCCTGCATGAACTCCTCCTGAGATTCCTCTAGGAATTCCTTCAAGAATTTCTTCAGGAATCCTCCAGGAAATCCTCCAGGGATTCCTTCAGAAATTACCCCAGAAATTTCTCCCAGAATTTATCCTGGAATTATTTCAGATATTCCTCCAGGCATTTCTCGAGGGACTTTTCCAGGAAGTCCACCAAGAATTCCTTCAGGAATAACCACAGGTGTTTCATCAGGATTTCATTCAGGAATTTCTTCAGGAATTGGTCCAGAAATTCCTCCGCGTTTTTTTTCCTTCAGAAATTCCTACAGCAATTCCTCCAAGAATTTTCCCAAGAATTCCTCTAGGGATTAATCCAGGAATTCTTTCTAGGCCAAGGGGACAAAATATGTAGGTGTAAATTAGGTTGATTAAGAATTTAAAAAAACGTGAACGATGTGACCGGGTCCATTATAATATTCAAATTCTGTATGGTAAATTGAAAAGTTCCCTCAAAAACACTTTTCACAAAATAACACTGATTTGTTCCATAACGACCATTTCACAGCGGCAATGGTGCAGATATAAAGATAGCTTGTTTTATACTCCCTTACCGAGAGGGGGCGGGATTCGAGCTGTCTTCTTTTCCCAGATTTTATAGACACGTGAAACCCTGAGGCGACGAAAGAGAGCGACTCGGTTTTTATCACTACTGCTGCGGTTGGGGATGCTTCTACGTATGTACCGATATTTTGCTGCTCGCGCTTGCGATTAGACGGATTTTTTTTTATTTTTTGCTCGTCGGAAATTGATTGGTTTTTGATGTGCTCGAAATGTCAGCTTTGGAGATGGAAATTGTGACAAGAGGAGGAAGTTTCGTCAACAAAAATGACACGGTACTAACGATTCCCGTGTCCCGGTCGGTCGGTGGTGGTGATGTTGGTGTGACAATTTGCGGGAGGCAAAGATACTACATGAAGCGGAGCACATGACTTGACATGGAATGTTTCTCCGGCTGCGTGGTTGTTGGTAAATTGCGGTGTGGGAGGGAATTATTGCAATCAAGATTGATGAGAATTTGATTAAGTGTATGCAAAAGGTGCAACCCTTGCTACACTCCAGTAGTAATCTCGCAAGTGAGTTAACTTGTGGTAATCACGTAAAACCTTCGAAACGAGTATTCATGGTGATTTATTGATAAACATTTTTAAATATTTTACACCTAATATTTTAAAGCTGTTCAGCGTGTATGATGTCGATACTGTAAAATTTAATTAAACATATCTAGTAAATCGAAGAATATCTTACTCAAAGAGATTCTAAAACAGATCGATAATCCAATCCATTTCTGAGTTGGTGACCCAATAACTTATCCGCTAAGTTGGAGACCCTATACTACCATTCCGAAAATAGAAAAAGCGTTAATTTGCAGATTAATATAAACTGTAGCATATAGAACGGATAAGCAAATATAAACGATGTATCATTTTAAATTATCTGAGCATAACACACATACATATATCTAAGTTTATCGTTTGAAAGTTCACAAATGCTTTGAACTATTTGTCTGGCGGATGTTTTCAAATAGACGAAGTATTCTACTAAGCTATTCCCGGTAAACAAAGCTTTTAATTTAATGTGCTGTGAATCTCGTAAGCAGCTTATATTTTCAACAGCTCTATACAAACCGTTTCCTCGAGCGATACTCGTTCCAGATCGAAAACAAAAGCTCAGCCCATCATCGGTGACCGAAGCCTGTACCTTGTCCCATAAATAGTAATAAACGTAAATAATATTCCCGCTAGTCAACTAGCCCCCACCGTCGTAGCTAGCTAGTTGGAATCCCTCTTGGCTCAACCCCAAGTTGTTCGTTTCAAAAGCGTTCCCGTCAGTCAACTACCCACAAGCTCGGAGAACAGCGAGCGCACAAGGCTTCCAGTGCTTGGGGACTTTGCTAGTGACAATAAACAACAACTTTCACTTCCATTCCGCACAATAATGTCTTATTTACTTTCGGTGGGGTTTCTTGCGAGGGTTTCCACCGCGACCCTATGGGCACGCGGCACGCACTCGGTTCATGAATACGCAAATGAGACTCCCAATTGAAGCCCGGTAAATATTTGGCCGTCCGTTCTTTGCCCAGCCAGCACCGGAGCGTCACTAGGCGACGTTAACATGAATTAATGATAATTAAATTCGTTAGCATAACGGTACCCTAGAAACTTTCTGGAACTCAACCAGTGAAGGCGTTCGTATGGTATACCGCAATTCTGTAGTGGATGTGGCCTAAGAGGCTTTCAAGTTTTGAAATTGTATAGCAGCAAGCTCACAAAATCTCTTCTCGAAGCATTACTTTGGAGTGTTGAATTAAATTTTTCCATTTTATTAAATTATTTAAACTTAACAAAAAAATCACCACGGTTTTCATTACTCTGACCCATTGCACCCGCTGTAACCGTGCCCCTGAAACCCCTTTATACTGCTGTAAAACTCTCCTTCTACTGTCGAGTAATGATGAACACATGTTCATTCGACAGCTGTGGAAGATCACTTGTTCATTCAATGTTTGAGTTAGAGCACCTTTACCGGTGCGCAACTAAACTAAATTACATAGCGCAGTATCATAGCGCTATACCTTATCGGGGGCTACTAACCGAGCTAGTAAAATAGCGGCGAGGCTTTCGGGAAACATCGGGCGCACAAATTTAGGCGCCCGATAGTTGCGCGGGAAACGATTGCTATTTCAAATATGTCAAAAAAGCTGTATTGTTTTTATTTGTTTGTTTCGAACAAAACGCACCAGTGGTATGCAACAAATTTTGTAAACACTTGCAGTTAGATAAAATCTGCGAATATCACAAGCGAAAATGTCCAGGAGTACCCGTCGCAGCGTTCGGGTGAGAGAAGTGCGGGAAGAATCAAAAGAAAATATAACTCCCAAAGAATTTATCCGGGGATTAATCCGGAAGTTCCTCCGGGAATTTCATATACAATTTCTGTGGAGATTCCTCCTAGAATTCCTTCGAAGATTCCCCTAGAAATTCATCCGAAAATTCCTCAGGTGGATTGGCTTCTTTAGTGGTGTTGAGATAATTTCATATTCAGAATCTGCATGCAAAACTGAGCCGAAATCCAAATTTTCATCAGTTTTGACGCCCGGGAACCTATTTAAAAATCAATTTGAAATTTATATGGGAGCGATTTGTCGAATCACCCCTTGTCGCATTTTGTACTGAGCGGAGCTGTCAAGCAGTTGCCCAGCTGTCAAAAGGTGATTTCAAAAAATCTCTTGGAAATTGATTTTAGGTACCAAAATAATGTTCTAAAAATCTGAAAAAAATCATAGCGGCTCAGAAAAAGACGCTCTTTTGTTTAAAAATAAAAAATCATTGAATTCCTAAAAAAAACCCACGGAGGAATTTCCTGAAGAAACATCCGAATACAATTCTGAATGAACCCCCGAAGGAATTCTTGGAGAAACTCCTAATGGAATTCCTGGAGAAATTCCTGGAAAATTTCCCGGAGGAGTCCTCGGAGGAATTCCTGGAAGAATCCTCGGAGGAGTCCTCGGCGGAATTCTCGGAGGAATACTTGAAGGAATTCCCGGAGGAATCCTCGGAGGAATTCCCGGAGGAATCCTTGGAGGGAGTGTAGAATTAGCATAAGTTAAAATACACATAAATATAAACAAAAAAAAAAAATCTTTGGAGGAATTCCCGGAGGAATTTTCGGAGGAATTCCCGGAGGAATTTTCGGAGGAATTCCCGGAGGAATCCTCGGAGGAATTCCCGGAGGAATCCTTAGAGGAATTCCCGGAGGAATCTTCGGAGGAATTCCCGGAGGAATCCTCGGGGTAATTCCCGGAGGAATCCTCGGAGGAATTCCAGGAGGAATCCTCGGAGGAATTCCAGGAGGAATCCTCGGAGGAATTCCCGGAGTAATCCTCGGAGGAGTTCCCGGAGGAATCCCTGGAGGAATTCCTGGAAGAATTCTCGGAGGAGTCCTCGGCGGAATTTTCGGAGGAATCCTCGGAGGAATTCCCGGAGGAATCATCGGAGGGATTCTGTGAGTAATCCCCGAAGGAATTCCTGGTAGAAACCCTGGAGAAATTCCTGAATGAATTCCCGGAGGAACTCTTGGAGGAATCCCCGGAGAAATTCAAGGAGGAATCCCGAAAAGAATGAGAAGTCCAAGTAGAAATTTTAGGTAAAATCCCGGAAGAGATTCCTGGGGAAATCTTAGTACGTATTGCTCGAGGATACTCAGTAAAAATTCATGCTAGTATATCAGAGGGAATTCCTGGGGAATCCCAGAAGACATTCTTCCAAAATAGGTTTCCAAAATATTTTGTTTATACCGCAACAGTATTTGGCAACGACCGGTACGCAATCCGGTAACTAAATATAGTAGCGACCGGTGTGGAAATGAGTAACTAAACTAAAATGACAACTCTGTGGGCAATCATTTACTCACCCAGATAGTAGCCCCCGGTAAACTTGCTCTTACCGTACATATTTGCAGATTTCATTTTGCAAGCTAACGTCATCGGGAGGAGAACGGGAAGAACGAAAATAAAACGAGCGTTTATTCGAATAAACGCTCAATTTATGTTCGTTCTTCCCGTTCTCCTCCTGATCATAAGGCATAACAAAAACATAACAAAAATATATCATCGGTTTATATCTACAACAAAGCTTGTTATATTTAGATATATTTGTTGGAATCGTTCTGAAAACAAATTTGTATTTTATCATAGTTATAACAAAGTCAGTTACAACAAATTGAAATGTGATTTGATCAGCTCAACATCAATATTATAATAAACTAAGTTATAGTTTTCAAAAAGCAATGTACAGTGCTAGACATTCGTTTAGCCGAGGCCAAAAAAATTTCAAAAAAGTGTCAGGAAACTCATACAAAAGATTTTATGATAAAACTTTTTTATCGTAGGGATAGTATATCTAGTACTGCTTTATAAAAATGTGATACATCAT
The DNA here is from genome assembly GCF_035046485.1 of Aedes albopictus. NCBI lineage: Eukaryota > Metazoa > Arthropoda > Insecta > Diptera > Culicidae > Aedes > Aedes albopictus. The sequence goes on along the minus strand of NC_085138.1, from coordinate 294,745,826 downwards.
ACTTACATATACACTGAAACAAAAACGAGGGTAAATACCCTTCAAATGTCATTTTTGCCTAGACATTAATTTAGCCGAGGTAAATGAAAAATTGGTTTTCAATATTTTTTTTGAAATTTCGTGAGTATATTTCGAGGATATACCGTAAACCGGGGTCAAATTGATCTCCGGGTCGAAATTGATCAGACGTTTTTCGGTTAGATAAAGCATACTTTAAATAGTTTCCCTACAAATATCGTTTTCTACTCGATTCCTACAGCACGATACATGTGAAGAAACTATTAAAAGTATGCTCAATCTTACTGAAAATCGTCTGATCAATTTCGACCCGGAGATCAATTTGACCCCGGTTTACGGTACCCCAAGGCATTTAGTTTATGACGTGTTATCAAGATAATTGATCTTAAAAGTTTATTTATTTGTGAAATTAAGAGAAATATTTTTAAAAAATGTCCCGATAGGGAGAAGCGATGATTAACAAATTTATTTAAAAAAAATGATTTCTGTAAACACTCAAACGTAAACTAGATTAGCAGTTTTGAAAATATGGCACAGAATTATTGTTAGAAATGTTCAAATTATTGCATAAAATGTCATGCTAAAATTAAGTGTATTGGTTTTTGGTTGGTTAAACCTTAGAATGGGATTGATAGAAACTAAAACAAATAGTTCTGCGTTGAAATAAAGACGTGCCCTAATGCCTGTGCAGTATACCTGATTTATACTAGCATTACCAAATGAGTTAGAACTGCTAAGTGAAAGAACTGCAAGAAGTGTCAGAATTTTTATACCCTGTTTATTTAGAAGCAGATGCTCATACAAAAATGCAAGATATGGTCAATCAATTGGCTTCTTTCATTCAATCTGAAGACAAAAATTATAATTGAATCTTAGTTTTTAATCACATTTATTTTTAAAATGATTTATTTGAAGTAACGTCTAAACAAGTAATTCATGCTAGAAATTTGAATACTTTCGGTGCCATTTCTCGAAATGTGAGCTGTCCAATGTATGTTATTTCAGCCAGAATACAGTCTAGAAGATATTGCGAGCTATTAGAAGACATAATAATAGTAAACGCTGTGATTTATGCAAGTGAAACCATCATATTTCATCAAAACAATTCTTAAGTACGTGATTTTTTTATGGTTTGCGTTAATTTTTTTTGTAAAAAACATTGTTTTTCGTAAATTTTCAACCTGCACTCATCATGAAACTTTCATTAGATTCTTTTGAAACACTTCCGATAAAAATAACTACATCAAATCTCAATTTGGAACATTTACAATATTATGACATATTTATATGAGATGCATGTAAAATTAATATGGCAACACTTCTGAGAACGATCAAATTCATGATTTACAAGCCGATCTAAAATGCAGGTCGCCATACAAAATGATTTTGTTGGATATTTTTTGAAATTTGTTAGTTTTTTATTATGGAATTCGAAAAAATGTACAATTCGGCTAAACGAATGTCTAGACAAAAATGACATTTGAAGGGTTTGTACCCACGTTTTTGTTTCAGTGTATATGTAAGTGTGATGTATCATATTTTAATAAAACAGTACTAGATATACTATCACTTCGATAAAAATGTTTTATCATAAAATCTTTTGTATGAGTTTTCTGACACTTTTTTGGAAATTTTTAGGCCACGGCTAAACGAATGTCTATCACTGTATAACTTCCAAAAAGTGTTTCTTTACGGAATTTTTTACAAATTCCTCCAACAAATTCATCAGGAATTCCTCCAAGGATTCTTTCTTGTAAACTTGCAACTAATTTGAATTGATAGAAATTCCTTTTTGACTTTATTGTGCATCTTAGTGTCTGACGATATACAAATACAAAATAGTCATTGGAAGAGAACGCTCTTGATTAATAACTGCGGAATTGTTAATAAAACACCAAGCTGGCACGTTATGCCAATTTTCTTAGCAATTATTGCACCCGATTTCTTTTGGTTCTACCCTTAGGAAACTTTAGAAACTCCCTGAAGGATTCTTTTTGATAATTTTCCCCCTTCTAGGAATTCCTCCAAAGTTTACTCTAGAAATGTCTCCAATGGCAACTTCTTCAAGGATTATTTCAGGAACTCTTCCAAGGAATTCCTGAGGAATTCCTCTACGGATTTCTCCAGAAACTCCTCCTAGAATTCATTCCCAAATTCTTCCAAAAATTCCATCTGGCATCCATGCATTCTTTCGGGATTCCTCCAAGGATTCTTTTTGAAAAATCTTCATGGATTCTTTTGAAAATTTACCCAAGGATTTCATAGGAATTTTTTCCAAATATTTGTTTAGAAATTTCGTCAGTATGGTTGTAGCAGAAATTCCTTCAAGTTATGTTCCAGAAATTCTTCAAAGGCGTCTCTCAAGGATTCTTACGAGGATTTTGTGTGATCCAGTAGTAAACAAATAACCACTCAACACTCTAGCATGTGGTCACTCACTCTCTGTTGTATATATCATTACAATTAGGTACAGCTTTTTGCCGCATAGATCATCTGTGTATGTCCAGCTGCCAATCAAAATGGATATATCAAATGGTAAGCAAGTCAGAAGTACACTACTGCTGTTACGGGTACTCCGTACAACCAATAGAAGGGTAGTTTTTCTGTTCGAGTAAATAGAATGTTTAGGTTTAGTTCCCCCGTTATCTGTAGCGGCCGACTTCTGAAACGATCTATGTACGAAAATAAGTTTCTTCAAGAATTCTCCTGAAAGAAATCCTTGTTAGGATTCCAGATGAACTTCGTGGAGAAATCCACGGAGGAATTCCTGAAAAAGTTCTAGGGGATTTTTTGGAGAAATTCTAGCATGAATTAAAGGCGAATTCCCTGCAACATTTCTCAATGCAGAAAATCCTAAAGAACCTAAAACAATCCATAGAGTAGACCCTACAGCGAAAACAATTGACGGATCGTGGAGAAATTTCCAGCTGAATTCTTGAAAAAATTGCTGGAGTAATTCAGGAATAACTGAAGGTCTTCACAAAGATTTTTTGAAGCAATTCATAGATAGATCCCCAGAGAAATCCCTGGCTGTATCTCCGGTAGAATTTCTGGTAAAGTCCCAGCAGAACTTCCTGATGGAATCCTAAGCGAAACTCCTGAGTGAATTCCTGGGAAAAATCCTACCAAAATAACCTGAATAAATCCACGAAGTAATTATGAGAAATTATTAGAGAAATGACTACGAAAAAAGTCCTGCAGGAATACTAGCAAGAATTTCTGTAGGAATCCCAGCAAAACATACTTCTGAAGTATTTCAGGAGAAATGCCTGAAAAATAATATCTTAGGGCAATATCTGAAGGATTTTTTACAGAAATCCCCGGAAGAATTTCTGGAAGTGGAACACAAGCAGAAATTTCTGGAAGAATCCCAGCAGGAGTTCTGAGGAAATCTTATGATAAAGTATGGGGCTTTACGACTGGAAACTTGATGGAGAGAAGAATGGTTTCTCAGTCTTCGAACCACGCAGACGACTTTTATCTACATTCCCGACGTTTCGGCCTGGGGAGTTGGCCTTTGTCAAGCGTCGTAGTGTCTACCCTTTATCGTTTTTGAGGGTTTTTGCATAAGGAATGCTTTTCTGGGTGGCTTCTCGTGTATACGTGTTATTTTAGATTTTTTTTTTTAATTTTATTTAATTCACTGTGCACTAGTAACGACCGTGTAACCACAGACAAACAGACATCTAACTCTTCCCACTACCCATCGTTTCCCTTTTTAACGGTATATTTGAATATTCTACAGTTTGCAAGTCTCTCGCTTATGACGCTCGCATCGTTTCTGCTCCTGTTTGACCTTTGCACAGCCATCTACTCAGTGGGTTTGCGAAACACAGTGTAATTAACATTGGGCGAATTAACACAGCGTAATTAACATTGGGCGAACTCCAAGAAGATTTCACCATAGGTATCTTCATAAATAGGTGGTTGAGTGACCGTGATTGTATTGATATGGAGGTGCGGAATAATGCAGCACCCACTTCAGGGGAGATGAGTGACTGTGGTGCAGAAGGCGATCGTACTCCTAGGTCAGGGAGTTGGTTTTGAACTATGAAACAATGAACACGTCTGCGATCGTGACTGTTGTTATTTTTGCGGTATCTTCGGTAAAATCCCGGTTATGTGGCCCTTCCTGATAATGAAACTGGTCAGATATATGTACTATTACCAGAACGGCAGCATGCCTGCCTTTGAGACTCGCCGGACTCCGTCCGACAATATATACCGACCGTGCGGCCGTACCAAACCCGCAGCAGCGAGTTTGCCCCGTAAGTCGAGCCTCGTCTACCTTTCTACCTACACCAACAATGTGACCGAACCGACCCTTCCTCGTAGGGCTCGAATCCCCAGCGGTGAGTATGCCTCGTGCGAAAAGCCTCATTGGACTCCGTTAGGTAAAACCAACCGACCACGTGGCCGTACCGAAACTCCGATACCGGATTTGCTCCGTGAACCGAGCTGATGGGTTGCACTTCGCAGAATTGTAGAATCTTATGTGACGAAAACCAGTTTAATCCAAGAACAGCCATTTTAGTAAGTAGGAGAACAAAGTTTGTCCAAATTACTGAGTTTATTACAAGAGACATTGTAGCGAATAAAATGGAGGTCCCAATAATCCCGGGGAAAACTAAGGAATGCATTGCTTCTGCATATTTTCCAGGAGACGTTGATGATGTACCACCATATTTGGTCGTAAGTTTTGTTAATTATTGCATAAAAATAAACGCCCATTTTGTAATAGGGTGCCCATCATACCATATGGAGCAGTACAGATATTATTAAAAGAGGTGAGGGGTCTCAGTTAGCCTAGTGGTTAAGGCTATGGATCGCCAACCTTGAAACGGTGGATTCGATCCCCGGTCTGGCCGAGAAAATTTTCTCGAATCCCTGGGCATAGTGTATCATTGTTCTTGCAGCACAATATCCAAATTCATGCAATGGCAGGCAAAGAAAGCCCTTCAATTAATAACTGTGGAAGTGCTCAAAGAAGCGAGGCAGGCCAAGTCCCAGTAAAGCCATAAAGAAGAAAGAAGAAGAAGAAGAAGAAGAAAATGAGGATCTCCTGAATTACAATTCGTCTAATAACATAGACATATGCAATAAAGGGAATTCTCCAAGTTTTATTAATGCTATTCGACAGGAAGTTTTAGATTTTACGCTTTGCAGCTATCTGCTATCAGATAAGATCGCAAACTGGCATGTTTCTGATGTGGAATCATTGTTAGATCACAAATAGGGTATGTGTGCCATCAGTAATCTCATGCTCCCATATTCATCCTATTCGAAAACAAGCGATTACGGAACTGATTGATTCCGTTCTTTTTGTTTTCATGGATGCTCACTTCTAACAAAAAATACAAAAATAAGAAACAAAACAAATCCTTTGTTTTTCATAGGATGAAAATGGGAGCCACATGCTTAATAAGGGAACCAATACCCTATATCAGGTTCGATTATACAGCCGGATCAAATTTAATTGAAAGCTATAGAAATTCAAAGATAACTAACTGGGACCTCTACCGCTTTTATTTAATGGATGATAATTCTTATAAGGGTGAGCAGATCTTGTCTGTTTCACAGTTGGAAAATGCCTCTGATGGCAATTGCTAATGATTTTTTGTCATTTAGCAAAGTAAATATGGGGAAATCTTTCTTTCAAAATGGTGAGATTATTGATAAAATTCATCCAACCAGGGATGTCCCTTGGTGGAATGATAAGCTGGCAGAACTGAGGAAGAAATCTAGACATTTGTTCAATAGAGTAAAAGTTACATCTGATTGGGTTCAGTATAAACAAGCCCCTACAGAATGCAACAGAGAATTGAGGCTAGCCTAACGGAAGTACAGGAGACGGGTATGTGAAGACATCAATAACGCTCCTACGGCTGCAAGGCTTTATAAAGTCCTTTCGAGAGACAATTCAAATTGTCTTGGAAATTTTTAAAAAGAAGATGATACTGTTGATTCTTTTGAAACATTATTGGAAGTAATGATAAGAACTCACTTCCCAGGGTCGATTCCTTATTCGGATGACCAACAGGACTCAGATAAGGCAAGACATGCATGGTCGACCCATGCCTATTTATAAAAAAGCTTGTGAAATCTTCACATCGTCGAGGGTCGAATGGGCATTGAGCTTTTTTCAACCTTTCAAATCTGCCGGAAAAGATGGAATTTTCTCAGCTTTACTTCTTCATGGAAAAGAGGCGATTTGTCCGCTCTTAACCGAAATATTCAGAGCCATGACGGCCTTGTTGGTCTAGTGGCTACCGCTTCTCAATCCTATGCAGAAGGTCCTGGGTTCAATCCCTGGCCCGTCCCTTTCCTCCTACGTATACAATTCATGTATATTCACATGTTCATAGCCTTCGCAAGAACAGAAACGGGTTGAAAAAGCCGTTTCCCTTCTTTCCAACTTTCACAGCACATTGTCAATCTATCATATATAACGCCTACGAGTTATACAATCAAACGAACTGTGCCGCATTATCTTCCGAGTATTAAATACACGAATCTCTCACCTTACACCTGGCATTAACACACCAATGTGTGAACCCATTGTCAACCAAATCCCACCAACACTCCGACATCCGCATGAATTTTTGCAGACGCAGAAGTATATTCGGTCTCCTGTGAAAACAAACAATTACAATCATCATCTCCTTCCCCTTCCCCACATTGACCTGAAACCTGACGTGACAGGCGCCATTGTCGCCTTCAAATAGAAGATAACCAACACTCACACACTGAAGATGCCTGCTAGTCCCCGGCAGATATCTTATTGGTTCCTTGTGTGAATGTAGCTGGTCTGGCGATACTGGAGTAGCATCCACGGACGGTCAATCAAGCTCAAGCTCAAGCTGTCAACCGAAATATACAGAGCCAGTATTACTTTGGCTTACATACCTAAGGCGTGGCGTAAGGTTCGAGTTGTTTTTATCGCAAAAGCTGGCAAACGGAACAAAACAACTCCAAAAGCCTTCAACCCATAGCATTTCTTGTGTTCTGTTAAAGACCATGGAGAAAATCGTGGATGGCTTTGTCAAGTCTACCAGCTTAGGGAAATACCTCTAAGCAAATAACAATTTGCTTATCAAACAGGCAAATCTACCATATCAACGCTACAGTCGCTAGTCAGCAAAATTGAGAGTTCATTTCAAGCCAAGGAAATACCCGTGGTTGCTTTTCTCGAATTTGAAGGAGCATTTGGTAACGCATCCTACAGTTCAATGCGTTCAGCAATGGAAGCAAGGGGCTTGGATGCGTGCATTATCGAATGGATAATATCGATGCTTAAAGATCGAGATATCTCTTCGGTTCTTGGAGGTGCGCACTTATCAGTAAGATCTATTAAGGACTGTCCTCAAGGTGGAGAAGGAAAGCTATCGCCCTTACTGTGGTTTTTGGTAGTGTATAAACTCCTTAAAAGCCCATCAATCAAGGCTTTGAGGATATTGGATACGCAGGAAAATATGAAGGCCCGCTATCTAGCCGGCTACAATCTGCGTTGAATGTTACCCTCAAATGGTGCCGAGAGGATGGATAAAACGTAAACCCTTCAAAAACTGTAATTGTATCATTTACTAGAAGGTGAAAAATAAATCTTACTGAACCTTCTTTAGATGGATTGATTGATTGATTTGTCTTTATTAGAGAGACCTTCTTTAGATGGAGGAAAATACTGTTCTCGGAAGAAAATAAGCTTCTTGGGATAACTTTCGGCAAAAGACTGAATTGGAATTCACATTTAAACAATGTTTTAACCAAGGGTACGAATGCCCTTTGGGTCTGCAGCAAAGCCTTAGGAAAAACCTGGGGGCTTAGACCTAACATGATGCACTGGATCTATGCTGCAATAGTCCGGCCTAAGATTACTTATGCTTCACATGTTTGGTGGCCCAAAACAAATGAGGTAACCTCTCAAAGGAAGCTAAGTAACCTACAGAGACTTGCTTGTATATCTATGACAGGATCAATGAAAAGCACTCCATCAGTTGATGATGATTAACCTGGGCTTGTTAGGGGAATATCTGTAAGTAAAAAGAAAATCGCGTTAAGTACTCTTCCTTTGAATTCCACTAAGAATTTGCATCCTTTGACAGATACGTATTTCGACCTCAACTGTAAGGTCATCTTCAGTGTCTTGTACTTGACTTGATTCTGTTTTTTCTTTCGGACAGTCAAGCGGCTCTAAGTGCGCTAAGATCATTCACTTGTCAATCAAAGCTAGTGAGAATGCATTATTTCTCTGAAGCAAGTGACCAGTAGGAACGAGGTAACTTCATATTGGGTGCCCGGTCATTGTGGAATTCTGGGAAATGATAACGCCGACAATTTAGCCAGACAGGGTGCAACAAGCTTTGTAGGCCCTGAGTGGATTTCCTGAGTGTGCTCTTCGGATGAAACTAAAAACTTGGGAAATGTCCTTGGTTGAATCTAATTGGAATGCCACGGATACATCCAAGCAAGCGAAAAGGTTCATAAAACCCAGTGCAGAAAAAGCCAAATCCATGAATCTAAACAAAAGAAATCTTAGAGTAATTACTGGTCTGATGACTGGCAGAGCAAATATCATCTAAGTAAGATTGGAAAAATCCAATCCTCCGAGTGTCATTTCTGTCAAACGGAAAACGAAACTGCCGAGAATTTACTCTGTAACTGCGGAGTGCTGTCCCATCACAGATTTGCGATATTTGGTAGAGGGTTTCTAGAGCCCTTGGAAATTTGAAGAAATAATCCCAACAGTGTAATAAACTTTATAAAACGAGTTGTGCCCTGCTGGGATCAGGTGTTACATCAACCATTATCTATCACTTGTGACAGGATATTTGACTAGCAGAAAATTAAATATGGGTCGTACCACAATATTCCTAAATAATGGACGCAGTGGTTAAAAGGCTCTACAGATGAGGAAAAAAATGGGAAAATCTCTAGAGGGACCATAGGAAGAACAGTTGGAGGAATCCTAGTTTGAAAAATCACTGTAGCAATCACAGAAGGATCAAAAGAAGGAACTCTAGCGAGTATTCTTTGAATAATTCTTGAAGGAACTATTGGAGAAATCTGCAGAGAAATGCCAATTTTCTTGGATTCTTGAATTGAATTCTCGGAGATATCCATGTAGAAATCCCGTGAGAAATCACAAAAAGAATTTCTGATGAATTCCAGCAGGCATTTCTGGAATTTCGAGAGTAGTTTTGGAAAATCCTTGGATAAATTGCGGTAATTTTTGGAAAAATAATAAGAGAAATTCTGCTTTATGAAAAATTCATGGACGAACCACAATAAAAACTGCATGTAGACAACCAGGAGGAAATTCTGGAGGAATCCTTAGATAAATCATCTTTGAATTGTATCAAGCATGTCTGATGAGATTTTTCTGGAAATTATTGCTTAAGAGGTTTCTCCAACGATTTCTATATGTGCAAACCCTTCCAAATAATCCTCATAGATTTCTCTATAGATTCCTTCAGGAGAGCCTCTTGAAATAATAGTAAAAGTTCCTAATAGGATTGCTTCAGATTTTCATTAGGATTTCGGCAGGTACTCTTGCTGGGATTTCTGAAGCATTTTCAGCTGGGATTTCTCCAGTAAGTAATTGCTGTTGGAAGCCCACCAAGACAACCAAGATTTCCTAAAAGAACCGGAGAATATGCCCGGTGGCCATATATGATAGTTCCTTAATAGTGCAAACCGATTATAAACAATGATCGATGGTAAAGGTATAAGTTTTTATAGAAATAGAGTCTTATAAGAATCTGATCAAGTGACCCACCGGAATACCTCCGACCACAGGTAACATTCCGACGTTCTCGGTCCATTTTAAGACTATACAGCCATTCCATAGAAAAACGATATAGTGCATCTCCGATTGTCGTGAAACTTGGTGGGCTTGAAGTTCTTCGGAAATAATTCGATCCATATTTTTTTATTTCGTCATTAGGGTGACCAATTTTCATATAGGGTGGTCCAAAAAAATAAGGTTTTTCAAAACTAAAAATTTTCAAAAAATCGTAACTTCTGAACCAGTTGACCAATTTCAAACTTCTTTTTTTTTTGTTTGAAAGCTATTAAATTGTAGTTTTTAGGAAAAATACGTTAAAGGGGCTAAAATGCAAAGTGTACTATAAAATATGCAAATATATTAGTTTTTTTCACGTTTTCATGGTCTCGGGACCAAAGAGGTACCCTGGTTTTATATTTTTATCGGAAAATTTAGGAAATTTGGCGTAACATATAGAAAAACAGAGATGTATGTTTTTTAGTTTTTGAGATATGATTTTTTGAAAATAGAAGGTGAAATTTTCCCATACAAGACACTTTCTTAAATTTGATTATATTTTGATTCCTTATAATGTTATGGATATCAAAACCACCAGGAATCACATTAAAAAGCAATATTATGCATAGTTTTATGAGAATTTGCAATTTCAAGCAATTTTAGAGTAGCTAGTACTAAAATATATGACTCTCTATATTCAAAAAATCATTTCTCAAAAACAAAACAACATATATTTTTGATTTTTTGATATGTTCGCTGAATTTTCTGATAAAAATATAAAACCAGGGTACCTCTTTGGTCCCGAGACCATGAAAACGTGAAAAAACTAATATATTTGCATATTTTATAGTACTCTTTACATTTTAGCCCCTTTAATGTATTTTTCCTGAAAACTACAATTCAATAGCTTTCAAACAAAAAAAAAAAGAAATTTGAAATCGGTCAAATGGTTCAACAGTTACGATTTTTTGAAAATGTTTAGTTTTGGAAAACCTTGATTTTTTGGACCACCCTATATGAAAATTGGTCACCCTAATGACGAAATAAAAAAATACGGGTCTAATTATTTCCGAAGAACAGTTTGCTTTCTGCCACCGACAAGCACAGTCGAGAGCAAATGCTCTCCGCGCGCCTGTTGTTTAGGTAGCCAAAAAGTGCTTTGTGCTCGGTCGTTCGCTTCACACTGTGTCGGTGCCGGTGGAATTTGATATCATTGTGGGAATAATTTTATTATCGGAATGGATGGACTGATAGTCAATACTGTTCAGTTCCGATTCCCGTCGTCTAGTCCACGACCATCGTGGACAGAAATCGCGACATTTTTGAAGCAGCTGGATGTCGATTTGTCTAAGCTTGAAACGGCATACAAAACGTCGCATGACCGTTCGCTTTGTGTGAAATTTACTTCCCCGGAGGCGATGAAAGAAGCGTTGGAGAAGAACACGGAGCCAAGAAGATTCGTTTATACCTGTGGATCATCAGTGGATGTGCGAATGGCAATAGCAGGCAGAAATGTTTGCTACGTGCGGATTTTCGATTTGCCGCCGGAATTAAGCGACGATAGTCTATCTTCAGCGCTTGGGGACTACGGCAAAGTGGAGTGGATGACCCGCGAAAAATTTCCAGCGAATCTTGGTATGGACCATTTGTACACCGGTGTCAGGGGTGTATATATGGATGTCGAAAAGGAAATCCCCCCGACTATCGATGTAGGCAGCCGGAAAGCCCCAGTATTCTACGATGGATTAAAGGATGTGTGTTTCTCGTGCCGAGGTGTTGGACATCGGAAAAAATCCTGCCCCCAGCGTCAGATTCGTAACAAACCGGAAAGTAAAAAGGATGTCTCGCAGCCCACGTCATACGCGACGATTGTCTCAGGACAAGAAGTCGTATCGGAGCAACTGAAATCAGCGGAATTGGTTGAAGATATTATCGAGGTCCTGGACGAAGAAGTGCTGGAATCACCAACGGAAACAGACAGCGAAGAACAGTGGCAGCAAGTTTCGCGCAGCAGCGGTGTCGAAAATCAAAAGGAAATACGTCGGAAAGAAGCCATAGAGGAATTGAAGCAAGTAGCAAAGGCAGTTGGAGAGGCTATAAGTAAACAGAATGCAAGTCAGCGGCGAGCTCAATTTGCGTCTGCAGGATCAGGATCAAAGGAGCATTCTCGTCCGAAAAAAATGTGCGCCCGGCGATCCAACTATTGAATTCTTTGTATTGTAATTAGAATAATAACAAATTTATTCATGTAGAACCACGGCTCTGTAGAGTTTTTAGTTAAACATTTGAGCCTTTCAAATAAACAAACTAGAAAAAAAAAAAAATATTTCCGAAGAACCACCAAGTTTCACGACAATCGGAGATGCACTATATCGTTTTTCTATGGAATGGTTGTATACATGTACGAGTAAACTGTGAAGAAAATTGTACAAATCTTTAAAGTATTCGCGGAACGGCGAGATTTTAAATTCGTAATAATTTAAACGAAGCTAGAGGACTACTAATTGCTAAGGAATACAACATCAAATGTTTGCAAGTTGTACACAAGAACCGTGAGGCTAAAACCAGAAAAGTTATCAATGTTACGCTGAATTCCTGTACCTAGAAATATCCTTTGGAATATTCGCAATTTTCCTGTTAATCCGCTTCTACCTGTTAAACAATGCAAGAAAAAAAGTCTGCCAGAAAGCCATTACTCTAACTCTACCTTTCCCAATTTTCCCCCATCAGAATGGCATTTCCATGTATTAATGTTAATTAAATCTATTAGCATACCTTTTGATTTGCTCCTTCAAGCTTTCGCCAAAACTCGCCCAAAAGAAACTGGAAAACGTATTCCGTCCTATTGATTGATGGTATTCCGAATTGGGAACGAAAATGAAATTTATTGGATTTTCACTCTTCGCTTTTGCCAGCAAACACTCAATGTCGACGGTGGGTCGGTCGGCAGGTCGGTGCGGGGACACAGCGGCGCCGCCGTATTTTCAAACAAACAAATCAACCTTTTTCCGGTGAGGTGAAAATTCACTCGTTGTGGTAGCCGGTCGCGGTCTGACTTTTTTTTTTCTCGGTCAAAGCTTACCCCTTGCAGTCAAACACACACACACACGTGCTAGCAATTTATGGGGTATACACAACGTCGCGGGGCACAAATTTCAAATTCTAATTTTTCACACCGAAGAGACGAGCATCAATTGCAATAGATCACTGCGAAGGGGTCGTCGTCGTTTTTTTTTTGGGTTTTCACTGGTTTGACTTTTGGGGGTTGGGCAAATATTTGATTCACATAAATTTACGGTGATAACACACGGGGCTTTTTTTCTTCCGAACGGGCTCCGAACGAGAGCATGGAGGTGAATAATGTTTGTTTGCACGACGACGAGGATATATTATCCGGATGAAGTTGCAGATCCCGGTTCGAGAGTGGCGAGGTCCAGGAGGGTCGCAAACGACTCGCAGAGGGCCAATAATTTTATGATTAATTCGAAGCTCGCCGTCAGCAACGATGATGGCCGCTGGCTTGACGTCGTCGTTGCAACATTCACACGCGGGGATCACTCGAGTGGCATTAATTATTCAGAACGTGTTATCCGGCACTCGTCTCGTTGTTGGATGCTGTTCTACAGGGCAGCCCTTTGAAGCTTGATAGACACTGAGACAGGTATCACATGAAAGCTCCTAGTTGGAATGAAAATTTATTACCACCAAGAGACACGTTTTATCTTCAAATTATTTTTATCGTGTGTAACCGGAGAACATCACCATAACAATTAATCAAGAATGATAACAAATTCACTTGGTAGAACACTGCGGAAGGTTATCCTTTTTTGCAAAATGTTTGCTTTTAATCAACTGCAAATTTCATCGTCGAAGGTTCAACCACCGTATCACGTTTCTCCCTTTGTAGCTTCTTCACATCAAACAACTTGAAGCCAAAGGCTCTCCGGAATGAACAAGCAGAAAATATCCTTTTTATTAGTGTCGGCTTTCTGCTTTTCTTCGCTTGTTACGTAGTCATGAAGAATGGCTGTTTCACGTATACAACCTACCCCAACACGAGGACCGTCACACTTATGCCTTTGCAAGGCTGCGAAACTCCAATCCCATTATGATTGATGAAAAGCACTCTCCTAAAATAATTTCCACCTCTTTTACGCACCCGCTTTCGTCGGGCATCTTACGATGTCGCGGAAACGTCAAGGACCTTCTCCTTCCTTTTCAGGACATGGCTTTCATCCAAATACACTTTCCACTTTACAAGCAAAACACACCCCTGCGACACGGGAGCCTTATTCTCTTGCACTGCTCTTCTTGCTGCTTACTTCCGCCACTGGACTGTTTACTTTTCACTTATCTCCGAAAAAAGCTCAACTCCAAAACAGAGGACACTATTTTAGCGAAATTTCATTCCGAAAACTGCTAATCCACTCTAGCCACCAAGAGCGCTAATGGACTAATTGTATTTTCAGGGAAAAAAATATCCCCTTAATGCAAGTCCAAGCTTATCTTCTTTGACAGGAAAATCCTTTTCCAGTTAATCATAAACAGTTATGCATTTGCGATCCAATTTCCATCCCAAAGATTTCACTTCCGGAAAACACACGTACAACGTAAACGGACTAGCCCAGGATAGAGTATGACTCGCACGGCTCGAGCGGCACGACTATCTGATTTCAGTCGGTTCCGCTACCAAACAGAGTTATCCTTCTGCCTCTGGTTTTGAGAACAATCGCTTTTCCGAACATTTCCCGAGAGCGCCAACAAGTTCTCCCACCGCCTAATCTAGTACCGCACTCACGTGAGCCACCACACTTGCTATCACAACCACAAACATCGTCCTGACAGGACCTCAGCTGACTGTTGGTTCTCCCTCTCCCACGAGCGAGAGAGAGTCTGCATATCGCAAATCCTTACCCACCCTCAACGTAAAACTTCCTGTTGGCACACCATAACCATACACAACAAAACCATTCAATATTTATGAATTCAGTTCTTCCGCTATCGATGAACTTCCCCCAAGCAAACGACACGTTCTTTTCAAAAAAACCTTCACACAATACTAATCCATACATCCTAATCACAACAAGACACCTAAACTCGTAACACTAAATCCCTTTCCATTTCCCATCGAACACCTTATGATGATGACGGAACTCAAGAACCAGGACAATTTTCCCACGAGTTTTCCCTAGCACCACCACCAACACATTCTCACCAGAGCTAGCAGTGGCGCCAAGTTTCGGAGAGTGTTGAGAACCTCTCCCACAGCTCTCCCAATTCAGCGGCCTGGCGAATTTTGCTGAATGGGCGGTGGGTTGGTTGCTGGTCTGGTCTGCCTGTTCCGAATTTCCGTCTGTCTGTCTGTCTGCTGGTCTGCCTGCTTGTCTGATTCCTTCTTTTCCGTATTCGTCTGCTACCGAGCTACCCACCTACCCACTACAGTGACTGGATTCGATGGGGTGGGTTTCGTACCGGATAGACGGTTTTCTCACCATAGGAAGACAGCAAAAATGGGTTTTGCGCGTATGCATAGGCTGCTTCCGGAGGGTGCATCTTTACGGTTTGGGTAACGCAAGAATAAGGATACGGGGTAGTGAGGTTGCTTTGCAAAACAGGTTGGAATTTTTATTTAATGGAAGGCTTGTTGGACGAGAAGGGATAACTTTCGTTAATGACGTTTAATTATGAACATTATTGGTTCTAAACACACCTTTTTGCATAGCAACTTTACCCTATTTTTCCTGTGTATCATATATCGCCTGCATCATTTTTTACCGTGGAAAGGTTCGGCAAAGAATTTGTTGGAACTAATTGGAGGGCTTGTTGGAGAGCTACGTCGGACTTATCAGAAGTAATTCGTATATACAAAGTACAACTTAACCTTCTTCGTGCATTAGAAAAAAGTTACGAATAATGCATTGGGGTCGGACTCTTATAGAATGATGATTTTTTCACCAATTCAAATGACCAAAGTCTTATTTGATAGATAATTTCGTCAAGAATGTGTTGATATGTTGAAATAGTGGTTCCGGGAACATTGGCCACCGGGAATCTGCAACATAGGGCATGGTGCATGGACATGTGGGAAAGCACTACATTTTGCCAGTAGTTGTGGAATATCTCGCGTTCTGGACCACTTAGAAGGATACTGTCTTCGGCAAAGTTGCTCAGTAGACTAAGAGCTTTCACATAGGAAACAATTCAGTTCGAGAATCACTCACTGCGTGGCGCTAGTGTTCTTAGGAGCTTCCAGTTCAGTCTGAACGTCGTATATCTCGTGTTCTGGACCACCTAGAAGGATACTGTCTTCGGCAAAGTTGCTCAGAAGACTAACAGCTTTCACATAGGAAACAATTTAGTTCGAGAATCACTCACTGCGTGGCGCTAGTGTTCTTAGAAGTTTCCAGCCCAGTCTGAACGTCGTATATCTCGTGTTCTGGACCACCTAGAAGGATACTGTCTTCGGCAAAGTTGCTCAGAAGACTAACAGCTTTCACATAGGAAACAGTTTAGTTCGAGAATCACTCACTGCGTGGCGCTAGTGTTCTTAGGAGTTTCCAGCCCAGTCTGAACGTCGTATACCTCGTGTTCTGGACCACCTAGAAGGATACTGTCTTCGGCAAAGTTGCTCAGTAGACTAAGAGCTTTCACATAGGAAACAATTTAGTTCGAAAATCACTTTCACATAGGAAACAATTTAGTTCGAGAATCACTCACTGCGTGGCGCTAGTGTTCGTATGAGCTTCCAGTTCAATCTGAACGTCGTATATCTCGTGTTCTGGACCACCTAGAAGGATACTGTCTTTGGTAAAGTTGCTCAGAAGACTAAGCGCTTTCACATAGAAAACAATTTTTTCAAGAATCACTCACTGCGTGGCGCTAGTGTTCTTAGTAGCATCCAGTTCAAGTTCAGTCTGAACGTCGTTTATCTCGTGTTAAAGACCACTTAGAAGGATACTGTCTTCGGCAAAGTTACTAAATAGACTATTAGCTTTCACATAGGAAACAATTGAGTTCGAGAATTACTCACTGCGTGGCACTAAAGTTCTTAGGAGCTTCCAGTTCAGTCTGAACGTCGTATACCTCGTGTTCTGGACCACCTAGTTACTCAGCAGACTGAGAGCTTTCAAATAAAACACAATTTAGTTGTAGTCCTCTTAGGAGCTTCAAGTTTAGTCTGAACTTCGTATATCTTTGGAAAAGTTACTCAGAAGACTGAGAGCTTTCACATAGAATACAATTTAGTTCGAGAATCACTCGCTATGTGGCGCTAGGGCTTTTGAAAGATTCCAGTTCAGTCTGGACGTCGTATATCTCGCGATCTGAACCACTTTGAAGGGAATACTGTCTTGGGAAAAAATGATCAGAAGACTAAGAGATTCCGCATATAAAACAATTTAGTTCAAAAATCGCTCACTACGTGGCGCTAGTAGTCTGTGGCGTCGTGAATCTCGCGTTTCGGACCACTTAGAATAATACGGCATGGTTGCACATAAGATTGAAGGCTTTCACATAGAGAATAGTTTAGTTCGAAAATTACTCACTACGTGACATTAGTACTTTTCTAAGCTTTCAGTTTGCTCTAAACTTTCTAAACCACCTAGGTGGACACTGTCTTCGGCAAAGTTACTCAGAACACTGAAAGCTTTCACATGGAAAACAAACTGAATTTCCTGACTTTACCCACTTAGAAGGATACTGTCTTTGACAATGTTGCTTTTTCACATAGGGCACAATTTAGTTCAAGCTACTCACTACGTGACGCTAGTGTTCTTGGGGTATCCAGTTATGTCTAAATGTCGTATATCTCGCAATCTGGACCACTTTGAAGGCCATAAGTTTTCGCCCATAAGATTAAAAACTTTCACATTGAAATCATTTCAGTTCGAGATCCTCTCACTACGTGGAAGTTTTTGGTTTAAACTTAGTATATATCACGCTCTGGACCGCTTTGAAGGATACGGTCTTCAGCAAAAAATCTCAGCAAAATAATAGGTTTCAAGATTCAATTTAGTTCGAGAATCACTCACTAAGTGATACTATTTTACTTGGGGTCTACCAGTTCAGTCTAAATGCTGTAAATCTCGTATTAAGGACCACTCAGAGAAAACCTCACTTTAACTATAAGTTGCCCGGAAGAATTATAGTTTTCTAGTAGAAAGCAATTTAGTTCCACATTTATTCACTACTTGGCACTAGTGCTGTAATGAGCTTTGATTCAAGGCGTTGCATATATCACGATTTAGATCGCTACAAATGACAACTGTTGTTGCAAAGAAGGATGTCCAGTTTGATCAAACGGTTATATTTCTCGCGTTTTGAACCACTTCGAAGGACACTCTCTTTGACAGAATTTCCCAGAAGACTTAGAGCTTTCATCTGAAAAACAATTCAGTTTGAAATTTTCCCACTGTGTGGTCTTAGTAGTTTCCAATATAGTCTAGTCGTCATTTATCCCGCATTTTGGACCACTTGAAAGATTGCCGTATCAGCAACGTTGCTAAGACGACTTTCTTCAAGACAACAATTAAGTTCGAGATTCAATCACTGTATTGGTTAAGTTCTGTAATAAGCTACGAGTTTGGTCTAGGCGTCCTACATTTCACGTTTTGAACCATTTAGAAAAAATACAGGTTTCAGAAGATTTGCTCAGAAGAATAAAAGCTTTTTAATTTGTATAGGAGGTTTTCAAGAAATCTCTTTGGGGATCTCCTATTAAAATTTCCTAGACAATTGATAAAAAGTTTTCGGGCAGTTCTTTTGGAACTTTTCAATAATTCCATTGAAAACACTTTCGGTATTTTTGACAATTGCTTTGCATTTCATTTAAAAATGTATTCATATTTTATAATGTTTTATTTTTTTATATCTTCGGAAAGTATTTTGAGAAATTGTTTTTTTTTATTTCTTTGGTAACACCTTCGGAAAGTTCTTCTAAACTTTGTTGGCAATCATTTAGAAAACTCTTTGATATTTTTTTTTTGTATTTATTTGATTGCTCCGACAATTCCTTCAATAGTTCTCTCTGCAAATTCTTTGTTATTTTTTTTGCTTTCATTTTTCAATACATATTTTGTTTGAGTATTTGTTCTGCAATTATAATGAAAATGCATTAAAAAATTCCTTTGAGAATTTATTTGATAAATACTTTTAAAATTTCTTTCTGCAATTTCTTATTGATTTCTTTCTGCAGTTTCGTCGGCAAATTAATTGTGATATTACCTAGCAATTTCCTTTTTTTCTTCTTCAATTTCTTTAAAAATCACACAGTGAATTCCTTTGGAAATGATCGTGAAATTACATCAAGATTGTTTGGAAACTTCTTTTGCAATGCTTTCGGAAGTGCCTTCGACAGCTTATTTGGTATTCTTTTCGAAAATTTCTTCTGCTACGGAATTTACTTCAGAATTTCCTTGTGAAATTTCACTAGCAATTCCTTTGGAAAGTCATTCGGTTATTTCTTGAGGGTGCCTTCAACTATTTCAACATTCAAACGTTTTTGGAAGTTGCTTTTAGAAACATTCTGAATTTTTTTCTAGAACTTCTTGATTTTTGATGAACTTCTTGAAAACACCTTGATTTTTGGAAATTATTTAGGCAATTCCGATAAGATTTTCTCCGGCCATACCATTGTATTTTTTTCAAATCGTAAGGAGTATCTGATTGAATTTCCAAAGTAATAACAAACAAAATTCTGTAAGGATTTTCTAAAGGAGTTTCCAATGCTGAAATAATACTGAAGATTTTTTTTTAAATTACAAAACAAATTGCCAGTTAAATTTCCAAAGGGATTGCAGATGAAACTTCCAAAGAAAGCCGATGAACCTGCCTACGGCAGAAAATCCCGTTATTCGGGGATAAAAAAAAACTTCCAAAGAAATTTATAAAGGAAATCCCGTAAGAGTTGCCTGATAAATTTGCGCACCGTCTTCAGCCAAAGACTGAATATATCTTACACTAGACAACGGATAACATGTTAAACTGTTATACATCTAGTGGTTCAATGAAGAATTTTCCGTTTGGCGAAATTTTTCTCCCGACCGGAATGGGAATCGAACCCACAATCCGTAGCTTACAATACGCCTAAAAAGCTGGCGTTACTAACAGTACGATCACGAACCCCACAGTTATGCTGTGTGTATTTTCATAAATAATAACTTCAAAAAAAAAATCCAATATTACTGCTGAGAAATTTCCAAAAGATTTATCGAACAAAATTCCAAAGAATTGCCAAAATAGAAAACCCAAAAAAAGTTTTGGATCAAATCCAATAAAAATTGCTGAAACGATTTTCAAAGAATTTGCTGAAGAAATTCCGCCAAAAGGAAACACGAAATGTTTTCACAGGGTTACTTATAAGAAATTCGCCAAACCGATTTGCAAAGGAAATACCGAATCAGTAAGAATTGGCAAATATGTTTCCAAAAGAATGTTGAAAATATTCCCAAAGTAATAAGCAGAAGCTTTTCCAAACAAAGTGTAAAAAAAAACCAAAAGAATATTCAGACGGGCCTCAAAGAAATTTCTTAAGAAGAAGTTTCTAAAGAAGACCACAAAGTCATTGACGAAGCATTTGTTACATAAGTTCCTAAAAAACATGGAAAACTTTCACCAAAGAAATTGCGAGTTCAATTGTCGCTAAGACAGTTTCCAAAATAATTGGCAAAAAAATTCCGAAAATAATTTAGCAGGCTACGAATGAGTGTAATCAGTTTTGTACCTTTTAATTCCGCCCTATTTTGCATATCCTTTGACATCACTCATTCGTAGAGGGTATTCTGCTTAGAGGGTTCAAAAAGTCGGTACAAGATCATAATGTAGCAGGTTTAAAAAATCCCAAACAAATTCCCGAAGGAACTTTCAAAGTGATTTTAGAACCGATTTTCAAAGAAACTCCTGAAGGGATTGCTGCACAGATATCCAAAATTATAACTGAAAAAAAATTAGAAATTTCCGAATAAACTACTTGACACCGAGATCAAACTGACAGCTCCAAAGAACACAACTACCACATTGTGAGCGAATTTTGAAATAAACTTTCAATGTGAAAGCTTCTTTTCTTCTAGGAAGGTTTTACAAACATAGTAACATGGATATACAACGATATATCAAGCTTTCAGCTTCTAAGAACAATACACTCCAAATATTTTTTCCTGAAATTTGCCGAGTTGAAAGTTTTAGCAAAATCTTTGTGAAAATACAGCAAGGTTTGTTGATTTGTTCAGGCAAATCTACTGATCACCATCAACGTATTGCTGTAACTCAGCAAATTTGGCCGAAAGTTCAACATAAAAAGCTTATTCGTTAACTTCAGCAAAATTTTGCTGAAAGCGTCTTGGTGTGTAGCATCACATCATGAAAACTCTAAGTCTTTTGAGTAACTTTACAGAAGGCAGTATCCTTCTAAGTGATCAAGAGCGCAAGATTTACGACGTTCAGACTAAACTGGAAGCTCCTAAGAACATTAGCACCACGCAGTAAGTGATTTTCGAACAAAATTGTTTCCTATGTAAAAGCTTTTAGTCTTCTGAGCAGCTTTGCCGAAGGCAGTATCCTTTTAAAAGGTCAAGAACACGAGATATACGACGTTCAGACTGAGCTGAAGCACCTAAGAACACTAGCGCCACGCAGTGACTAATTCTCGAACTAAGTTGTTTCCTATGTGGAAGCTCTTAGTCTTCTGAGCAACTTTGCCAAAGACAGTATCCTTTTAGAGTCCAGAACACGAGGTACACGACGTTCAGATTGAACTGGAAGCTCCTAAGAACACTAGCGCCACGCAGTGAGTGATTTTCGAACTAAATTGTTTCCTATGTGCAAGCTCTTAGTCTTCTGAGCAACTTTGCCGAAGACAGTATCCTTCTAGGTGGTCCAGAACGCGAGATATACGACGTTCAGACTGAACTGGAAGCTCATACGAACACTAGCGCCACGCAGTGAGTGATTCTCTAACTAAATTGTTTCCTATGTGAAAGCTCTTAGTCTACTGAGCAACTTTGCCGAAGACAGAATCCTTCTAAGTGGTCCAGAATACGAGATATTCGACGTTCAGACTTAACTGGAAGCTCCTAAGAACACTAGCGCCACACAGTGAGTGATTCTCGAACTAAATTGTTTCCTATGTGAAAGCTCTTAGTCTTCTGAGCAACTTTGCCGAAGACAGTAATCCTTCTAGGTGGTCCAGAACGCGAGATATACGACGTTCAGACTGAACTGGAAGCTCATAGGAACGCTAGCGCCACGCAGTGAGTGATTCTCGAACTGAATTGTTTCCTATGTGAAAGCTGTTAGTCTTCTGAGCAACTTTTCCGAAGACAGTATCCTTCTAAGTGATCCAGAACACAAGATATACGACGTTCAGACTGAACTGGAAGCTCCTAAGAACACTAGCGCCACGCAGTGAGTGATTCTCGTACTAAATTGTTTCCTATGTGAGAGCTCTTAGTCTTCTGAGCAACTTTGCCGAAGACAGTATCCTTCTAGGTGGTCCAGAACGCGAGATATTCCACAACTACTGGCAAAATGTAGTGCTTCCCACATATCCGACATAGTGCCCTATGTTGCAGATTCCCGGTGGCCAATGTTCCCGGAACCACTATTTCAACATATCAACACATTCTTGACGAAATTATCTATCAAATAAGACTTTGGTCATTTGAATTGGTGAAAAAATCATCATTCTATAAGAGTTTGGTTTTCTGGGTCATAATGACCCCAATGCATTATTCGTAACTTTTTTTGTGGCGCCATTTTGGTTTCACCTTAAGAAAAAAATTTTTTTTCAAAAGACTCGTTTCTGAAAAATATTAAAAGTCAAGAAGTTTCATTACGATAAGTTAACTAACAAAAGAGATATTAATGCTTGAAATCGCGTTTTGGGTCATAATGACCCTAATGCACGACGAAGGTTAATTGTGACAATATGAATTATAAGTAATACTTGTCGACAGTGGTGCTTAACTTCACGTTCAAGATATGACATAATCAACAATACTACGCCACAATACTCGGTTTGTGGCTGCTGCTCTCCATACTCAGTCACGCCCAATGCTCGTCAAGTCAGCGTGACTTGACAACCTGGTCCAACCATTGTGCTCTCTGCGCTCCATGCCTTCTTCTGCCAACTGGAGCAGTCACGAACACAAAATTTTGCAGGGTTGTTGTCCGGCATTCTTGCAACATGCCCTGCCCACCGTATCCTTTCGGCTTTGGCCATCTTCTCGATGCGGGGTCGCCGTAAAGTGGAGCAAGCTCGTGGTTCATCCTTCTCTGCCACACACCGTTCTCCTGCACACCGCCGAAGATCGTTCTTAGCCCGCGTCGCTCGAAAACTCCGAGTGCTTGCAGGTCCTTCTCGAGCATGGTCCATATCTCGTGTCCGTAGAGGACCACCGGTCTTATTAACGTTTTGTACATGGCGCATTTGGTGCGTGAGTGAATCTTTTTAGATCGCAGCTCCTTTTGAAGTCCGTTGTAGGCCCTTCTGCTGATGATGCGCCTTCGTATTTCACGACTTACGTTGTTGTCAGCCGTCAGTAAGGATTCGAAGTAGACGAATTCCAATACCACCTCAAAGATATCCCCGTCTATCGTTGCATTACTACCCAGACGGATTTGGTTGTGTTCGGTTTCGCCTACCAGCATGTACTTTGTTTTAGAGGCATTCACCACCAGCCCGACCTTTGTTGCTCGGAGTTTCAGGGGGGTGTCCGTGTCGTCCGCAAAGCACACAAATTCACCGGATTTTGTGAAAATCGTTCCCCGGCTGTTGAGCCCGGCTCGTCGCATCACACCTTCCAGAGCGATGTGGAAGAGTAGGCATGAGAGTCCGTCACCTTGTTGCAGTCCCCGGAGAGATTCGAATGAACTGGATAGTTTACCCGAAATCCTAACGCAGTTTTGCACACCGTCCATCGTTGCTTTAATCAGTCTGCTTAGCTTACCAGGAATGACGTTTTCGTCTATGATTTTCAATAGCTCTGCGCGGTTGATACTGTCGTATGCCGCTTTGAAGTCGATGAACAAGATGATGCGTTGGGACTAGACCTGTGCACCGCCGCCACCGACACTTTTTGTCCCACGCCGACTCCGACCGTGATATCGACGGCGCGCCATACGCCGATGTTTGTCACGCCACCGATTTTCATTTTTCACTCCGGTGATCAGTGTACGAACAAAATTTTGTTTAAGTTGAGATAAAATACTATTTTTTTTTCGAAGATTCCTCTAAACTTCCCATTTAGAGATCTCTTCAGGAGTTTCCTCAAAGATGTCTCCAGTAGTTCCTTCAGAGATTCAGGGATGCCTCTAGGAGTTTCAACATGCATTTTTTTTTTCAGAAGATCTCTCAGGAAGATCTCGACAGAAGTACCTTCACATTTTTTTTTTGTCAGGAGGATTCAGGGATGGGGATTTTTTTTTATTATCGAACACTTTGGGCCGAAGGGTCTCTGATTTCAATGAAAATTTCACCAGAGCTAGAGGTCGTGGATATATGACCATATATGGAATTCAAAAAAATCATAGTGGACTATTTTTCCGGGAATCACTAGATGAAATTTCACGATTTTTCAAAATTTTGTAAAACATCCCAAACTTCAAAAAATCATATCTCAAAAACTATGCATCGTAGAACAAACTTTTTTTAGTGAAATCGACGCCAAATTACCTCAGCAATCCTATAAAAATACACTGAGAAAAAAGTTTCCCAGAAAATTTTTCACCATAGAGAAAAAACGTCTAGAAATGCTGATAAAAGTACCGTCTGTATCATAGATTATTTCGAACAAAATTTTTCCTAGCGCAAAAATTAATGTCCTTTATTTCGTTCTTGGACGCCAAAATGGAATCTTTTACCGTTTCAGAGATATAGCCAAAAAACCAACGGCCAGTCGCTTTATTTTCATAGGAAGCCATCTACAACAGCGGCCGTTAACCTGTGCAACATGTTTGCTTTGCAACGAGCAAATGACATAAGCTAATTGTAACGTAAATTTGACACTAACGTGCATCGGAGTGCACTGACAGCACATAAATAGCACTTAAGGTACTCAAGTGCATTAAATAGTCATGTTTTGCAATGATCGGGTTTCTAACTAAAATGTGTTTCAAATAACAAGTTAACAACGAGCTAATGCCACCGGTGAGCGTAAAATTACTTATAGCACTCATGCCCTATATGTTTTCCATTTCAATTTAAGAAAACAATGAAAACAAAGAAAACTATTAACGGAGAATGGTTACTACTCAGCAAAATATTTGAAATTATACCTACCTAACGAAAAAAAAATTGCATACGAATTTCTATCTTTTTTAACTTAATTTTACATTAAACAAATTCTTGTATGGAATGTTGAACGCAAGCATCATACTGAGAGCAAGCCGAAATTTATAAACTGATGGAAAAATGTGTGCGATACGACGAGGTCCTTTTGTTACAGGTTAAATGATATAACATTTTTAACTGTGTAAGTAACAAAAATGCATAGTTGTGTAGTATTTTTTGATTATACCGTCTTACCCCTCTGGTTCGACACGTTTTAATACGACACTTTTTAATTCGTACCCCGCTTATACGACACATGTCGAATTAAAAAGTGTTCAAATGTCACAGCGAGGTACACTGTAATTGCAAAACAGTTTGATATTACGCTTATACTCGCACCCGCAGCAACTCCTCTTGCAGCCGCAAATTTCGGAAGTTCTGAATTGGTGCTATTTAACACCCAAACCGCTTGGAGACCAACCGGAATGAACTGAGGATGGCAACAATCGTAGAAAGAACGAGCTTTTCATTCGCGCCACAGCAATATTTGATGAAATTATGTTTCATAACAAATCCGGAAATCAAAACAAAAACAAAAATAGAGTTGCCAAATTTCAATGAGCATGGTGGTGTAGAGTGACCAGTTTGTCGAATTAAAAGTATACCCCGGTTATACGACAACAGTCGGTGTCGTATTAGCGGGGTAATACGGTAATTCTTTTGCTTCGTTCAGAAATAACGAAAGCATTCTAGAAATTTTCAGTAGATATAGATAGTTAAGGATCCAATATTGATCCATGAAGCTTCGTAAATGCACAAGCTGTGAATGAAAATGAGGACGCTAGAGGATTTCTTGAAATTAATCATTTACTTGACATCTTAGAGCATTATACAATTTTAGACAATATTTGAATCATTCGAACCGTGCACCGATTTATTGGTTGATTCGAATATATTATGGGTAGTAGTATGGGTTTGTCATGCTCGTTCTCAAAACTGATGAAGTCTTTTTGACAACAAATTGTTAGTTAGAAAATAGTGATGAATTGATTGATCTTACATTTCAGTGTTTTTTCTATTAAGGTTGAAGGATTCGTCATTGACATAACCGTCATCATTGAAAATTCAAAAGCAGTTTTCTCGTTCAAAACTTAAAATTTCGCTTTAAAAATGTATTCACTGTACTCCATTCTCCACCCACAATACAGTGAATAATTTTTCACTGCAAAATGTTCAGTTTTGGACGAGAAAACTGCTTTAGAATTTTCAATGATGACGATTATATCAATGACGAATCCTTCAACCTTAATCAATGTCAAAACTTACTTTAACGGTAATGATCGATCCTCCAGCGTACCGTGCTGTCTCAACTGTTGTCAACTCAGTAGCTCTATACAGAGCTCGGTATTAATCTTTGCTAACCATTGCTGAATATAATTATCGTCACTGTTGGAATTGTGTCGCTTCTTAGAACAGGAAAAGCTTGGTTTGAAGCAACAATGTTTTATTAGCGCGTTAAGAAGTTGTAGACATGGTAAACTTTAATTTGTTGCCCGTACTAATTAGTACATGTTTATTTTATTATCTGTATTAACTAGATTTTTAGCCATAGGCTAGTTCATCTCGGGACCCACACTTTACTTCCCGTCATATGTCGGGAGTGGGATTCGATCCCAAGTCCTCGGCATGACAGTCATGAACTGTAACCATCACACCAGATCCGCTCCAGAGAGTACATGTTTGTTCCTCTCATCCATGGTATATATCTTTAAAAGTTCCGTTAAGTTTTAAATTGGTGTTTTTTCTAAAGCACATTATACAAACACATTATGCACAGACCATGCTATTTATCAAATATTGAGTGGAAAATGTCTCTTTATGGTGTATAGAAAAATCCACTAACCAATGATCATTTAAGCTACAAAAACTCTATATAAACAAAATAAAGCTTTACATGTGTAAAGAGACCTGATATCCACTCATCTCTAACGGCATATGATTGCTTTGATTGAAAAAAAAAATACGTTGAAATATGCGTTTGCTCGTTGTAAACTTGTTATTTGCAACGCTTTCTAGTTACAAATCCATTAATTTCAAAATTTGATAAGTTGTTGCATTTAAAAGGCACTAAAGTGCCATATATGTGCTGTCAGTGCACTCCGATTCACGTTAGTGTCAAAATTACGTTGCAATTAGCGTATGTCATTTGCTTGCCGCAAAGCAAATACATAGGGGTAGGCGGGGCAATATGGACACCCTAAGGTTTTTGCCAACTTTACCTGGCAAGATGTCAAACAAGTTTAGTTTTTTGATACATGTATCCTTCTAAAGTCTATTTAGCATCTATTGCATAAGAATGCTCACGAAGAAAAATGATTTATCCACTTCAAAAAATGTTTTGAAAAATGTTAGTTTTTCATGACCGTCTTCAAGCATACGGGGCAGAATGGACACCCCCCTGGGGCAATATGGACACCATGAGACTTTTACGAATTTCATACATTATCTACACCTATAAAGTGATTTCATTACAAAACAACTTTTATGGATAAATAATACGCCGCAGTAGTTCATTTTTGTTCAGTTGATTTAAATTCAGGCTGTTTTGGATAAAGCTTCGTTTTTGTCGGCATGTACAGCTGTGCCTAGGACAACTATTTTCCACTTCTGTCGTTTTTTGACCAATTTGTTTCACCCTATGTCTACTATAGTGAACATTTAACCGAAAATATACTGAAATCGAAGAATATGGTTGGTTTGTGATTTAGGTTATATTTTTCCCTTGCCGCTTCTTTCAAAAAGGTGAGTGTCCATTTTGCCCCGGCAGCAGAAGATATTTCCAAACTTGATTTTTGATATAATAAAGAAGAAAATGTAAACATGTTAAGCATGTAGATACAGCAAAACTACTTGCATGTGTTCTAGAAATATTAGGTTTTAATCGACCTGCAATAAATGATTCACTAAATCTTATTTTAGATGGTGTGAAAATTATAATTTAAATGCACAAAAAACGGAGGACACAACTTTTTCGTGTAAAATCAAGTATAATTTTAATTTCGAATGTTTATTTCCTGAAACTACATTTTAGACAAATGGACTATATTCTCCATTCGAGTGTGTGTTTGGAGGCAACGTCGAAATGCCGCTTTTTCATTTGGTTTGGCCGCGAGCGCGTCGTCGTCGTCGTCTATTTCACAGTGCTCGTCTTCGTACAGGGCAGTTTAATGTGTTTTTTGAGGTAACGTCGAAATGCCGCTTTGAGTTTTTGGAGGCAAAGTGTACAGGCCGCGTTTTCATTCGGATCGTCCGTCGTCGTCGTCTATTTGACTGTCCACATCGTCGTACCCGTGTGTAGTTGTAGCGGTTCAGTGTGATTTCGGAGAAGAGGCCAATTAGTGGAAGATGCTGTAGCACATACGCACTGGACACTTCGAAGGATGTTAATTGGTGAGCTCTTTCCATTTTATCATAACAATAATAATAATAATTAATGCTAAAGGATTTATACAATTCTGCTCTGGTTTTTGTGTATTTATCTAACAAATATTGAAAAGTTCGTCACGTCATGTGTCGGCTCTAGTTCCAAATGCACATTGAGTTGATAATAAATAATTTCCTTTCATTTTTGCATGAACACAACAATTTGAATGGTTCGTCATCTTCGGTGTCGACATTTGTTATATTTTAGTCCAAATGAATAAATGTTTTGACTCAAATAAAGGTTGCATGAATTTCTGGAAAAAGAGAGGGTCGGTAAAAGATAGACGGCGAACCATGCGGTAAGATCTTTCTGATTTATTTATCACGTGTTATTTTGTTAATACTTGTGAATTGATCGCGTTCAGCATTGTCTCTCGCGGAAACGCAAACTACAGATGCGTCGGTGTTTAGCATTGTGTTCTCCTTAGTTGTGAATTAACAACTTATGTAGAGTGAGTTTTGAGGCACAAAAGATCGCGTTCGTCGTCCAAGGTTTAGAAGGGTATTTCTCCGCGAGCGCATTATTAATCGCGAATCAAAACATTACACTCGTTTACCCCGATAAAATCCTCAACACATCTCCATTTCCCCTGTCCAAACTCCTAGTGATTTCTCGTAGTAACGCAGAGAATTCCTCGGTTATTGGCCTAAGCGAGAATCACGTCATCACTTCCTTCCCTATCCTCAATTGACCTGCATTCGGACGCGGCCGGCGCTGGTATTGCTTATTGAAAAGTATTGGGATTCCAGCATTTACACAATGAAGAGAAAGCTAATCCCAAGCATCATCTGTTGGTTCTTTGTGTAAATGCAGTTGTCCTTGCAATAACAGAGGAGCAACCGCGGGCGGTCAATCATGCTCAATCATGCTCAAAAAAAAAAAAATGGACTATATTCTCCATTCATTAAAAGTTCAAAAAAGTTTGCATATTTCAAAATATTGAGGGTGTCCATTCTGCCCCGGGTGTCCATAATGCCCCGCCTACCCCTATGTTGCAACAACTGCACGGCCGCTTTTGTTGATGGCTTCCTATGAAAATATTACGACTGGCCGTTGGTTGTTTGGCTATATCTCTAAAACGGTAAGAGATTCCACTTTGGCGTCAAAGAACGAAATGAAGAACCTTATTTTTTGCGCTAGGAAAAATTTTGTTCAAAATAATCTATGATACAGACGGTACTTTTATCGGCATTTCTAGACGTTTTTTCTCTATGGTGAAAAATTTTCTCAGAAACTTTTTTCTCAGTGTATTTTTATCGGATTGCTGAGGTAATTTGGCGTCGATTTCCCTAAAAAAAAGTTTGTTCTACGATGCATAGTTTTTGAGATATGATTTTTTGAAGTTTGGGGTATTTTGAAAAAAATTGGAAAATTGTGAAATTTCATCTAGCGTTTTTCGGGAAAATAGTCCACTATGATTTTTTTGATTTCCAAATTTGATCATATATCCACGACCTCTAGCTCTGGTGGAATTTTCATTGAAATCGGAGACCCTTCGGCCCAAATCTGTTCGGTAATAAAAAAAAATCCCCGGATGCCTCCTAGAAATACATCCGATATTCATCCAGAAGATTCATCAGGTATTCCCATAGGAGGTCCTTTAGAGATTAGTCAGAGAATTTCTCCAGGGATTTTTTTCTGAAATTCCTTCAGGAATTCATTCAGAAGTTTCTTCAGGAATTAGTCCAGGAGTTTCTTAAGAGATTCCTCTAGGAGATCTCTCAGGAATTCCTCTAGAATTCCAACAACGGGTTCCTCCTGGCGTTCTGTGTTTTTCAGAAACCACTCCTGGAGATCCATCAAGAGTTCCGTTAGAAGTTCTTTCAGGAATTCTAACAAACGGTCCTAGACATTAGTATAGGAGTTCCTGCAGGGATTCCATCTGAAACTCATTTGTAATGGCTTTTCCAGTCTTGACAAATTTCAAATACAGCTATTTAATCTTGTCCGACGTTTCAGTTAGATTTGGTATCTTCCTCAGAGACTCAATTATTGCCGATTTTTCGTCCAGTGTTGTTCTGCCGAACAATGGTTGCTAAACGGATTGACTTTTCTCTCACAGCAGTTAACGATTCTCGGATTCGACTGCGGTAGAATTTAACTTTGAAATGGCTTTTCTAGTCTTGACAAAATTCGAACAAAACTATTTTATAACGTTCTTTTAGAAATTCATACAGGAGTTCTTTCAGAAATTAGTCCAAGAGTTCAGGCTTCCTCCTGAATTTCTTCAGGGATTGTATCAGAAGCTCAGAAATCTCTCCAGGAGTTCCTTCCGAGAATCTTACAGGAGGATCCAAGGATTCCCCTAGAAGTTTATTCAGGGATTCCTAAAGAAATCCATTCAAAAATTATTATAAGAGTTCCTTTTCAGAATCCTCCAGGATATCCGTAGGGGATATCTCGAGAAGTTCATTTAGGAATTCATCCATGAGTTATTCAAGGTACCGCTCTTGGGTTTCTTTCTGAGATTTTTCCAGGAGAACTCACGGATACTCCAGGAGTAAAATCAGAGATTCCCTACAGGAGTTCTTTCAGGGAATCTTGTTAAAGTTCCTTCGAGAATTTCCTTAGGAATATAATCAGGCATATCTCTAGGATATTATTGACAATCTTTCGGGGATTCCTCCTGGAAATCCTGCAGGGATCCCTCTACCCAGAAAGATTCCCTCGGGAGATTCCGCTGAAAATCCTTCAAGAACTGCACCTGGAAATCGTTCGGAGATTGCTAACGGAATTCTTTCGGGGATTCCCCCTGACATTCCTGCAGAGTTTTCTCCTGTAATTTCTTCTGGGATTCCTCTTGGACTTCCTTCAGGGGTTCCTCATGGACTTCCTTCGAGCATTCCTCCTGAAGTTCCTACGGGAATTCCTCCTGGAATTTATTAGGAGATTCTCCAAAGAAATGATTCGGAAATTTCTCCTGGAATTATTTCGAAGATTCCTCTTGGAATTCCTACGGGGATTCTTCCTAGATTTCCTTCAGGGTTTCCTCAAGACTTCCTTCAAGAATTTCTCCTGAAATTCTTTCAAGGATTCCTCCTGGAATTCCTTCGGGATTCCTTCGGGAATTCCTCCGAAGATACAACTTAAACTTCCTTCTTGGAATTCTTCCGGGGATTCCGCGTACAATTTCTTCGGGGGTCTCTGCTAGAGTTCCTTCAGGAAATCTTCCTGAAATTCCTTTGGGGGTCTCTTCTGGAATTCCGTCGAGGATTCGTCCTAGACTTACTTCATAGATTCCACAAGAAATTCTATCAGAGATTTCATTTGATACTCCGTCGTGGATTTCTCCTGGATTTCTTTGATGATTCTTCTTAGAACTCTTTGGAGATTCCTCCTGGATTTCCTCATGGAATTCCTTCGATAATTTCTCCTAAAATTCATTCGGGATTCCTCATGGAATTAATTTGGGAGCAAAAAGAAAATCGAGTTAAGAACTGTTTCTTTGAATTCCACTATCGAGGATTTCGGTTTGAAATCCTTTGGAGATTCTTTCTCGAGTTCTTCGGGGATTCCTCATATAATTCATCCAGAGATTCCTCCTAGAGTTCCTTCGGAAATTCCTCTTGGACTTTTTTTCAGGGATTCCTCCTTGAATTCCTTCAGGGTTTTATTATTCTTAGCCACTTAACCTATTTTACAGCTCTTTTGTCCACTAGGGCACTACGTGGGCGATTCCAATTGGCGGCTGCCCTAACACTCTGTACAGCGCCTATATGTATTCTATTATATTCTTATTCTACTATATCGAACTGGTTTGCCTTTGTGCTGCTTTCACTTTTCTACCCTGTCCTTGGTAGACTGATGAGCATGATGATGAAACGATGTATGGCTGTTGTTCCTTTTCCAGTCCGATTGGGGGTCGTCCATTATGGGTTGCCGTTCGCCGATATCCAATTACCCGGGTCCGTTTGAGCTATGAGAGCTCAGAAGAGGGTCAAGTGCCAGCCGCTCTCGGGGGGAAGAGCAACTGACGAAGTGCCGGGGCTGGGATCGAACCCATGACCATCCGCTTATGAAGCGAACGTGTAGCCACTGCACCACGGGCCCCGGCAATCCTCCAGGGTTTTCTCCTGGAGTTCCTTCGGAGATTCCTTCAAGAGTTGTTTCTGGGATTCTTCCTGTAATTTCTTCGGCGTTTCGTCTTGGTATTCCTTTGGAGCTTTCCCTTCCAATTTCTCCGGAGATTCCTAATAGAATTCCTCCTAGAATTTCTTCGGGGTTTCCCTCTGGAATTCCTTCGGTGAGTCCTCCTAGAATTCCTTCGGGGATTCCTCCTTCCTGAGTTCTCCTGGAATTCTATCGGGGATTCCTCTTGGAATTCTTTCGGTCCTCTTAGATTTTCTCCCGGAATTTATACAAAGATTCGGGGAGATATATTTCGTTGGTTCGTCCTCAAAAT
Source organism: Aedes albopictus (assembly GCF_035046485.1). Classification (NCBI taxonomy): domain Eukaryota; kingdom Metazoa; phylum Arthropoda; class Insecta; order Diptera; family Culicidae; genus Aedes; species Aedes albopictus. The sequence goes on along the minus strand of NC_085138.1, from coordinate 294,712,876 downwards.
TCTTTGGGGATTATTTCTGGAATCCTCCTTGAAATTCCCACTGAAATAATTTTAAGGATTTGTGCTGGAATTTCTTTGGTGTACTGTTTGAATTCCTTTCTTTGAGATACGCGCTGGTATTCTTTCATGATTTTCTCTTGGAATTCCTTCGGGAATTCCTCACAGAGTTCTTTCGGGGATTTCTTCAGGGATTCCTCCTGTACTTCCTTCGGGGTTTCCTCTTGAAACGACTTCGAGGATTCCGCTTGGAGTTCCTTCGGAGATTCCTCCCGGAATCCCTTAAGGAGGTTCCCCCTGGGATTCCTGCAGGGATTTGTTCTGGAACTCCGTCGAGTATACCTCCTGGACTTCGTTCGGAGATTTCTACTGGCATTCCTTCTGGAAATCCTTCGGGGATTTCTCCTGAATTTCCTTCGAGTATTCTTCCTAAAATTCCATCGTGGAATCCTCCTGATTTTTTTCCAGAGATTTCTTCTGGAATTCCTTTGAGGTTTCTTCCTAGAGTTCTTTCTGGGGTTTCACTTCAAGTTTCTTCGGGGATTCCTCCTAGAATTCCTTCTAGGATTCCTCTTGGAATTCTTTTGGTAAATCCTCCTAGAAATCCCTCAGGGATTTCTCCTGAAATTCCTTCAGAGATTCATCTTGAATATGTTTCGTTGATTCCTTCTGGAAATTCATTTGGAATTCCTTCAGGGCTCCCTCATGGAATTCCTACGAGCATTCCTCCTGGAACTCCTTCCGAGATTACTCCTAAAATTCCATTGGGGATTCCTTCTGAAATTCCTCCGGGAATTCCTGCAGGAATTCTCTTGGGGAATCCCCTAGGAATTCCTTCGAGAATTCTTCATAAGTTTTTCCAGTGATCTCTCTAAGAGAAATTATTGAACTACATATAAGCGATTACAGCAGAAGTTCCTTAAGGGTTTTATACAGCAGTTCTTGCAGGGATTATTCCAGAAGTTTATTCATGGATTCCTCCAGGCTCCTTCTGGAATTCTTTCGGAGATTATTCCCGGAAATCTAAGGTTCTAAGAAAACAAAACTGAAAACTGTAGTAAAATCTTAATTTGCAATGGAGACATGCAACATGCACTAATACGGATACGGGTATAGGTCTAATTACTGGCCACAGTGACGGACCCGAAAAGGAATAAAAAGGTGTTCATTCAAACTTGAGGATATAAGTACACAGGGTCAAATATTTGACAAATGAACTGAAGAAAAAACATCGGTTTGACACTAATGAAAATTCGATCGAGTCAAACAAGATATTTGAGCATTGGTTTCTTTTTGGTCAAATACTTCATCCTGTGTCCTGGCATAATAATAATTCATGTCATCAATGGTTATGAAAAGGCAAAGACTGGACTATTAATTCTACGTTCGTCTGCTTGTGGGCGCTGAACTTTTCAATCGTCGGTCTCCTCCTGGCCTACTTGAGCGTTTAGATCCCCTATGATGATCTTGACGTCGTGGTTTGGGCAGCGGTAGTACTCGCAATCGAGCTGCGTGTAAACTGCCGCCTTGTCATCATCAGTGCTTCCAGAGTGTGGGCTGTGCACGTTTATTATGCTGAAGTTGAAGAATCGGCCCTTGATCCTCAATCTGCACATTCTTTCGTCGATCACGCGCCTCTGCATATCACCTATCACGTTGAAAGCTGTTCTCAGCGCGCGTGTGTTGCCGCAGCTCTGGGTATGATAACCTCTAAACGATCGCACCATGGATCCTATCCAATACACCTCGTGCAACGCTGCGATGCCGAACCCGCGGTCCTTCAGTAGATCGGCGAGTATGCGGGTGCTCCCAATGAAGTTGAGAGATCGGCAGTTCCGCGTCCCGAGTTTCCAATCGCAAGTCCCTTTTGCTCGCTGGGGTCGTTGCCTTTGGTCTCGATTCGTATTATTCTGTTGCTGATTTTCCGTCACAATGGTTTTTTTACGGCTGGCTCGTAGGGCCTGACACCAACCCCCTACTTTCCGGAGGACCATAGTGCACAGTTGAGCTTAGAGTCCTTCCCTGGCACTCGGACGTAGATCAGCCACCCCTAACATGGGGATCAGACGCTGTTGTGAACCGCTTCTCCTGGAGGACAGGCGCTCAGGTTTACCGAAGCAACACACATGTTATATGTTAGTTACGACAGCGCAAGTTTAGGTTGTATAGAAGTTCATTTAACGTTATTCCAACACAATGCTAGAATTACGTTAAATTACCTTATATACAACCAAAACCTGCGCTGTCGTAACTCTTATATAACATGTGCGTTGCTTGGGATGGGGATCAGACGCTGTTGTGAGCCACTCCTCCTGGAGAACAGACACTCAGGTTTGCCGAAGCAAACCCCCCCTTCCCTGTCAGCCTACGACCAAAGTTCCCACCGGGGTTGGTTACCCGATCTTCCCTAAGGTTGCTCATAGTTTCCGGCCGGTACCGAGTGAAGGTAGGGATAGGAGTTGCTGGGTAGAGGCCAGTGGATCACAATGGGATCTGAATTGCGCAGCATACCCAGCTTTGACCGTGCCAGCAGTGTCTGGTTAATTTTTTTAAATTCAGCTAACATTTTTGAATTTTAACTTTATACAGTAACTTGTTGGTTACTGTTCGAATAGCGTGCGAAAATATATTTTGGTTCTTCACGGTAAAGCTATATTTCAATTTATTTACACTGCTATTATTTTGAACAGTTACACATAGGATTTAACTTTTTTCCACGTGCTTCAAAAATTTCTAAATTTTACTCTAACGATATCTACCATATTTTTGGTTTGCTCTCAAATTTTCAGCTCAATCGCTCATAGCAGAACAAAGTTCTAGCATGACAAATTTGGGCATTTAGTATGGAAAACGGTTTTCACTGCTATTTTTATGAGCATGAGTTCCTGTCCATGAGTCCATAACAAGGGCCCTAAATTCTAAACTGATATTCTAGATTCTTATACCGTATTACCCCGCTAATACGACACCGACTGTTGTCGTATAACCGGGGTATACTTTTAATTCGACAAACTGGTCACCCTACACCACCATGCTCATTGAAATTTGGCAACTCTATTTTTGTTTTTGTTTTGATTTCCGGATTTGTTATGAAACATAATTTCATCAAATATTGCTGTGGCGCGAATGAAAAGCTCGTTCTTTCTACGATTGTTGCCATCCTCAGTTCATTCCGGTTGGTCTCCAAGCGGTTTGGGTGTTAAATAGCACCAATTCAGAACTTCCGAAATTTGCGGCTGCAAGAGGAGTTGCTGCGGGTGCGAGTATAAGCGTAATATCAAACTGTTTTGCAATTACAGTGTACCTCGCTGTGACATTTGAACACTTTTTAATTCGACATGTGTCGTATAAGCGGGGTACGAATTAAAAAGTGTCGTATTAAAACGTGTCGAACCAGAGGGGTAAGACGGTATGTACGTCTTATTTAAACCTTGTCTCCAGATCTTTCTATTCTTGAAATGACCTCAGTGCCTCACAGTGCACTTCGGTACTTATTCCATGGAATATAGATTTGCATTCCATCCACGTGGTATGTATTAATGTTTAAGCAACTCTTTCTCTGACGCACTCCATTTTCCGCACAAGCTCTTTCTTCGGAGCCGATAGCAAGAATCGTTTCCATATCAGTTTCAACCGAAGAAATATAGACACCCTTTCAGGTGCACTCCCCCATGTGAGGTCCACAATTTATGAGCCAACTAACTGGAAACGAGGCAATAACATGTTCTTACAAGAACATCCCGATTGGAAACTACATCTTCCACGGAAGAAGGCAGCAACGGAAGAAAAATGCGGTAACCTAAGCCCCCATCCGGACAGGACTGCGCCCCCCGTCCATGGCCGTCGCAATATAAATACATCTGTTGTCGTTGATGTGCTGCATTGTGGACGATCGGAGCGAACTGTGCTGCTGGTTTGCTGCGTTGCTATACTGCTGCTCTGCTGCCTGCAGGATATTTTATGGGATGGTAAATGTATCGATAATGGCCCCCAAACGTCTGATGGCTGCCGTTGTTCGTAAGCGCACAGAGAGGGTGGGACTTAACTTGGGTCGAAGCTTGGGGCAGGAGGACATTACGGACGGACCAGGCTGCGCGCTAGGAGGAATGAAGACAAATGGGTAAACGGGATGGACGGGGTACGCAAAACAGCTTTGGCTGGATTGCAAGTGATTACGGACGTGAGTGCGAGTAGCATCGCTCCTGGGGACGAGTCCCATGATACTTAACTACAGTTTACTAGCAGAATAAGAAAGAAAACTCTGCAGCAACATTTCTCATGCGAAAGCGGATGTGGCATAGAAGCGTCAAGCAAAGACCATCATTGTTGAACATTTTTTCTGCATCTTTCTTTGCAGAGTACTCTTGACACACCTAAAAGATTGGTCTGGGGCACCAGGAGTGACTTTATTCACAGTCTTAATAGATCAGTGGGGTAATCGAGGTTACTCCAAGTTACTCATTGAGGAAGAATCACAAAAAATAACTCACAGTTTGAGAATAAGCTGACAACAGAATATTGTTCGAATTTATCAGGTACCAACCGGCGCTCTCATGAACGTGGAAAATATCAATTGCTTTTTTTTTGTATAAGAAGATCGCCCATTTTATTTAATTTTAAAATTTAGGGCCCTTGTAAATATTAGAAAAATGATTTTGTAATTTTTAAAAACTTTTTGTTTATCCGTTTAAAAGAAAAAATCTATATCACTCTCTCAAATATAACGTATGAAGAATCCCAGTGTATGGGATTTCTTCCAGAGATTCCTTCAGAAATTCCTCCAACTGTTCTTTCAAAAATATGTCCATGTATTTTTGCCTTTCTCGTGCACCAAGGTGTACCGAAAGGCTATATGTTCACTCCAAAAACGAAAATTTGATAGAGCCTCCGAAGGGGTCAAGTCTTATATACCAATCGACTCAGCTCGACGAATTGAGGTGATGTCTGTGTGTGTGTATGTGTGTGTGTGTGTGTGTGTGTATGTGTGTATGTGTGTATGTGTACAAAAAAACTCACATCACTTTTTGGCAGTAAACCTCAACCGATTTTAATGACCGATGGTTCATTCGACGCGGAATCTGGTCCCATTGTTTCCTATTGAATATGGTTCAGATCAGTCCAGCCGTTCCGGAGTTATGGCCATTTAGGTGTTCCAGACCGGTACCCCAGGAAGGGGCCAGATATGAAAACGCTACAAACCCATCCATGCGGCACATCAAACTAAGGCATTTTCGATAACTTGATGAATGGTAAACTGAAAAATAGTCTCAGACCATATCTGAACCGGTAGTGTCCCGGAACCGGTTCCGGGTGTCCCGCCGGAAGTGACCAAACATAAAAGTGAATCAAACCAATGCATGCGACATATCAAACCGCAGCTTTTTCGATAACATGATGAACAGTAAGCAGGAAAACATTCTCAGACCATATCGGAACCGGTAGTGTTCCGGAACCGGTTGCAAATGTCCTGCCGGAAGTGGCCAAGTATAAAAGTTAACTAAAACAATGCATGCGACATATCAAATAGTGGCTTTTTCGATATCCTGATGAACAGTAAGCAGGATAATATTCTCAGACCATATCTGAACCGGTTGTGTCCTGGAACCGGTTTCAGCTGTCCCATAGGAAGTGGCCAAATATAAAATTGAACTAAAACCATGCATGCGACATATCAAACCGCAGCTTTTTCGATAACCTGATGAACAGTAAGCAGGAAAGCATTCTCAGACCATATCGGAACCGGTTCCAGATGTTCCGCCGGAGATGGAAAAGTATAAAAGTTAATTAAACCCATGCAAGCGACATATCAAATAGTGGTTTTTTTGATATCCTGATGAACAGTAAGCAGGAAAATATTTTCAGAACATATCTGAATCGATTGTGATCCGGAACCGGTTCCGGGTGTCCCACTGGAAATGGCCAACTATAAAAGGGAACCAAACCCGTGCAAGCGACACATCAATTTGCGGATTTTTTGGCCTCTTGATTAGGCAAAAAAAGTTTCCGGCCATATTGGGGACAACCGGTAGTGTTCCGCAACCAATTACGGTTGCCCCATCGGAAGTGGTCAAATGTAAAGGAGAACCAAACCCATAAATTCGACACATTTAATGACTTTTTAGGCAATCAATAGTATGCCGAAACCGGTTCCAGGTGCCCCGACGGAAGTGGTCAAATGTAGAAAAGAACCAAACGCATACACGCAGCACATTAAATAACGGCTTCTTCGACAACGCGAAGAACGGTCAGCAAGAAAATAGTCTCTGATTAGTAGTGTTCTTGAACCAGATTCGAGTGCTTTGCCGGAACTGGCGAAATGCACAAATGAACCAAACCCATACATGCATTACATCAATTTGCGACTTTTTAGAAAAACTGATTGATAATTTGCATGAAACTATAGTCTAAGACCACATCAGGGACAATCGGTATGTGGTAAAATGTGAACCGAAAGTGGTAAATGTGAAATTGAACCATACCCATGCGTGTCGTACCATAAAACCACGCTAATTCGACAATGATTGCTGTCAAATTACCTGGATAAACTTTTAATTCGATAAACTAACTCTATTTTAGTTTTGTTTTGATTGTATGATTTGTTTTTGAACACAAATCTTACAGATATTGTGGTGGTACGAATTGATAGCTTGTTCATTTTACGATTGTTAGCTTCCGAGGTTCACTGCGGTTGATCACCAAACGGATCAGGTGTCGGAAAGCACCAAATTAGAACTTTCGGAAGTAGCAGCTTCGGGTGTGAGTAACATGACAATATCGTATCATTCGTATTTACAGTGTATTACACTGTGACATTTGATCATTTTTTAATTCAACAAATTTCGAATAAGCGGGATACAAATTAAAAAGTGTCGTATTAACCCTAAAAGGGATACCTGGGGTCCATTGGACCCCAGGCGCCTTTCAGAGCTCGTCTTTGATGGAACTCACTCAGCGAGGTGACGAAACTGAGGCCATGAAGGTATCCCTTTTAGGGTTAAAGAGTGATGAATACACGAGGTTTGATAGTACATCATATAGCAGCTTTTTTGGTAACTGCTGCTTCTTTATGGCTCGACGTTCGCATTGGAACTTGACCTGTCTCTCTTCAACTTAATGTTCTTTGTGCACTTACACAGTTATTAATTGAAGGGTTTTCTTTGCCTGCCATTGCATGAATCTGTATATTGTGAGGCAAGTACACTATGCTCAGGAAGTCGAGAAAATGTTCCCGACCGGAACGGGAATCAAACCCGCCGTTTCCAGATTGGCGATTCATAGCCTTAACCACTAGGCCAACTGGAGATCCTTTTTTGATAACACGATGATCGATTCGTAAGAACATAGCCTCAGACCATATTTTAGACAACCGGTAGTGTCCCGAAACTAGTTCTGGGTGTCCCACTGGAAGTGGTCAAATATAAAAGTGATCTGTCCCCATGCATAAGATAAATCAAATCGTGTTTTTTTAGGTAACCTAATGTACGTTAGCAGTGATATTGCCTCAGACTATATTTGGAAGACCCAGTGGTGCTCCGGAACCTGTTCCGGAAAGTAACCAAATGTACCATGCGACACACCACATCACGGCTTTTTAATAACCTGAGGAACGGTTAACTAGAAAATAGGCTCATACCACATTAGAGACTACCACTAGAGTTGCACAACCAGCGTTTGATGCTTCGCCGGAACTACGAAAGTAAATCAAATCAATGCAAGCGATAAATATGTGTAAGAGAACAAAATCTTGACATATTAATCCCACATACAAACAGACATCTCACTATACTCACTACGTTCTTGTTTTCAACGGTCAATGAAATATAACCTAGAATGTGCAGAAAAAAACTTTATCGAAAACCGCAAAGTGATCTGTGATTGTGTCAAAAGTTATATATTTGCTTGTTAGTATCGTCTTGATATTGGTCAGCTCCCAATGTTAGTGAAGGTACTCAAGCAGTCAACTTAGAAATCTGATATTATTCAGCTCTGCTTATACGCTGAACACAACGTCGGAATAGGGAATCACGCCACTTGGGCGGTGGCTTCTATTTTCGTCTGTTTTGCGCTATAACACAGTCAAATTTGAACCAATTGACACAATTTTTGGAATGCTGTGAGATAGGTATAGTATCTAGCCGTGTACAACATTTCAAGTCATTTGGTTCAAAATTGACTGAGTTATAGTGGAAAACAGACGAATATAGAAGCCACCGCCCAGGTGGCGCGATACCCTATGTGCCATCAATAAGTTTTAAGTCAATTCAATGAGGGCTTTGATAAAATGCTTTCTTTTCTTAAAAAATATCAGGATTCAGGAACACTTTGACTTATGTCGACGGAAAGATCGTGAGAACATATACGACGAGAAAGGCACTATCACCTCTAGGTGGATTAATTTGGGTTTTTTAGAAATTCATTCAGAAATTCTCTCAAAAATTTCTCCAGAAATAACTACAGAAATTCCTTCAGGAATTCTTTCAAAAAACTCTAAGAATTTATTATTATTCTTCAAGGATTGCTTTAAAAATTCTTCTACGGATATCTTCTGAAATTCCAAAAGTAGGATTCCTGGTGGTTTTTTTTTTATATATTTCTCTAGGGATTCTTTGTTATTAATCATTATCTCTAAGTTCCTCCCATTCATAAAGAAAATCTTGGGAAGATTCTTTCAGAAATTGTACCGAGGGTTTAAAGAAAACTACTGAAAATGAAAATCCAGGGATTTCTTTTAAAAAAATCTCGAGAGATTTCGCTAGAAGTTCCTACAGGAATTCCTTCATTTATTCATTTTAAAACAACTCCTTGGATTCATTCAAAAACAAATTCCAAAGATTCCTACCGAAATTTATAAAAAAAATTCTTGAAAGAAACCTTGCATGAATTCATCAGGAATTTTCACAGGGAATCCTTCCGAAATTCTTCCAGAATTCCCATCGGAAATATATCGACGGATTTCAATAGAAAACCTTCTGCGAGTTTATTGATAAATTTCTCCACGGATTGTTTGAGGAAATTCAACAGGATTTTTTCAGAAATTCTCCTAAATATGCATTTTGGAAGTTTTACGGTGATTCTTCGGAAATTAGATTGAAAATTCTCAAAATCTGGATTGCATTACAATTTCCTCAAAAGATTCTTATATAAAACTTTTCAGGGATCCCATCAGAAAATCCCTTTAGGGACTCTTTCAAAAATGCTTTCAATGATTCATTCGAGATTCCAGAGATTCATTTAAAAATTCCTCAAAGGATATATTAAAAAATTTCTCAAGAAATTCTTCTAGAATTGTCACGAATATCTTAAGAAGAATTACAAATTCCTCCAAGAATATCTTATAAGTTTTCTTCCGAAATTCTTCTTAAGATTTCTTAAAAAATATTACGGATCGCTTGTAAAAACTTCCCACTGGTTCCTTCAGGAAATCATTCAAAGATTTTTTTTAGAAATCGCTCCACTGACTGGTTTAATTGAAAAACGTTTCACGGATTTCTTCAGAAATTTCTGCAGAGTTTACTTTAATAAATCTTCCAAAAATTCTTGAAGAACTCCTTCCTCCTCTACTAAAACATTCCATGGATGCCTCAAAAATGCATCCATGGATTCTTTCAGAAATCCTTCCATGGATTCTCTCGAAAAAAATCCACGGATTGCTTCTGATCGATACAGCGAATCCTATAAAAAAATCAGAAAATCAGAATTCTTTCTAAAACTTCTCCAAATTTTCATTTTTTTTCAAGGAATTCCAGTAGAAAATCTCCAAGAATTGCACATGAGATTCTCCAAAAAACTTCCCCAAGGATTTCTTTAGAAAATCTCCCATGAATTTATTCCAAAACTGTTTCAGAGATACTTTTAGCTATTTCTCCAACATTTTTTTTCTGAAAATCTTCAAATGATTCTTTCAGAAATTTATCCAGTCATTGCTTTACTCCAGGAATTCCGCCTTCAAAAGTTTCTCCAAGGATTCCTGGGTTCAATGGATTACTTAAAAAAAATCTCCAGGAATTCGTTCAGAAAATCTTCTGGTGGTTCGTTGAGGAAGTCCAAATTTTTTTTATTTTTTTTTCTCAGAGATTTGAATGATTTTGAAAATTCCTCCAGCGGCATCTTCACAAATTCTTCCAAAGAATTCTTCAAGAGTTCAGACATCAATTTTTGAACGAGTTGCTGGAGGAGTTTGTGATGAACAACGAACTCCTAAGGAATTTCTGCATAAATGAATTCCTCATGATTTCTTCCAAATGATCCACCATGTTTTTAGAAATTTACAAAGATTTTCTTCAAATAGGGTCTGGGTCCATTTGGGCAGGAGCACCTATTTTGGGCACTTGCTGCTGTAACTCAATCAATTTCAATCCGATTGATTTGAATTTTTGCACATGGCTAGATACTGTGCGTATCTGATCGTGTCTCAAAAATCAAATCAATCGGTTCAAAATTGACTGAGTTATAGCAGCAAGTGCCCAAAATAGGTGCTCCTGCCCAAATGGTCCCAGACCCTACCTTCAAGAAATTCTCGTCAGATTCTTCCAGAAATCTTTCTTCGCAAATATTTCCCAAGAATTTGCAATTTAATTCCTTCAGGAATGTTTCATTAGATTTTGCTAGGAATATTTACAGATGTTCATCCTGTTGTTTCTTCAGATATTTTTACAAGAACTCTTAGGGTATGTTTCAATTGGCGAATTAAAATTGATTTTTACTTAAATTTGACAGTTCGACACTTAAACTTGACAGTTCTCCTAAGGAAATAAATATCGATCTGTCAAGTTTAAGTGAAAATTAATTTTAATTCTCCAATTGGAACAGACCCTTAAGAGGTATCCCCAGAAATTCACCTAAAACTTCTTCCACCAAGGGTCTCCCAAGGAAATTTGACCTGAGATTTCTTCACTAGCGCCTTTAGGGATTCATTTAGATCATCCTTCAGAAATTCATCAGGAATTCCATCTTGTTTTTTTTTTTCAGATATATTCAGATTTCTTCGGAAATATTCAGATTTCTTCGGTAATATTCAGATTTCTTCGGAAATATCTCCTGAACCTGAAACTCCTTCAGTAGTCTAAGCACTTCTTCAGAAATGTTGTAGGGAATTTTTCCATGAATTCTTTCGGAAATTTCTATGAAGATTTCTACAAAAAATCACCAGAAATTCCTTGAGGAGTGATAAGCTTTTTTTCCTAAAATGTGGTTATTCGTTTGTTTTTATGAAGGAGAAAAGGAGTTGTCACAATATCTAGTTATTTGCTCTAGAAGTTATAATACAGATGTGGATTGAGAACTGATCTATTTAACGGGCAATAACCGACAATCGGATATAATCCCTTCAACCCCTGGGAGAATTTGGTTAAATATTCTTTTATTCATTTCAAAATTGTTGTATGGACTTCTTTAGAAAATCCTCCACGGATTCCTTCAGATATTTCAACATAGATCCCCCCGCATTTTTTTTTTTTTTTTTGTAAGTCAGGAATTCTTTCAGCATGTATTTTCCCAGAAATTTCTCCAGGATTTCATCTAAGGGTAGCTGTAGTCATTTCTTCACGGATTATTTGAACTTAAAGACTTAAATAAGAACTGTTTCCAAAAACATTTTGCAGCAATTTCTACCAGCGTTTCCTTAGAAACTTGGCATTCTTCAGGAAGTTTTCTGAAAATACCATAATAAATTCTTCTACGAATTCCACTACGGGTTTTCCAAGAAGTTTCCCCAGGTATTCCTCCAGAAATACCTCCCCTGGTATTTCTTTAAATATCACTCCAGGAATTTCTACAGAAACTAAACAGCATTTTTCTTTAAGAAATTCCTCAATATTCGAAGAATTTCTCCAGAAATTTCAACTAAGGATCACTTTCATCCGTAGGTCAGTTTTTCCGTAGATTTTACTTTTCAGGACTTGCTCTATGGATTTAAAAAAAGTCTATCTATTTTTTTTCAGTATTTCCTCCAAGACTGCCTCCTGGTATTCCTTCATAAATTCGTTCCAGGAATCCTCCAGGAATTCTTAAAATTTGAATTTTTTTCTGTGGTTCTGACGAAAATATCTCTTGGGCTTTCTTCAGATATTTCTACAGGGATTTCAGAAGATCTTCCAAAACTGAACTGAAGAAATATCTGACCAAATACCTGGAGAAATTTTCCAAGGACCATATGAAATGGAAAACAGTTTGAAGGAATTTGTAGAAAAGAATCTTTAGAGAAATTCTTACTGGACTCACAAAAAAATCACTGCAAGAATGTCACTTCTGCAATAGTTGTGGCAAAAAATCATAGAGGAGTGCTAGTACAATGTGCAATCCATGCCTAGTTTGCACGTTTGAAAAGCTCTGAAGCATAATTTGTTCCATCTAGTGAAAATTATGTCAAACTTTTATTGCATTTCTCCCTCGCAAGTATAAACAAAGCAAGGACATGGTCAGAAAAGTGCACTGGCTGGGCAGCAGTGCTGGAACCATGGTACATCTGTCCGTCCTTGGACAGAAAATTTTAATTCAATATCGAGCTGCTGGCAATGGAACATGCCGCCTCGAGGCCATGTAAGAGATTGCAGATTAACAGTTTTCGAAAGAAGTTAGCCCGTAATTTGTCTTATCTGCTTAACTGCACAACATTCTTAACGTTTGTCGCAAAACGTTACGAAATAGGCTTTGGAATAAGATGGGCCTCCGGCACCATTGATGTTTCATCTGTTGGCATTGTTAATTCCCATCTTTATGCAACTAGTCAGACTAGCTAATGAACCAATAGCCTCCAATGAACCAATAGCTGCACCTGAAAATAAGATGACGTAAATGTTCTGTACAAGCCTCTCCAAGATAAGCCTTAAGAGGAAGCCACTTTCTATCGTAAGAGTAGTCTTCTGAGAAAGTCAAAGATGACTACACTGAGAAAGACATTGCCATATGCGTATGCTTTCGAAGAACGTCAATAATAAATGACGCTTATGCAGTAAGAGACTGTTTGACATTTCTTTAGGGGGATGAACGTGAATCGGACAGGTAACTATTGAAATGGACAGTATCTAGCCAATTAGACGTAAATTAACCGAAGACGAGCTTTCTTGGACTACGACGATTGTGCAATTTGCCTAATGCTAGGCATTTTCCATCAAAAAGTTTTTTTTTATTTAAATATGCTATTCTGGGTCATTATAACCCGTACCGTAATCTGGGGGGTAGTTGATCAGCGGGGTGAAGTTGATCACAATGGGGTCCACGGCCTTCAATCGCTGAGGACGCCATAATTCTGTTTCAATGGAAGAGCTTTTGATGTAAATCGATCGTGTGAATATATTTGAAGGATTTTTGAAAGTTTTTATGGCAATTGTGATAGATTTTACATAAAACTATCGACTTTTTTGGATGCGTATTGAAACTCGGTGAAAAGACTGCCTTGCAAAAAATCGCCTCCCAGCAACCTCTTGTATGTCAGATGACTCACAAAACACTTTTATTTATTCATGGTGGGCTTATTGAACAAAGCTATGAGGTCAATTTGATGTTAACATATAAATTTTGTTTGAAAAAAGAATATTTTTGCGAAATAAAGTTTTTTAAGGGAATTAACAATACAATACCTTTTGGCGTTTAATGTGGGTCATTCTGTAACTTATCAAACTTTATTTTATTTTTAACATACAAATTACACCAGTTGTAAGAATTTTCGAAACTTGTTCAAATGCAGCATCATCAAATTTAGCTTGTTCAATAATTTTCGATTCTAAGAATGTTTTGTCATTGGTTGATCAACTTCGCCCCGGATTGAAAGTTTTCAAATGGCCACATTGAGCAATTTTTATAAAATTTAGCGATTTCTTGTAAGAATTTCGTTTACGGAACTTGAAACAGGTCGACTCAGTACATGTTTTAAAAATATTTGTTTGGCGAGTCATGTGCATTGTACTTGATTTTATTCAAAAGAATAGTGATCAACTTCCCCTCAGATTACGGTAACGCCCAAAGTGTCTTAGAATTTATATCTTTAAATAAGTTTGCAATTAACAGTCAAGTTCCAATAAAATGAACATGATTTCACGGAAAAAATGGGAAGGAATTCCTAAATCTATCACGAGAGGAATCCCAGAAGAAATCCCAAAATAAATCTCGAAAAGGATGAATGAAAGAGTCTCTGAAGAAAATTCCTAAAAGGATTCTTTAAAAAAGTTAAAATAATTTGAGGAGTTATCTTGACGGAAAACCGGAATAAACCTTAATAAATTTGACTGGAATACCCTTAGTATGTATATATATATATATAACGCTTCTTGAATTGAAACCCGCTGAAAATCCTCTGAAACTTTTTTAAATGCTTCCAAAATCCCTCTGGGTCCAAATCCCTTGGACCCTATGTAACACACCATGAGACCTTTCAAAACCCCCAAAAACGTGTACGTAACGCCTCCGTAACATCAATGAAACTCGCTGAAAATCGTTTGGAACTTCCTGAAATGCTTCCAAAGTACCAATAAAACCCTCTAAGACTCCCTGTAACGCACCTAAAACCATCCGAAATCACGCCTCCGTAACGCCTTTTTAAATTAAAACCCACTGAAAATCCTCTGAAACTTCATGTACTGCTTCCAAAATCCCCCTTAAACCCCTTGGGCGCACCTGAGACCTTCCGAAACCGCAGAAAACGTCCTCGTAACGCTTCCGTAACGGTTTTAAAACCAGCTGAAAATCCTCTGACGCCTAATGAAATGCATCCATAATCTCATAAAACACCCTCGGACCCCTTGTAACGCACCTGAGACCACGCGAAACCCTTGTAACGCCTCCGTAATGCCTATGAAATCTGCAAAAAAAATCTTCTGTAACTACCTGAAATGCTTCAAAAATCCCCCTACAGCCCCCTCCAACCTCATGTAACGCACTTCAGACCCTCCGAAACCACCGAAAACGCCTCCTTAACGCCGCCAACGCCTCCAAAACCCATCGAGAATCCTCTAAAACCTGGGGGAACGATATTAGTTTTCCTAAACCGAAATATGTTTTTACTGGTTTTTCTCATCTTTTTTCGGCTTTTTTGGGATACTTTGGCTTGGAAAATTGAACGTTTTCGCCATCGTCTCAAATCTGCGAGCTATAATATCAGTATCATCAACGAAACCAAGCAGCTGAACGTGTTTATCCCCGATCTCCCTATTACAACCTCTAGGCAATGTTAAAAAGCAAGCACGAAAGACCATCACCTTGCCGTAACCCTTTGCGAGATTCGAAGAGACTCGAATGTCCCTGATACTCGAATTACGCACATTACTCGTCGCCTTGATCAATCGTATAATTATATCCAGGAATCCGCATTCGTGCATAATCTGCCATAGCTGTTCTCGATCAATTGTATCATAAGCCGATTTGAAATCGATGAACAAGTGGTGTGGGCACGTTGTAATCACGGCATTTCTGCAACACCTGGCGAATGGTAAACATCTGGTCCGTTGTAGCGCGTTTACCCATGAATCCAGCCTGATATTGCCCCACGAACTCTCTTGCAATCGGTGATAGACGGTAGCATAACATTTGAGAGAGTACCTTGTAGGCAGCGCTCAGTAGTGTGATCGCACGGTAGTTCCCGCAATCCAACTTGTTGCCCTTTTTGCGGATGAGACACACGATACCTTCCATCCATTCCTCCGGTAAAACTTCCTCCACCCAAATCTTGGTAATGACCCAGTGTAGTGCTCTCTCCAGTGCTTCTCCACCGTATTTTAGAAGCTCGCTTGGTAGTTGATCTGCTCCAGCGGCTTTGTTGTTTTTCAACCGGCCAACCTACTCCTCATTCTCTTAGAGGTCATGGGCCGGAAGTCTTTCGTCCTGTGCACATACTCCAAGATCTGTTACCACGCCACCTTCGGTACTTGCAACGTGGCCATTAAGGTGCTCATCGTAATGCTGCCGCCACCTCTCGACCACATCACGCTCGCTCGTGAGAATATTCCCATAATTATCTCGGCACATGTCGGCTTGTGGCACAAAGCCTCTGCGCGAGCAGTTCAGCTTCTCGTAGAACTTTCGTGTGTCCTTAGCGCGGTACAGCTCTTCCATCGCTTCGCGATCTCGTTCTTTCTGCTGGCGCTTCTTCATCCGGAAGACTGAGTTCTGCCTTTTCCGCGCCTGTCTGTAACGTGCCTCATTCACTCTCGTGCGGTGTTACAGCATTCTTGTCTATGGTACATTCTTCTCGTTTTTCAACTGTTCACATTCGCCGTCGTACCAGTCGTTTCTGTGATTCGGAGTCGCGAAGCCTAGTACTGTAGCCGAGGTACTACCTATGGCGGATCGGATGTCCCTCCTGCCATCTTCAAGTGTAGCTGCGCCAAACTTCTCTTCCACTGGTAGGGCCACTGCTAACTGCTGCGCGTAGTCTTGAGCCACTTCTACGTTACGCAGCTGCTCGGTGTTGAGCCGCGGCGTTCGACTTCGACGCGTGGTGATAACTGTCGAAAGTTTTGAGCGCATGCGTACAGCGACTAAGTAGTGATCCGAATCTATATTTGCACTGCGGTATGTGCGGACATTGGTTATATTCGAGAAGAATTTACCGTCGATTAGAACGTATTTGATTTGGTTTTCTGTTTGATGGTCGGGTGATCTCCAGGTGGCTTTGTGGATATCTCTGCGGGAGAAGAAGGTGCTTCAGACTACCATAGCACGGGAGGCTGCAAAGTTTACGTATCGCTGGCCGTTATCATTCGATACGGCGTGCAGGCTGTTTCGCCCGATTACCGGTCTATACATTATCTTCCTTCCTACTATGCGCGTTCATTTCGCCGACAACGATTTTCACGTCACGCGGCGAGCAACCATCGTATGTTTGCTCTAACTGCGCGTAGAACGCTTCTTTCTCGTCATCAGGTCTCCCATCGTATGGGCAGTGGATGTTGATGATTCTGTAGTTGAAGAAACGGCCCTTAACTCTTAACATGCACCACATCCTTGCGTTGATCGGCTGCCACCCGATCACACGTTGTCGCATCTTGCCCAACACTATAAATCCTGTTCCCAGTTCATCGGTGGTACCACAGCTTTGGTAGAAGGTAGCCGATCGATGCCCGCTTTTCCACACTTTCTGTCCAGTCCAACAAAGTTCCTGCAACGCCACGATGTCGAAGTTGCGCGAATGTAGCTCGTCGTAAATTATTCTGTCACATCCTGCGAAACCTAGTGACTTGCAATTCCATTTTTCAAGTTTCCAATCGTAGTCCTTATTTCGTCGCGTGGGTCTTTGCCGATTGTATCGAGTCGTATTTTCTCCTATGTTATTCGCAATGCACAGTGTTCGAAATCGATGATTTTGCGATCAAAATTGAATAACTTTTTTTAGGTTGGTTCTAGAGATTTGGCGTGTTCTACAAAGTTTTTCTGCATGTTAAAAGGCGTCTTTTGATAAAATGTAATAAATGATTAATCCCCCTAGAAGTGAGATAAAAAATTTATTTTTTCCTAATATTTTTTTAGAGGTTTGACGTCTCCGGCAAAGTTGTAGCGAATAATAAGAGAACAAAAATCGTAGAACATGTCAAAGCTCCATATCTTACGGTTTTCGAGATATGGAGCGTTTTGTGCGAAGTACCCCTAAAACAAGTTTTATCAGTGTAGCTTCAACAGATGAAATCCTACAGTTTTGTGACCTTCTAAAAACTTGTTCATGACGTCAAAATACACATTTCTTCCGAAGATGTCAAGTCATTATATCTTAAATCAAAAAAGTTATAGGCAAATTTGTCATATTTTAAGGTGTACTTTCACCTTAAGTAACTATTTCCGGCGCAAAATGGCGCAGATGGCTCAATCGGTAGTTGAAAGATTAGACTTTTTACTATCACTTGGGGGTGGAAACCCTCGTGGACAATAGTGGGAAAGGTGGTTTAAATACATGACAAAAACTAATTATTTTGCCTGTAATACAAGAAAAATAAATTTTAAAAAAATAATTAAGAAGCCCACAGTAATTTTTACTGCACTGTGTTTCTTCCGGCAATATTTAACAACGTTTTTACAAAAACCAGTGAGTTTTTATCACTAAAAATTAAAACATAAGGACAAAATATTGTTCCCGACAGTTATAACTAAAGCTAGTTCTAAATAAAAGTATTCAATTTCTTCAAAATTATGACAACATATCTATTCCCAAACGAATGACTACCTAATTTCTACCCAATATTATTACAATTGAATGGCTACGGTGATTAGAATATCAAATGCGTTTTGATAAATACCTTTGCAATTCTTATTAAGGTAGATGTAATTTTACATTCTTCAATACATATTTTGACGATTTTCTGGTGAAAATAAATTAGATCTTTTTAAATCAAATGATCAATTTGATAAAAAAATATTTTCAACTCGATTTTTGTGAAAAGTACTGTTAAAAATATACAAAAATACTTCAATCAACTCATGATGCAGACGATGGGACGTCAAAACATGTAATTGGTTAACGTCAAGAGATTAAAAATAATATTTAAAATAAAAAAAACCATCGCATTATTTCTCGGCACACCCTGTATTTTATTGATTTATATCTGATATATTTCAATTGCTTCCCAGGTGTAAATCAAACTCGTGGATTACCGAAAAAGCATAAATACAAATATAAATATAAATACATGAAAAAAATTCTACTCTGTGTTTTGTTTAATATTTCCTTCTTCCTATTTCTAGCGCTACATAACTTGAATATTGCCCCAATAAAAACTTCAAATAGGTAATTTTAAAGTAACTTTATCAGAAATTGCCTGATCATCTTATAGTAAACAATATGAATTCAAAAGCATGAATAAAATATTTTGTTAGGTAAAAACAATGCTCAAAAACGATACGAATGCACCTTTGGCGTAAAGTGTCGCTAATTTAAGTAAATAAATAAATAAATCATGCTCAAAAATGTTGTTGAATATTGCTGGAAATTACGCAATGCAGTAAAAATTACTGCGGGATCCTAAATTATTATTTTTTTTTTATTTTCCTTGTATTACAGGCAAAATAATTAGTTTTTGTCATGTATTTAAACCACCTTTCCCACTATTGCCCACGAGGGTTTCCACCCCCAAGTGATAGTAAAAAGTCTAATCTTTCAACTACCGACTGAGCCATATGCGCCATTTTGCGCCGGAAATAGTTACTTAAGGTGAAAGTACACCTTAAAATATGATAAATTTGCCTATAACTTTTTTGTTTTAAAATATAATGACTTGATATCTTCGGAAGAAATGTGTATTTTGACGTCATGAACAAGTTTGTAGAAGGTCACAAAACTGTAGGATTTTATCTGTTGAAGCTACACTGAAAAAACTAGTTTTAGGGGTACTTCGCACAAAACGCTCCATATCTCAAAAACCGTAAGAGATGGAGCTTTGACATGTTCTACGATTTTTAATCTCTTATTATGGGCTACAACTTTGCCGAAGACGTCAAACTTCTAAAAAAATATTTCGAAAAAATAAAATTTTTATCTCACTTCTAGGGGGATTAATCATTTATTACATTTTATCAAAAGACGCCTTTTAACATGCAGAGAAACTTTGTAGAACACGCCAAACATCTAGAACCAACCTAAAAAAAGTTATTTAATTTTGATCGTAAAATCATCGATTTCGAACACTGTGCAATGGGGATTTTTACGGGTGGCTTATTGGGCCTACGCCAACACTCCTGTCTCGCCGGAGGGCCATCGAGCCAGTTCTGTTAAGCGTCCCAACCAACACTGGGACGACCACGCTGATGGGACTACCACCTTGGATCTAGCTGGGCGTGGTGCAGCGTTTCTTACTCAGCCGCTGGATTCCAGAACAGACGCTGTTTGAGCCGCACCTCCATGGTGAACAGACGCTCGGGTCGTACCTCCTCAATCTAACTAAAGTCAGAAGGACAACAGTGGCCAGGCTGCACTACAAGCTAAGCACACAACTCTTTGCTGGCGATCTTTATCATCGTTTGACCCGTGGAAGCATGATGTAAGAACTTGTGAGGACCAGAGCTATGTTGGACGCTCTCCTTATCGACTCACCGTTTTGCACCGTTTTTGAATCTACAACTATAACTGGTAATTTCTCACTGTATTATGTACAATGTTTATAATTTCACAGGCTAATACTTACATACTGGAAAAACTTGTAATTAGAAGGCACGAAATGTTGCTAATTGACAAATTGAGAGATGAAATTTGTGAAAAAAAATCGCGTTCTGGTGGGATTTGAACCCACGACTCCGTATTCGCTAGACCGGCGCTTTAACCAACTAAGCCACAGAACAGGTAATGGTTCTGCGGAATAGAAAGCCAAACTGACTCCGAAGCCGCACCGTGAACACTCCTATTTCACAAACTCATCTCTCTTTTCGGCTTAGATGCCAATCCACAACACACTCCTGTTTGTGCCCACTAACGACAAGTGCGAGCGAATTATTTATATGAAGCCGAGACTTACTCTCGCACTCCGCATACCTAGCCACCAGGCAGTTTGCTTTTCTGGTGTCTAATTAGTATGCGTCGAGAGCTAGTAAGTCTCGGCTTCATATAAATAATTTGCTCGCACTTGTCGTTAGTGGGCACAAACAGGAGTGTGTTGTGGATTGGCATCTAAGCCGAAAAGAGAGATGAGTTTGTGAAATAGGAGTGTTCACGGTGCGGCTTCGGAGTCAGTTTGGCTTTCTATTCCGCAGAACCATTACCTGTTCTGTGGCTTAGTTGGTAAAAGCGCCGGTCTAGTGAATACGGAGTCGTGGGTTTGAATCCCACCAGAACGCGATTTTTTTCACAAATTTCATCTCTCAATTTGTCAATTAGCAACATTTCGTGCCTTCTAATTACAAGTTTTTCCAGTATGTTTCAGACATACCAGTAAACCTGGTACACTAAATTCTGTTTTTACGCGATTGATGCGTTCGCGCAAAAAAAAGATCGTGTAAAAAAAGTTCGCGTAACTTCGAGAAATCGCGCAAAAAAAATCCAAAGGAAATTTTTTTTACGCGATTTACCCTCCGCAAATGACCAAAATCGCGTAAAAAAAGTCGCGTAACTTCGAGAAAATCGCGTAAAAAAAGTCGTGCAAAAAAAATCGCGTAAAAAAAGTCGTGTAAAAAAAGAATTCAGTGTAATATGCCAGTAAAAAGGGCAATATGTATCATTGTAATACTTACATATTTGTTTTATCAATTTCTTCCTGCAACCCGGACACCCAAAAGCTATCCTGAAACCGCTCGAGAGGCCCTACGAAACTCTATGAAACCTCCCGATTTAAAACACTATGAAAAAAACACTCAAACCTCTTTCAATCCCCGAGATCCTTTTTGAAAGCTCCGAAAACATCGGGACCCCACTAAAACGTCTTGAAATGCCTTTAAACTCCTCTTACATTCTTCTGCAATCCGTAAAGTGCTCCTTTGAACTTCTCTTAAACTTTTCTGAAGCTCCAGAAGGCACCCTGAGACCTCCAGAAATGCATTGAAAGCTCTAGAAAAACCCTTTTAACACCCCTTTGGACTCCCGGAAAGTTCCCTTTAACACTCGGTAAACCCGATGCAGAACTATGAAATCCCCTGGAACTCGGAATGATCCACTGAAGCGCATGGAAACGCATTGGATCACTTCTGGAACCCCTCTAGGACCGTCGTAAACTTCCCTTAAACTCTCTTGAAACTAACTGAAACCTGTTCCAACCTCTTGATACACCTTGGAACATGTTCAAACCCTTTTTAGGCCTTGAAGCTCACATAAAACAGTCATAAGGCTTCCAGAAACTTCCCGTAAATTCTCGGGAACCCCTCTGAAGTTTAAAAAAAATCCCTTGAAGCCTCTTGAAACTCACTGAATTTCCTGGAAACGCCTAGAGATTACTCTTACGCACATTGACAGGCCTAAACTCCCTTGAAATACCATGAAACTGTCGGGAAGCACTTTTACAAAGGAAAGAATTCTTACAAAAATAAAATTAATAAATTGTAACGTAGACCAGTGATCTTCCACATGCACCACACGCCATAACCTGGTTAACAGATGACAAGAGTTAGACAGTTGTTATAGCAGATTGCAACAACTTCATTAGCTAAATTCTATTTAGGACGACCCTGACAACTGGAACTTACATGATGTGATTCATCATCATATCACGAAATGAGAATCGCAGAACAAGTTGACGCGCTCGGAGTGTTTACATATCTATACTAACTGGGTACCGCACCGATGGGATGTGCTATACCACATGAGAGCTGCCTGCCAACTCATGTCGACGCATCCTCGTCATATCATCGTTCTTCGGTTCAGTGCGGGTGAAGTGAACGCGCTACTATCGGGCGCTTGCAAAAACAACACACAACTCTTCAACTACAACCACCCGCGACCACCCCCATCTGGGGACCTGGGAATGCCAACTTGCTTCTACGCTCGCTCACTCGCAGCGAGTGCTAAATGCTTTCGATATTTATTTGCTCTATTACACGTATAATTTATGAGCATTCAGGAGTATCAACGTGGCATTCATCATCGCGCGTAAACGTATCGCATATCAGAACGTGCGCTCGATTTGGAGTGCCCGGTCCCAGTGCACAAACAAGGACTTGTTTGCTGTAAACTAGGGATGCAGTGGAAAGACATGGGGGAAATGCGCTTCCTACAAAGCATAAATTGAACTGATTTGAATATTACATGATTTTGTTAGAGAATAACAAGTATTTTCAAAATTATTTTTATTCTCATTAAAACTATGTAGTACCCAGTGACAGGATATTACACTTCCATAATCTTGAAACAAACTGCAAAAAGAGCAAAAAATACAGAAAGTGCATGTTTATCTGTCACCAGTTGAAAACCAAATACAATAAAAACTTCTTCTCAGGATTTTCGTAAATGGGGCACTGTGAACCAACTTCTCCAAAGTATGGAAAGGGTGCAGGACAGCAACCATGTGTGCGCTTGGATGTTGCTTCTATTTGTCGTAGGAACCGCATTGCTTTCGCCGCCCCACTCCCACTGCTCCAGCAACCGTTCCAATCATCACGTTGGTATGCAACCTGCTGCGGAAAGAAAACACTACGGGAAACAGACCCCCCTAGCTAGTTGCTGGTGCATGCACAGGAGTCGTTGATCACTTATCGCTTTCTTTGTTGTAGGTAGGGTTTGCAGCTCAGGCATTGAACGCAGAGAGGGCCTTCCCCCTATTTTTTGTTAATGTTTTTCTGATAAGATGGAATGACGGTGGCAGCGGTTACCCGCTGACGGTAACTCAAACCGATTGGGTTTCCAACAAATCGTTGTTAATTAGATGCATAACATGAGCTCCGTGAAATGTGGTTCCGCTTGAGTTAAATGATTGTGATAAATTGCGTTATTAGGATTCAAAACCAATAAAAATGGAAAACATGGATCATTTTGGAAATTCAGTTAAATTTTATGGGACATAGACATTTTCTAACCAAACATAGGTACTTGGAACACCAGTTAAAAACACTTTTCTATTAGGGTATGTGTAACATAAGTGATATCGCTCCCAAATTCATCTTAGTTCGAAAACAAGCGATAACGGCACCAATTGATTCCGTTCTTTTTGTCAAACTTTTTGTTTTCTTGCGTTATGTGCTTGCGTGTCACTTCTAACAAAAATAGGAAGTAAAACAAATAGTGCTTCAATCCTTTGTTTTTCGTAAGATTAAAATGGGAACTACGTGCCTAATAAGGGACTGCTGCAAAAGAGTTATTTAAAAATTAAGAAAACAAAAACTAGAACCGTCATCAAGTTTACCATCGAACAATATACATTAGACTGTCCCAAAAAAATCGATGTTCGAAAAGTAAAGGTGCTCAAACCTTAAATGAAAGATATGCATATTTGAAGAATTTTTGTAGAACATTTCGATTTTCTAAAAAAAATCGTTTAGAGCCACGGTTCCCAACCTTGACTCTCGCGACCCCCCAGTCTGTCGTCACTGCGCTTTTCGTAAAACAATCGAAGCGTGCCTGCAAGTGGTTGGGGGTCGCGAAACGAAGGTTGGGAAGCTATGGTTTAGAGATTCCGCCAGGGTGATTTTTGAAAAATGACCATTTTTCATGAAAATTCTCAAAAAAATATTTTTTTCGTAATACTTTTTTAACTTCTGATTTTTTTTAAATATGTTTACATGTTTCTATGGACTTAAAGGCATTCTTTATGGTTATTAGTTTTTGGAATAATGTGTTTATATTGACAGCAGAACCTTTTTTGTGTTGGTAAAAGGTCTATTTTTTAGCATTTTTCTTCAAAATTCGCTAAAAAATACATGTACTATTTTTTGTTTTCAACCATGGAAATTTCATCTACTATTCATACGCGTCATTTCTCTGAAAAAAGATTTAAAATATCTTGTCTAGAAGCTGAGATATTACGCTTTTAGTGAATGGACAATTTTTCAAATATTTGCAAAACTTTGGATGTTGGTCTTTGTGCCACCCTAATGTATGTATATTAATAAAGGATAGGCTTAAAATAAAAGCTTTACTTGTTAGATGGTTCCAACATGGATTGTTTTATATTCTGGGATGGTTGGCAATAGATTCACGAGAAGCTTTTATGTGAAAAACTACAACATTGACGGGTGTCATGATTACCGACGTATTCAGTTCGAGATCATTTCATGGAATCCCCGACTACTGCGCCCTTTCTTGTTAAGTAGGAAAAATCATTCCATTCAGAGATTACGTAGGTAATGGAGATGAAATCAATAAAAAAAAAACCTTATAAAGTCAAGATAGATTCTAAATGGGCTTTTTATATAACAGACCAAATTTAGTTTTCGTGGAAATAAGTGAAATTTTCATCTTAAACATTGCAGGTAGAAACAACTCTTTTTTTTTAATTTCAAAATAAATTTGGAATGCAAACAGTATGGGAGGAATATGTACGCATTTAAATTACAAAAAAAATATGTGTAAATTGTGAAAAATGCTGTTTCTCTTATAAATTTTAGACTAGGTTTTGTAATCACATTCAAATTACGACTTAGGAAGTCCAAAACTTTCCACGGTTTTGTAAATTCAATTCTTAAGCTCTATCATAAAGCAAAACTTCAGACAAATCAATGCATCAGTAAGTGTCAAGGTAAAGGCACAATTTTCAAATTGGACGATTTCATATGATACTCGTCATTGTGGTGCATAGTTGATTGGACAAACGCTGTTTGTCATACAAAATTGCCAACTTTGAGATGCTATAACTATATTTTGTTCAATGAAATGAGTTCAAATAACAACAAATTCAACCAAATCAAACGAAATAGATAAATCGAATTCAATATCGCGACCTCACGCTTCAAAGATCTTATTGTTTATCCCTTATTCGCTGACACTTCCAAATCTGTCACTCCGTCTTATGACATAGATGTCGCTCCGACCGAATGTGCAGGGCGCTGGGCAGCAGATGCGACACTACTAGAGGGGTGTTCGCAACAACCATGCTCGATTATAATCTGCCATAACTCGTTTCTCTTCACTTGATTGTACGCCGTGTGGAAATCACCAAACAGATGATGGGTATGCAAGTTGTATTCCTGAAATTTATCGAGTATCTGCCGCAGGGAGTACGTCTGATCTGTCGTAGATCGGTCCTCACGAAAACCTGTCTGATACTCGCTAACGAAGGACTCCTTAGACCTTTAAGCAGACTGTTAAGCAGAATTCCGGACAAAATCTTTTACGCTGAAATGAGAAGTGTTATTCCTTTGTACTTCGCACCTTTTCCAGACGATGCCCTTTCTTGAATAGAGGGCAAATGAGACCATCCAACCATTTAGCAACCAAACAATTCGAATTGTGCCTGTCACTCTTCCATTCCCACCGCTCAACAATACATCGAAGTTCTCTCTCCTCTTGATAGCCACCATTGTTGAATCTGATAGAAAGTTTCCATCATGGTCGTTGCATATGACGAGACAAGGAAGCGTTGTTTCCGCTCGCCATTGATGGTTTCGTAAAACCTCCGCATATCATTATTTTACAGCGTCTGTGCAATCACATTTTCCTCATGCTCTCTTTTCTTTCTGTGGCTTCTCTTGCTCCCCTATTTCTCTCCCTGCTCTATCGGGTCTCCAACACCAGCATCCGGCTTCCGCAATGTTTCTAGTCTGTCAATCTCTGGTACTCCTAGTCAAACCACTCGTTTTAAAGTCGTCTTTGAGCAGTACCTTATATCATCTCTTGCGCTACCATACTCATCGCTCCGTGGACAGACTCCCACAGAGTGTTGAGAGAATCGCTTCTGGTGATAGTCAGCTACCTTACCTTCTGTTGCATCGATCACTGGTTCCTAGAGTCCGATACGGTTGATAACAGAGCTTGAATCTTACTGAATACGACATAGTGATCTGAGTCTATGTTGGATCTTACGAACTGCGCGGTGGCGTCACCGATGACAATCTGAACGTCTTTTTTTTGGCATTATCCATTGGTCTTAGACATTCGTAAATCGTATCGTTCACGTCATCGGTTTTGTCGTTTGTTGGCGCATAAATATTGATCAGGTAGTAGTAAAAAAATAGCCGCGAATCCACAATACGCAGATACGATCGCTGATTCACCTCATCATATGTTTCTCGATCACTACGAATCCGTCCCTATTTTTGGCGTAACATCCCCACTAGAACAAACCACCGCACCGCACTGAATTCACGTTCATCAGATTTGAGCCACCGCACTTCCTGAAGTCACGCAAACTAGTTTTTTGCAATTCACGAGCCAAAAGGCTCACTTATCCATGAACCTCGAACGCAGGTCCTGATGGTACCGAATTTCCAATCATAGCCCTTACTCTTGGTTCATAGTTTTTTGCTGGGCCAGTTTTCGAGAGTAACGTTCGCCTTTTCTTTTTCGAATTTCATTTTTCGCGGCGTTGAAAGGCCTCGACGCAGGAAACCTTACCGGGGTCGCGCTGCCTACATCGCGTTGGTGAGGCTGCTTCCTTAGGTATAGCTGACTCGATACATACAACGTTTCTTATTCAGACGCTGGATGCCAGAACAGGCACGTACGTCCTTGCTGGGAAGACGCTCGGGATCTCCTCAATGTAGCTGAAGTCATAGGGACAACAGTGCCCAGGTTGCACACAACTTTTGGCTGGCGGTCTATGTTACCAATTCTTCGTCCCACTAAAATTAATTATAGGCAAAATGAGCCTTTACAGAGTATTTGCCGCGTTTTTAATCAATGTTATGATTTTTTTTTTTTTTCGAATGAGTGCAATCAGTTCTGTACCTTTTAATTCCGCCCCCTATGTTGCTTATCCTTTGACATAGTGTCGAAAGATAAGCAACATAGGACGAAATTAAAAGGTACAAATCTGATTACACTCATTTGAAGAGGGTATTCTGCTTAGAGAGTTCAAAAATTCGGTACAAGATAACAATGTTATGATGCTTTCTACTTTAGTGTTTCGCGTGTAATAAATAAGTATAGATTTAAGAATGTATTGTATTTAAATAAGATGGGCGTACATATCATTGGGGTTTGTATTTTAACCTGTCGACAAATAAATATATATATAAAAAAAATAAACATGCTCAAACCGTGATTGACCCGTAGAAGCATCAGATAGGAAATTGTGAAGACCAGATCTATATTAGACGCTCCAGATTTTCAACTAACGGCTTCGCAGCTTGAGCTTCAGTTTGATTATGTATGCCGGGCATTCTTTATTACACAGACGAACTTCCTCAAAATGACTGACAAGTCTCAGGTTATTTTGACAGATGTGACATGAGCATGAAAAGAACGGCAACAAAATCGATAAAATAGAATATACGATCCGTCTTTTTCGTGCATGTGGGTGGTCTGTCAAAATGACCTGAGAAGTGTCAAACATTTTCATGGCTAGCTTTGTTGGTGTAATGAAAAATTAGTAGGTATCTTCAGTGCGTCAGTGTTTGTGATTTTCTATTTTTTATGACAATATTGGCGCTTGAAACGTCTGGTTGCAAGTTAATGAGGAGAATCAGAAAGAAGTGATCATAGCCAGGTATGGGACCATTCATTTGCAAAGAGTTACATTCACTTGCAACTATCTCAGTTCAGAAGCATGCTATCAAAAAACAATGTATGGATTAATTTAACCTTGTAGTTTTATCTGAAAGTTTTCCGAATAACATTGGGGTCGCACACGCATACCAAAGCCGTGAGCGAGCTGTGAAGGCAACTCTCCACGCTGTGAATGTAAATTACATTCACGCCGTGGAGAGCTGCGTTTGCTGCCTTCTGTTGACGTAATTATTGATTCTACGCTAATATATTCTTCTACAAAGTTTCAGGTAAAACAAAAATAAAAAAGTGTTCCATGCATTGATTTTTGCTGCGATGTTTCTGAAGCGAGTTAACAGCAAGTGAATGTAAATGATTGCAAATGAATGATCCCATCCTTTTTATCCACAACAAACCAAACAGTGCTAGTCTACACTAGAGTCTGTCTAGTTAGAGTCTGGCGGACTGCCACTTTCGACCGGAGCCAATCGAGCATGATGTCACGGTGTAGCATTTATCGGTGAGGACAATATGACGTCATGCTCGATTGGCTCAGGTCAAAAGTGACAGTCCGCCAGACTCTAAATAGACAGAATCTAGTCTACACACATTCAAGCGGATGTTGGCGTGTTGGTGGGATATGGTTGGCAGAGCAATGCGTGGATGTCAAGCGTAAGGTGATAAAATTATGTGTTTATTGCTGACTGCACCCCAAATTGGACTGACACAATAGTGTGCACACACCTTCAAAGTGTGATTACAGCGCAGGGATACGTCGGATCGAATTGAGGTCTTCGGTGCACTTATTCCTTGTAAATGGAGGAATAAGTGCCCCGAAGACGTCGAGACGATCCGAGGCAAATGTGCACTTCTATCACACTTTTTAGGCGTACCATAAAAAGTGTGATAGTCCAATTTGGGATGTAGTCTGCAATATTATTCTGAAGATGATGGGGCATAGTTGATTGCATAACTCGGAGGCGTTATCTAGTGTATAAGGTGCTGTGAAAGCTGGAAGGAAGGGAAACGGCTTTTTTAACCCGTTTTTGGTTCTAGCGAAGACTATGAACGAATATATGAATGTAGGTACCTGAGTTTGTGTATTAACGTGAGTCATAGTGGTCATATTTCAAATCAAGGATTCTCTAGGTCCCTTTCAGATGACTGACTGTGCAAAATTTGAGCACGATCAGTTATGCCTACTTTGTACATCGCAATTGAAGTTTGTACGGAAACTTCACACGAAATTTGGGCATGAATGGTTTGCGCAAAATGCGCAACTTCTTCAATGTGTCTTCGACTGTGATAGTAAAAAGCGTTTGGTATTTTATAATTGTGGGACATCTTACTTGTTGATGATGCTCAAATTCTGTTACAGAAGTTACAGCCACACTTTTCTCGAAGGCCCAATGTCGTGATAGGGTGCCTGTACCAATTATGGCACTACCTAAGGAAAACTATTTGTACAAAAATAACGAGAAGACCAACGAATGTCAACAATATGTTAAAAGATAGCTTAGTTTCCAAACTTTACAGGAAAAATATAGAAACAGAGCCAAAACTTCTTTTAGTATTTATTACAGCGTGTGTCAATGATAGGAACCCTGTACCAGTTATGGCAACATTTTTTTAACTTCGGTTCCTTTTCGCACTATTTGCATGCATTCCTTATGGGATTAGCCATAACTGGTACACTATGGCGATATTAGGTGCAAGGAAGCCGAAATTTTAAGGAAAATGATTTATTTCTACCATAATTTGAGCAGAATGTGGAGTTTAAATGAGTGTCACCATCTTTTGTGAACGTCATCTGTTGTTCACAATTTTTTTCTTGTTGATTTACATCGTTAAAGGGTGAAAATCAACTGTGGCGAATAATTGGTACTATAGCCATAATTGGTACACTTACCCTAGCGGGCATAAAAAAAAATTTTTTTGAAGTTTAGTGTCTTCGAAGAAGTTGTTTGACATATCAAAACCCTTCCTTTGAAAGCATCTCTAGTGTAACCAATGCACCTAGAAGTCAGATAGAAATTTTATTTATTTTTTCATAAGTGCTGATAGAGTATTCAGCAAAGTTGTAGAAAATACCACTGTAAGAAAACTTGCTGAACAAACTTTTGTTCTATTTGCTCAATTACTAAAACTATTGGTCATATAATGACCCCTTTAAATCAGTTTATATTTTATAACTTTTTCCAGACATTTTTAAGAAATTTCAATTGTTCTGCAAACATATTTATTATGATGAAATACATGTTTCTAAAGACCGAAGACAGCAATTTTGTAGCTTTGATATTTTTTTTAGATATTAAATAATTTATTATTTAACATAGCTTTTATAACACCTCTGTAACATTTACAGAGGCCAAATGAGGCAACATTTCATATGGGATATATACTGCCTATGATCGCATAATTGTCCCATATGAATAGGAAACCCAGCAAAGATGGGACTGATACGCGATCATGGGCAGTATACAAAATGGGATATATTTTTTTAAAGCTTGTTCAAAAATCATTAAATTTTTACTAAAAGTTTCATTACTTTTAGTGCTTCTTTCTAATATTACTTGAAACTTCAAGCAAATTAACTTAAAAATGTAGACAACCGACGCCTAGAATTTCAGTGTATTTGTTGCAGTTGTAAGTCTATATAAATAAAAATGGAATGGTGTTTGTATGTCACGAATAGGCTCGGGAACGGGCCAACGGATCTACACCATTCTTTCAGTGTTTCATTCGTGCAGGGCTCCGACGTGTTCGTACGAAAAAAATAATTGGGAAAATCGACTGGAAACGCACCGAAAACGAGAAAGTCAGAAATTGCATTTTGAGGGGCATTTTTCTACAGAACTGCACGTCAAAAAACACAGTAGGCAGGCGGAACGACGTTTGCCGGGACAGCTTGTTGTAAATAAAACAAAAGTATGACGATAAAATCGCTGTACGGACAGTAACTGTCAATTATTATTTGATACGCTGCGTAACTGTAGAACGCATTTCAAGGTAGTTCGGTAACACAGTCCATCACTGATCCATTCGGTAAAATTTTCATAGGCTTGCAATATTTTTTTCGGATTTCACCGGTTTTTCTATGATTTCATCGATTTTTCAAAGTCACCGCATATAACAGGCGAATTAACAATCAAAAGTTAAGGTTTGTTAAGAAAAGATTTACAGCTTTGGAAGCAAAACTAACATATTTCTGGTCAACATTTCGTATGGAAGTTATCAGAATCTGCAATCATGCACTATTCTTTCTATTTGTATCATTAGTAATTCAGTCTAGGGTACAATGGTTACAGTCAAACAGACGCAACACCACAAAGAACATGCTCAAACAAAATTTCCTAAAATCTAGTGTAAAGACAAAAACAAGCGCAGTAGCGACATCAGCGGTGATCCCACCTAAAAACTAGTTTTGACACCATGATGATCACGAAATATTTCACTAGCACACCTTTAAATTTCCCTACTCAGAGACAGAGCTGTATTTGCTTTAATAACAATAATTGTTCGCTAATTTGACAACAAAATTTGAGTAACCGATTGGCATTTAGTTTCACTACTTTCAATAAGAAGTGAGTTGAACAACAATACAATTGCTGTTTTCCAAGTGAAATCAACACATTCTCTTGGTGGGACTATGCACTTCATTAGCTTGAACGTCTGTTCTCTGTGATGCCCACCATTTAGCTTCCAGCAAGTTGTATTTTTCGAAAAATATTCCTAGTGTTGTAAGTGTTGTATTTTTCGAAAAATATTCCTAGATCACTCTGCCCCATGCAGATGCCGACATTTGCATTTTTGAGTACAGAGTGTAGATTGTAGAGTCGAGTATAGAATGTTTTGCTAAATTAGATTGTTGACCTAAAGATCTTGTTCACCGCGATGAAGCTCTAAGCCTTAAGTATTTTTTCCAGATTACGGTACATAGAATACGCCAAAAAATACAAAGTTGTTGTTGTTATATTGGACGCATCTTCCATATTGTCGACTCGCAAATTTACATTTCATCATCCCGTACTAAAAATTCAATTAAAGATTGACCCCTTGTGGCATGAAAGCTACGTCTCTAGAATCATATCATCAGCAAGCCTAAATACAAGAAAACTTTGCTCATCAGTTCGATCAAAAGTCCCTCTTTATGTTATAATAGTACAACAAAAGCAGGTCACGTATCACTCATAAACGCCTATTTCAGAATTTAATACCGATTCACCATTCGAAATGTTATAGCACCTCCCTATGAACAGTGGGCTAAGAAGAAAGACGTGGCCAAAGCTATTGTTGAGTCCAAAATTTTATTATTTCAGATTTTATTTTAATTACAATTCTCTCTAAATATGCTGAATATTCAGTAAACGTATACTCCAAACAACTTCATTTCGATCACGTTTTGTCACTTTTGGAGAATGTGTTCTGTGTTCGGTGGTTGCGCTGCAATAGAAGGACACAAATAGTAGACAACCGCAAACAGGAGAAATCGATAGAATATATTTTGCGGTAAGCTCCGACAGATTTCCCCCCACACTGATTTGTTTCGTTTCACCTAATCAAGACCGGCACAACGTGGCATACCGAATTGCAAGACGACGACGACGATGATGGCATGATATCCGTCGTAGGATCTTCGGAAGTGCAAATAGCCAGATGCTGAAGAGTGAGGCCGACGACAGGTGGAAAGGCGTATGTCAATATTGTGTGTTTATTTATTCAACAATATTTGTCGGTATCTATTGGTTTCTTGTGTCGAATGGGATCAGGTCTAGAAGCAAGGTAGGCTTCAAGGTGCTTCCCAGGAAAGGTGCGCGTCAAAACTCATCAGAAAGCAATGGTGATGAAGACAATAGCGTAAATTCGATTCACGTATTCTAATTTAGGTAATAACGGTAAAATTGCTTTCATTTTCGCTCAAATATCAACAAGCTCCTCTTCTTCTTTATGACGTGTTATTCCAACTGGAGCAGACCCTCAATAGTTGTGCGTTTATCGACTGATGTACATATATAATTTGACTTGTTGAGCCAAACGTGCGTTTCTTGTATAAGGATTTCGTAAGACGGCGCAGGTGAAGACTTTCATTGTATCACGTCATCATTTGGTTCGGAGCTTCGTTCTTCGATTAACATAATTTAGTGAGCTCATTCCATATTATTATATATATCCGGACGTGCATTCATAGAGCATGTTTTAACAAGAACGAACTATCTTTGATGCTTGCCGAACTCCCAATACCATTACAAAAAAATACAAAAACGTCACATACCAGCTAGTAGCTACGTCGTTTAAGAACACATTAATAATGCTCACTGGGACATTTTGGTGTTATATGTGTTGCTCGTTGTCTAATTTTAGTAATATCCAGTCTGTGCGACCTCTGGCTGAGCACTGTGAATAGTGAATAGAAAGAAGATCAATGATGATACCACGTTTGGTATTTTTTGTAAGAATTATTGGATTTTATTAGACAAATTTGTCGTATTACGATATTATCAGCATTCACATGGAGCAACGTGTGCAGCGCCTTAAATTTCGCCACACTAAAGGTGGTGGCTTCAAAAGCTAGTGCTTCTCCAAAAACAATCTTGAGATTCTTTAAATGTTGGAAAATCCGACTGATTTGCTCCTAATGACACTACATTGCTTAATTATGCAAACATCATTTCCAGCACTTCATTAATTATACGGATTGAATTTTTCTTCTTATCCTTCGATTGATCTGATTATGTCCTCCACCCGGATCTCCCTGTTTCTTCGGTGAACCTGAAATGAACTGAAAATTGAATGAAGTGATCGGTGAGCAAACATCCGCAAGTGAGCCAACCGATGAGCGAACGTACTGGTCCGCCATTCACAGAGTAGAATTTTCCTCCAACGAATGGCAGCGTAAGTATCAACCCGAAGGACAAACGGTAAAGACAACGACCGAAGGATAAAAAAAAGTGTCCCTGTGAGGAAAGCGAACGAAAAACACCCGGGCAACTAACATGACCTATTTAAGCTCATTTCCGGTCTGTTTTCTCCCATTTTAAAAGGCTTTCAGGTTCTTTAAATTTTATCATCCATCCCGTTTGGAAAGCATGGCACTTGTCCGATTGTTCTTTACCTCTCTCAACATGCATCCACCCCTCCTGGCGGCCGCTAAATTTCAGGTGCACCGAGAGGGAAAAAAAAGTCAACCACTCAACTAAGCCGGCAACCAACCGAACCGACTAGCCAAACGGTTCTCTCCATTTGGCTCGGTTTAATCCTTCAACATGCTTCGGAGCCTCGGATGTTCCTCTCTTGGTTCCTCTGTGCCCACTCACACACACGTCTGGAAAAGGCGGCAAAGTGCACGGAAAAAATGTGTGATGTTGAAGCAATGGCTTGCTCTTCAGCCTATTTCCGCTTAGAAAGGGGAGAATGGGGTTAAATGTTGTTCCTAAGGTTGGACATTACCTTTTCCAACCGGTACCTACAAGAAAACGCGGTGCGCAGCGAACTAGGTGGGTCGATCAAGTGGAGGAACGATTTTCGGACCCTTCGCAGATCGCGGAGCTAGAGACACACAGGCATAGGCCGCCTTCGTCTGACCGGTAAGGTAATTAAGCTTGCCAAACGATAGATACAAAAACAATCAATTGTCTGAAAAATCTCTAATAGTTTTGATGTACAAATCTTCACACAATCTATCATCTTACGCCAGGCATCCACGCATCAATGCGAGAACCCTCTGCCAAAAATAACCATTTCCTAACAACACTCCGACATCCGCATGACATTGTCCCGGCGCAGAAGATTCAATAGGCTGAAGTTGGCAAGCGATTGCAGTCATCATTTGCCTTCCTTCCCCACATTGATCTGAAATCTGATGCAGCAGGCGTGATTCTCGTCGAAAAATAGAAAATCACCAACACACTGAAGAAAGATGCCTAGCTGTCTCATTTGTTCCTTGTGTAAGTGTAGCTGATCTAGCGAAACTGGAGTAGCAACTACGGGTGGTCAATAAAGCATAAAACTCAGCTGCAAACATAAGCTGCAAGCTCAGATTGTACGACATTTCCCCGAAAACCAGTTCCCCGAATGCAGTTTTTCCAAAAGCTATTCCCCCGATTGTAATTTCCCCGAAAAATGTTTCCCAGTATGAACCGTTTCCTCCGAAAAGAGTATTTCATCTGCCATTCAACATTCTTCGTGCCTCAGCTGACGTGTGCCTTAAATACTCCAATACACAACTAGGGGGATCCGGTCATTGGGCCGAAGCACGCATAACCAAAGTACGTCAGGCCGAAGTACGTTAAGCCGAATGGGTCGTTTAGCTGTCTTCTTAATTTTCTTTATAAAAGATCAGTGAAGAGAATTGTCGGACAATAGAGACACAAAACAAGCAACAAAGGAGGCGCGGTGATTATTCTTTATCCCAACTGGTAGCAGATAATAACATAACCCCAATTTTTTTGTTGGGGACAAAACAGAAGCTGATTTTTTTGCGTACTTTTAAACTCGTGAATAATCGATTATCATTGACCCAAAATCGAAACTGTTTGATGGTAAGTACTCAACAGCATTGCGGTGTATGCCGACTCGAAGCTCCTTCTCGAAAATCGTAATGCAAGGCTCAAAAATCACTAAACTCATGGCGTACGATCTTTGTCCTACTTTTTTCAAGTTGGGACAAACCTATGTCGCATTGGGTAGATTGTCGCAACAAATTACAGGTTGCGACATTGTCATTATTGTTGCGCGATGGATGAATTTTGATTCACTATCAAAGATATTCAAATTTGTTTTCGAAATCCTAGAAGACGTTTTGAGTCCCTTGGGTTTTTTAACATTTCTCGAGTCTAGTGCATTCTATGGATACTGAAAGTTAGGTGTCATTTTGTCGAATGCCATTTGGCCGAACGCCGTTTGGCCGAACACCGTTTGACCGAACGCCGTTTGGTCAAATGCCGTTTGGCCGAAAATTGAATGATGAGCTCAAGTAATAATGCCACTGAAGTACATTATTTCCCACATCACTATAACTCGAAAGAACAGCCTATATTTCAAAGAAGGATAAATCCCCTATAGAATAATGACAGTTCCAGCGTCAACTAATCTCTGAATGGAAAACGTGAAAGAATGGCCCACGAATAAAAGAAGGAAATATGTCTGGTGATCTTATTAGTAGCCAGCATGTCAAAAAGTTCTTCTAAATTCTTATGATTTTAATTCGGCCAAATAATGCATTTGACCAGACGGCGTTCGGTCAAACTGCATTTGGCGAAATGGCTGGATACCGATTTTTAATCATTTTCCCTTTTCTCACATAGATGATTTCTTGATGTTGATGTTTTACTGTAATGGAAATATTGATGATCTGCCAACATTTTATCTGAGATTTTTCCTTTTTTTATAGCACGTGGTTGTCAAGGATGTTGCTTTTTTATAAAAGGTAGTTCTTATGACGTTTATACATAACATTCAAATCATTCAACTAGATTGCCAGTTCAATCGGACCCATCCAACCTAACGACACTTTCGGCCTAATGAACATCGGCCCAACGCACTTCGACCTGACATGCTTTTGCTTAATGACCGTCTTTTAGGCCTCATTGAAAACCTTTCTTATAATAAAATTTCCCTTCTTTCAAACACTGGCTGTTATTTCAAGATAACTGTTCAATAAATCATCAGAAATTTAACTGCTGCTATATTTATTATTCATTTTTTGTTTTTTTTTTGTTTCTAACTCTTCTAGTATCTATAAACGTTAAATATAGTGTAGAAATCATCATCAGAAATTCTCCCTTCTTTTATCATATACTTATTTCTAAATATGTTGTTAAAATATTGTCGACAGTACAATTACTAATATTTTCTGAAAAAAAAATATTGAGGGGTCCAGATTCAAAGGGGTGTAAGTGACCATTTTGTCGATTTGAACTAAGCATATAAAAAAATCTTCAAATTTCAAGGAATTAGAGTAAATCGGAGAAAATTGGGTCTATTTTGAAACTCCATACAATTTGTATGGGGTGAAAAATTGGTGAAAAACATGAAACAAAATGTTATAACCTTTTCGTTTCCACATTGAAATTGAGCTCATAAAGTTCCTTCGATGACTCGTTGTCACGATGACTCGTTTTAAAGGTATTATGCGTTATTATGGTCGACCAAGTGGAGGACTATCTGCGGACTCTACGCAGATTGCGAAACTGGAGACAAACAGCCGTGGACCGAGTGGAATGGAGACGGCTACTATGTACAGCAAAGGCGTTTTGAAGGGCATTTTAATCGATTTTATATTCTAAAAAAATACGAAAGAACAGCCTATGAATAAAATATGGGTTAAGATGAGCGTGTTCATAGTTGAGTTTCATATTATTTTCAACCAGTGCCGTAAACCGGGGTCAAATTGATCTTCGGGTCGAAATTGATCAGACGGTTTTTCGTTAGAAAAAGTATATTTTTAGTAGTTTCCTTTTAAGTATCGTGCTGTTAGAAGCTGGTGCTTAATGCTGTTTGTAAGGAAACTATTCAAAAAATGCTTTATCTACTTGAAAAACGACTGATCAATTTCAACCCGGAGATCAATTTGACCCCGGTTTACGGTACAACAGAAAAGAACGGCCCACATTTCAAAGAAGAGCAAACCTCATTGAAGTAGCATTAATAATATGTTATCTAGAAAGTTCCATGATAAGAGGGAATGCACAATATCAATGAGGTGTGAAAGTTTCCATGATCTTGATGTCTTCATCCATTCCCAAATTTTCTCAAATCATAGAAGGTACAAATTATTGAACAGACTTTATGAAGCCTGCACATTAGCTCTCCTTGTACTCAGGCTAACTTTCCACTACTTCGTTCCAATGGATCGAACACTGTAATCAATTAAAAAAAACATCACAAACTAGTATTAAAATAGTATAGTAAATATTTCGGGGAAACGGTCCATTCAGGCAAACGGTACATTCTGAGAAATGATCCGTTCGAAGAATCATTTTTCGGGGAAAAAAACTATCGGGGAAACTTCATTCGGGGAACTGGTTTTCGGGGAAATTTCGTACAATCGCAAGCTCAAACATGCTTGATTATGTACAGGTTCATGATATGGTAGGCAAAAAATTCCCTTCATTTAATAACTGTGGAACTGCTTGAGGAACACTAATTTGAAAAGAGAAACAAGACGACTGTTCCCGAAGGGAAACCAAAATTTTTAGAGCGGCTCAGGGTTTTTTATGCAACGCTTAAAACTGAAATTTATTATACAAATTATTACAATAACAATATCTAACTAAAACTAAATACTTACAAGAAGTGGTTTCCGTTCCCACTGCTTCTTCGATTTTTACCGAGATGGTATTTGGTGCCTTTACCCTAATCTGATCAATGGGACACATACATAATTCAAATACCAGGTAAGTATGTTCTTAGATTTTCTCTATGCTTCTACTCACAGTGTACCACAGTGGGCCTTTTTCCCCTATAGTCTATTTTACGAAACGACAACAGTGTTGATATTGATATTAACACTCACGGGCTTGGGCGCAACCTCCTGTCAAATTTTCATTCATGAAATGAGCGATCAGCTGATCCGAAACGTCTCGTAAAATGGCTCATTGACTTTACCGGCTTCTGTTGTGTGCTGCAGCAAATTCACCGCGGCTGAGGAAGTGTTATTATAAACATCATTTCTCCTACACTAAGCACTTCATTTCATCAGCTTACCTACAGGATAATTTTAACCCACCATCAGTCGCTTGCGTGTACTGAGTACACGCGTCTCAGAAAAATGCAAAAAAATAATCGAAATTCGCACCAAATTGAACCGGGTGTTGGTCCTATTCCAAGATCCACTCTTCTTCTTGTTAGTAAGGCAGAAAAAAAAAATTAAAAAATGCAAGGAAAGTACTCGAAAAATACGTAATTCTAACCTCACATTTTCAATGTGTACTCAGTACACCGGCGCGACCCTGGTGTAACTTTTTTGTGAACCAGACCGTTACACGAGCGGTCGCGTCGTGTACTCAGTACACGG
This sequence comes from Aedes albopictus, assembly GCF_035046485.1. Taxonomy (NCBI): domain Eukaryota; kingdom Metazoa; phylum Arthropoda; class Insecta; order Diptera; family Culicidae; genus Aedes; species Aedes albopictus. Next base: position 294,673,892 of record NC_085138.1, on the reverse strand, counting down.
CATACGCTTTCAATTATGGTTTATATGCTTTACTAGATACAATTTTGGTGTCTTCGGCAAAAATGTCCAACTGGATAATGCGCGTCTGATAGTGGACTTGTGGAACCGGTCAACACGATCTGGTCCTGTCCCGGGTGTCGGAATGGTCCTCGCGGGAACCTGTTTTGTGGACATTTCAATTATGGCACCAAAACTAGGCATGCGACGGCTCTATCTTCATGATTTTTCGTGTACATCATCTTAGTAACCATGAATATGACCAGTGACCGCCCTGGCCAACCCGTGGCCACCGGAATGCGCCCTGGAGGAACCTGTTTCGAGGACATTTTGACCATGACACCAAAACTAGGCATGCGACGGCTCTATCTTCATAATTTTTCATATCCACCATCTTAGTAACCATGAAAATGACCAGTGACCTCCCTGGCCAACCCGTGGCCACCGGAATGCGCCCTGGAGGAACCTGTTTCGAGGACATTTTGACCATGACACCAAAACTAGGCATGTGACGGCTCTATCTTCATAATTTTTCATATCCATCATCTTAGTAACCATGAAAATGACCAGTGACCTCCCTGGCTAACCCGTGACCACCGGAATGTGCCCTGGAGGAACCTGTTTCGAGGACATTTTGACCATGACACCAAATTAGGCTTGCGACGGCTCTATCTTCATGATTTTCCATATCCATTATTTTAGTAACCACGAAAATGACCAGTGACCTCCCTGGCTAACCCGTGGCCACCGGAATGTGCCCTGGAGGAACCTGTTTCGAGGACATTTTGACCATGACACCAAAACTAGGCATGCGACGGCTCTATTTTCATGATTTTTCATATCCATCATCTTACTAACCATGAAAATGACCAGTGACCTCCCTGGCTAACCCGTGGCCACCGGAATGTGCCCTGGAGGAACCTATTTCGAGGATATTTTGACCATGACACCAAAACTAGGCATGCGACGGCTCTATCTTCATAATTTTTCATATCCATCATCTTAGTAACCATAAAAATGACCAGTGACCTCCCTGGCTAACCCGTGGCCACCGGAATATGTCCTGGAGGAACCTGTTTCGAGGACATTTTGACCATGACACCAAAACTAGGCTTGCGACGGCTCTATCTTCATGATTTTCCATATCCATTATTTAAGTAACCATGAATATGACCAATGACCTGCCTGGCCAACCCGTGGCCACCGGAATGCGCCCTGGAGGAACCTGTTTCGAGGACATTTTGACCATGACACCAAAACTAGGCTTGCGACGGCTCTATCTTCATGATTTTCCATATCCATTATCTTAGTAACCATGAAAATGACCAGTGACCTCCCTGGCTAACCCGTGGCCACCGGAATGTGCCCTGGAGGAACCTGTTTCGAGGACATTTTGACCATGACACCAAAACTAGGCATACGACGGCTCTATCTTCATAATTTTTCATATCCATCATCTTAGTAACCATGAAAATGACCAGTGACCTCCCTAGCTAACCCGTGACCACCGGAATGTGCCCTGGAGGAACCTGTTTCGAGGACATCTTGACCATGACACCAAAACTAGGCATGCGACGGCTCTATCTTCATGATTTTCCATATCCATTATTTGAGTAACCATGAAAATGACCAGTGACCTCCCTGGTCAACCGGTGGCCACCGGAATGCGCCCTGGAGGAACCTGTTTCGAGGACATCTTGACTATGACACCAAAACTAGGCATGCGACGGCTCTATCTTCATAATTTTCCACATCCATCATCTTAGTAACCATGAATATGACCAGTGACCTCCCTGGCTAACCCGTGACCACCGGAATGTGCCCTGGAGGAACCTGTTTCGAGGACATTTTGACCATGACACCAAAATTAGGCTTGCCACGGCTCTATCTTCATGATTTTCCATATCCATTATTAAGGTAACCATGAAAATGACCAGTGACCTCCCTGGCCAACCCGTAGCCACCGGAATGTGCCCTGGAGGAACCTGTTTCGAGGACATTTTGACCATGACACCAAAACTAGGCATGCGACGGCTCTATTTTCATGATTTTCCATATCCACCATCTTTGTAACCGAAAAAACTGCGTTACCAAAATAGGACCAGTGACCTTTCTGTCACACTCGTGGCCACTCATGTGGGGGTAACGATTACCAAGACAATGAATATAAAAATTATGAAGATAGAGTCGTCCTCTAACATGTTCCGGTGGCCACGGGTTTATGCTAGGTATCGCTTAAGTAATTTCCGTTCAATGCATTATTTTTTTCTTTACTGGAATAGTCAAGAAATTCAACACAGAGAGCTCCATTTGATTTGACGTATCTTCTCAGTTTCGTACTGGAGTCAAAAAAAATCAAAAGCTTCCTCATTTCTCGAGCGATTCCTTATCTGAATTTTCCACGCATCGAGATAGGCCAAAAAAACTTGCGAACTGCGTACTTCTCATAATGCAAGGACGCTGCACAGTGGTTCCACCATAGGTCTAAACCTTTGACCACAATCAACTGTGATACATTGTGGTAACATAAAGTTTATTGATTTTTTTTTCTAATTTCAGTCGCTTGCATTCATCACTCTACCATCCAACATGTATTTAGTTGATTGTGTTCGATTCTTATATGGTTGAAAACGATGTAAATGTAAAATTTAGATGCTACTTTGTCATCTTATTTGAATAAGTGTGACGGTTTATGATTTTTCAACAAAGTCTAAAAAAACTGATAATTTTCAAGAAGCCGGAAAAATGTTTCCCCTTACGATCTCTTCGGACGTTTTTTTTTTTAAATAAATCTTTCCTATAATATTAAACAATGATTTACTGACGAATTCAGCTGCGACCTTTTGCGACTAGATTAGTCATTTAAGAGTCGTACCTTTATGCACTGAAAACTGACAGCTTTTACCCTCTCTATACATTACATTTCACTATTCTTAAGCAGCTGTGAATATCATGGATCGCCCAAACTAATATTAGTATACATTCATACCTCGGTATAACGTAACAACATTTTTATGTTCGTTACGATATATCAAAGTTACGTTATATCGAAGCCAAAAAAGATCCCCCCAAAAATATGTTACTCACTCAACAATGATTTTAGCCTTGTGTAAATGTTTTTTTTGTCATTGTATTTCATACACCTATCTTCAAAAGTCAACTTTATAACATACCTTTTTATATCTAACTATTTAAAATTTAAACCAATATCTCATATAACAAGATTCTTTTCCATTTTTACATACCGAACTGCTCAAGCGTCAAACGTTATCTGTTCATGTGATTATAAGTAACAAATCCCCTAGCAGGTAGCGTTGGAGCGTACACCATTTCATTTTCAGCAGTGGAAAATCCAAAATTTTTGATGCCTCCTAGAATTCCTCTTGAGATTCCTCCAAAATTACCTCGGGAATTCACCCAGGATTCCCTTAGTGAAATACCTTCTGTAATTAATCCTGAAATTCTCGAAGGAGTTCCTCTAGAGTTATTTTTTTCAAGGATTCAAACTCCTCCATTTATTCCTACTGGCTTTAATCTGCTAGGATTCCTCTAAAAAGGGCTTTGAAATAGGGCACAATTGGTAAAGTACTAGAATTGTAGTAATGAGCTGAATTTTTGTATGGTGAGAAGGCCAATTCTCCGTTTCTGCAATGAAATGGTGCAAAAAGCGTGGGTATTATTATTCTTTGCCTAATTTGATGCTGATTGAGCAAAACTTTGGATACCTATGTTGTTTATGTTGCAAGAAATGGAGAAAACAACAACACTGTTGCCCAAATTTTTGCTCAAACAGCATCAAATAAGGCAAGGAATAATAGTATCCACGCTTTTTGCATCATTTCATTGCAGAAACGGAGAATTGAACTTCTCACTTTTGTATGGTATTCAGCTCATTACATACTACAAATCTAGTACTTCACCGATCTGTCCTATTACTCCAAAAGTTCTCGATATGATTCCTCCAAGAATTTTCCCTGTGGCTTCTCTAGGATTCCAGAGATTTTTGCAAGGATTCATCCTGCCATTCCCTTTAAAATTTCTACTGGGATTCTCCCAGTCATACCTGCAATGCTCTAATACTTCAACTATTCCTGCTCAATAAGTATTTGCTGAGATTCATCCAGTAATTCGTGCTGGAACTTATTCTGCACATTTTGAACTCTCTTCTAATTTTTTTCCAGGGATTTCACCGGTAATTCTACCGAAAACTCGTGCTAGGATTTCGGCAAAAACCACCAGGAATTTCTTCAGAGATTCAATCAAAAAATGCTGGTTCCAGGAAACCCTGTTGAATTATTCCAGGGATGCCTCATTTTCTTTCAAAGCATTTCTTTTAATGATTCCTTCAGGAATTTCCCCTTTTCCATAGATTCTAGCTGTGATTTCTCAAAAAGTTTGCTTTGAATACCTCGAGAAATTCCCGCTGATACTTCACGTGGCATTTCTACATAAATTCTTCATGTGATTATTCCATGAATCCCTTAAGGAATTATACCAAGAATACCTTTGCATATTTCGGTGGAAATTCAGCCGGGGGATATATGACGAAATTTCGCCAGAAATTTATCAAGACATTTCTCTAGGGATTTATCAAAGAATTTCTTAAGCGATTTTCTGCAGGGTTCTTCTAAAACTAGGCGGACTTGCCCCGGACTCGCAGTATCGCATAAAACCGAATTTGCTTCCACTGCTGTCTACTGTCATGTCTTTTGGAGTTTGAAGGCTATGTTTCAGTAGGAATGATATGTCCAGAATAAGTACAGTAGACGTTCGGTCGGTGCAAACGATTTAACTGCAATGCTTTTTACCTGTAAGTCCGGTAAGTTCAACAAAATTTGGAGTTATCGCACCGCCAAACGTCAAAATGCAGAAGTAACTGATGCTTCATCCTCATTCACGCTAGGTAATCACTGGTCCTTTAGAGACATCGCATGCCTAGTTTTGGCGTCAAAGCCAAAATGTCCTCGAAACAGGTTCCTCCAGGGCACATTCCGATGGCTACGGGTTGGCCAAGGAGGTCACTGGCCATATTCATGGTTACTAAGATGATGGATATGGAAAGTCATGAAGATAGAGCTGTCGCATGCCTAGTTTTGATATCATGGTCAAAATGTCCTCGAAACAGGTTCCTCCAGGGCACATTCCGGTGGCCACGGGTTGGCCAGGGAGGTCACTGGTCATTTTCATGGTTGCTAAAATAATGGATATGGAAAATCATGAAGATAGAGCCGTCGCAAGCCTAGTTTTGGTGTCATGGTCAAAATGTCCTCGAAACAGGTTCCTCCAGGGCATATTCCGGCGGCCACGGGTTAGCCAAGGAGGTCACTGGTCATATTCATGGTTACTAAGATGATGGATATGGAAAATCATGAAGATAGAGCCGTTGCAAGCCTAGTTTTGGTATCATGGTCAAAATGTCCTCGAAGCAGGTTCCTCCAGGGCATATTCCGGTGGCCACGGGTTAGCCAAGGAGGTCACTGGTCATATTCATGGTTACTAAGATGATGGATATGGAAAATCATGAAGATAGAGCCGTTGCAAGCCTAGTTTTGGTGTCATGGTCAAAATGTCCTCGAAGCAGGTTCCTCCAGGGCATATTCCGGTGGCCACGGGTTAGCCAGGGAGGTCACTGGTCATTTTCATGATTACTAATATGATGGATATGAAAAAATATGAAGATAGAGCCGTCGCATGCCTAGTTTTGGTGTCATGGTCAAAATGTCCTCGAAACAGGTTCCTCCAGGGCATATTCCGGTGGCCACGGGTTAGCCAGGGAGGTCACAGGTCATATTCATGGTTACTAAGATGATGTACACGAAAAATCATGAAGATAGAGCCGTCGCATGCCTAGTTTTGGTGCCATAATTGAAATGTCCACAAAACAGGTTCCCGCGAGGACCATTCCGACACCCGGGACAGGACCAGATCGTGTTGACCGGTTCCACAAGTCCACTATCAGACGCGCATTATCCAGTTGGACATTTTTGCCGAAGACACCAAAATTGTATCTAGTAAAGCATATAAACCATAATTGAATGCGTTTGCCGTGTACTGAGTACACGACGCGACCGCTCGTGTAACTTTTTTTGATGCGACTGATGGAGGGTTAACGGCGCACAGCAGAGTTTTGGACCTTTCAGCTCACTATAGTCCCCAATATACTCAAAATTAAATACTAGAAACCAAAAGCGCGTCAAAACAAACTTTCTGTTGATTTCTCTACGGTCTTTCGCGATGGCGCTATTCGCATAATATAACTCTGAATTCTGTTTTTCTCCCTCTTTCTCTACACTATACCTACTACTACTACTACCATGTTGCGTAATGCTGCAATTATTGGTGTTTATGACTAGGCCTGTACAACGTCGTTTTCAAACTTATTACGGCGTCGCAACAACGACAAAAAGGATTTAAAATTATTTTCGTTTGTTTTTATTATCAATTCACCTTTCGTCTCTGTCAATTTTGACCTTTCGTCTCTCTCTCTCTTCTTGGCGTAACGTCCTCATTGGGACAAAGCCTGCTTCTCAGCTTAGTGTTCTATGAGCACTTCCACAGTTATTAACTGAGAGCTTCCTCTGCCAATGACCATTTTGCATGCGTATATCGTGTGGCAGGCACGAAGATACTCTATGCCCAAGGAAGTCAAGGAAATTTCCTTTACGAAAAGATCCTGGACCGACCGGGAATCGAACCCGTCACCTTCAGCATGGTCATGCTCAATACCCGTGCGTTTACCGCCTCGGCTATATTGACCTTTTAACTCTTCGACATTTTGACCCTTTGGGCTATTGATCGTCGACCTTTTGACCTTTCACCACAATAGTTATAATAATTAAAGTATAGGCCATTTTTGAATGAATTCACCCCGCTCATACTGTGTACCACATGCGAGCATTTTTCATGGTGCGTGTACTCAGTACACGACGTGACTGCTCCCGGCCCCGGGTTAATGTATCAATATTAAAAAACAATGTTTTCTGTGCGATTATTTTGTCAATAACAGTCCGTACAAAATGGAATCTTATAGCAACAGCTGTAAAAGCGTGGGTATTCCGCATGACCATACTGAGGGTTACGGGTTCGATTCTCGTTCGATCCAGAAACTTTTCGTAAGGGAAATTTCCTTGACTTTTTTGGACATAGAGTAATCGTGCTTGCCACACGATATACACATGCAAAATAGTCATTGGCATAGGAAGCATTCAATTTAATAAATGTGGAAGTCCTCATAGAACACTAAGCATTGAAGCAGGCTTTATCCCAGTGGGGACGTTACGTCACAAAGAATTAGAAGAAAAAATCCTTATAAAAATATTGTGATGCAACCTTTCTACGTTAAAATCTATCATTTCTACCAACTTCCCCGTATTGCCCACCCATCACCCCGAACTAAAACCACCTGTCGTTCAACTCAACCTGACTGAAACAGCAAGAAAAATTCAGCTCGAAATTAAGATCCCCAGTTGAACGATCTTCCGTTTCTGTAAGGAATGTTTTTTTTTTCTTACCATTTCATTTGGTTTCTCACACTAGTGGAGCACCTGTGCTTGCTGAGGCTATTGCATTGCATTGTCGTCGGTCGTCGGTCGTCGGTCGTCCGATAGTTGTTGGTTAGGTTGCCCTGTCATCGTCAATTGTGTGCCAGACGAGGACTGCTGATGTACTGAAAGTGCTAAAAGTGAGCTGCAGCTGTTTCCACAGAGTTCGATTCCCATCATGCCATTATCGGAGCTGGCTTCCCCGGTTGGAGGGGATGGACATAGTGATGTCTTAAAGAAAGGCGTTAAATTGGTATGTAATGTATTTAATTAGAAGTATCCCGTACTACTTCCAAGACGTTATGGTGCTCAAGCTTTTGGTTATTCCAACGCAAGATCTAACAAAAGATGCTTTGACCATCGCTTTACTCTTTAGACACCCTATTTCACAATTGTTTCACCTGCCTTCTCCACCCGTGAAACAGGCCTGATAACCCGATGAATGCATAGATAGGAGATAGTTTGTGACTTGGTTGGTTTTGCATTGCCCACAGGTCCCCAAGAAGTGAGCACCAGCGCACTCGAACCAAAAAAGAAGTGCAAAGAAGATGCACATCAAATGAGTCCGATAAAAACCGCATCGCCATCGACAGTGGGCTTGATTCGTGTTCAGTGCAGCAGCTGCAGTTGATTCCACGAATAGGCATAGCCGATGCTCTAGCGGCCCAGCAGACTGAGGTTTAGATCTACCGTCACGATGTCTCGACGACACCTTTATCATTCGTTGCAATAATTTTCTTTCTAATGGAAGAACGGTTCGCTTTTTATGCAATGCTTTCCACAAGTCTTTTCTTCGGCTCCAACTAAAAAAACCCGGATTGATCCACCTAGTGGTGATAGTGCCTTTCTCGTCGAATATGTACTCATGACGTTTCCGTTGACGTGAGCTGAAATGTTCCTGAATCATGAGAATACTTTACTTAGAATTTTATCAGAGCCATCATTGAATTGACTTTAAACTTATTGATGGCACATATTCCGACGTTATGCTCAACGTATAGGTACTGAAAAATATCAGACCTCTCAGTTGACAGCTTGACCTCCTTCACTATCACTGGAGGCCGATCAACACCAAGACGATACAACTTTTTCACAAACACAGATACCTTAACGATTTTCGACAAAGTATTTTCTAGACACGCTATATTTTATTATCATTGGCTACAAGATGCATGTAAAATTTAACAAAAATATGCAAGTAACTGAAATTTTTCATACTGAATCCCATTCAACTTTCAACCACATTACAGTGCGTGAGGGAGCAACCAGTCGCACAAAAATTTTACGCAGTCATTTTAGACGCGAAAGAGAATTGAAAAAGTTTGTTTGGAGTTATTACGGTTAAATTTTAATTTTCCCATACAACGTTGACCCATCCTTCTGCATTATTACACCTCAGGAATCTGAAATGGTGTGATTGGATGAGATCGTCTTAGTTTTTTCAAGATATCTATCGCTTGCTTTAATTTTTCTCACTTTTGAATTCCGACGAAGCTTCTCCTCTTCTCTTCTTGGCGTAACGTCCTCACTGGGACAAAGCCTGCTTCTCAGCTTAGTGTTTTATGAGCACTTCCACAGTCTTTAACTGAGAGCTTCCTCTGCCAATGACCATTTTGCATGTGTATATCGTGTGGCAGGCACGAAGATACTCTATGCCCAAGGAAGTCAAGGAAATTTCTTTTCCGACGAAGCACCCAACGCTAGTTTTGGAATACTACCGGTAGTTTCTTATGTGGTCTGAGACTATTTTATTGCTTACCGTTCATCAGGTTACCTAAGAAGCAGCGATTTGATGTGTCGCATGCATGTGTTTCGTTCATTTAAATATTTGGCGGTGGAGCGGGCCTGGTTTGATGGTTAATATTTGGCCACTTCCGGAGGGAACCCGGAACCGGTTCCGGAACACCACCGGTTGTTTCAAATATTGTCTAAAACTATTTTTTACTAACCATGCATCAGGTCGCCTAAGGAGCCGCGATTTGAAGTGTCGCATGCATGGGTTCGGTTCACTTTTATATTTGGCCACATCTGGCGGGATATACGGATCCGGTTCCGGTACACTACCGGTAGAATCTTAGGTTGTCTGAGACTATTTTCTTGCTTATCATTCATCAAATTATTGAAAAAGCCGCGACTTGATGTGTCGCATGCCTGGGTTTGCTTCACTGTTATATTTGGCCACTTCCGGCGGGACCTCCGGAACCGGTTTTGGAACACCGGTAGTTTCTTATGTGATCTGAGACCATTTTCTTGCTAATCGTTCATCAGATTATCGCAAACGGCGCGATTTGATGTGTCGCTTGCATGGGTTTGTTTCATTTTTATATTTGTCCACTTCCGGCGGGACGCCCGGAACCGGTTCAGGAACACCGGTTCAGATATGATCTGAGACTATTTTCCTGTTAACCGTTCATCAGGTTATTGAAAAAGATGCGATTTGATGAGTCGCATGTACGGGTTTGGTTCACTTTTATATTTGGCCACTTCTGGTGGGACCTTCGGAACCGGTTCCGGAACATTACCGGTTCAGATATGGTCTGAGACTATTTTCTTGCTTACCGTTCATCATATTATCGAAAATGCCGTGGTTTGATGTGTCGCATGCGTGGGTTTGTTGCATTTTCATATCTAGCCCCTTCCTGGGGTACCGATCCGGAACGCCTAAATGGCCATAATTCCGGAACGGCTGGACCGATCCGAACCATTTTCAATAGCAAACAATGGGACCAGATTCCGCGTCGAATGAACCGTCGGTCATTAAAATCGGTTGAGATTTACTGCCGAAAAGTGACGTGAGTTCGTTTGTACACATACACACACACATACACACACACACAGACATCACCTCAATTCGTCGAGCTGAGTTGATTGGTATATGTGACTCGAATCTCCGGGCCTCCTATCAAAAAGTCATTTTTGGAGTGAACATATAGCCTTTCCAGTACACTTAGTGTACGAGAAAGGCAAAAAATCTAGCTATTCGAGAAATATGCACCTCCAGCAGAGAGCCTATTTTTCTTGGAAAAATATTTCATTTCAAATATTTCTTCCAGTAACTACAGAACCAAATCATACTCTAATGGCGCATACTCCTACGTTATGTTCAACGACAAGAAAGAGCTGAAAAATATCACTGTCACCTTCAGTATCATTGGAAGGCGATCAATGTCAAGACAATAATTGCATGCCAGAATATAACTTTATTCACAGTCAAAGATCTTTTTGCGGGTTTCGACAAGGTTTATTCTGCACACTTCGAGCTATATTTTATTTTCCTTGGTCACACGATTTATCTTATGCCGTTTTTCTTTATTATCCAGTTCCAACCTGGGTTGGAACTTGTGAATACCGAGCAACTCACTGGAACAATCCGTTCCCAGCCATCTTAGCAAACTGCAGTAGAATCACTTGGCATAATACGGAACCTCACGGTGATGGCGACTTGCTCCGCCAACAGTCCACTCTTCAATGAGGCAGCATCACACTGACAACGACCCCGTCATGGTGCTGGCTGTCACTGATGCTTGCTAGGGGAAATACACGCATGGTGAATGCTACTCAGCTTTGTTCATACCCCACAGAACTGGATCAGATCACAGCTTCAACCCCAACCCGACTTCGGTTTCGCTTGTACTAAAGTTTGTTTACACATTTTCCGCCAATCCAGTTCCAACCCAGGTTAAAAAAGAAAAACGGCATTAATGGTGACCCCCTTATGGGAAAAATGCAAAAAAGGGAAATTTTTCATTTTGTCTACAATGTGCTCTGAGCAAGGTTCTGAGCCTATTTTCTCGCTAGTCGTGCATCAGGTTATCAAAAAGTCACAATTTGATGTGTCACATCCGTGGGTTTGATTAACTTATATTTTTGAGTCCGTCTTGCGGGATACCTACTGCCCATATTCGCATAGTCGACGTAAACGCCACTGTAGTTTTCAACACATAATTGCAATTTTGACAATGAACAATACAAAGTTCAAGACTTTTTCCACGTTATCATCTAACTAACGGTTGAATCTTGCACTCTACTTAATAAAACTGGCCAAAAATATGAATATGTGTTCGATATTAGCTTGTGTATGCTGACTTTGGCAATGGTGGTTACGTCGACTATGCGAACATGGGCAGCCTAGAACCGATTCTGGAACACTATCGATAGTCTTAAATGTGATCTGAGACAATTTTCTTTCGCTAATCGTTCTTTGTTCATTTGGTTATCAGCCTCTTTTGATGTGCCGCATCCATGGGTATAGTTTATTTTTACGTTTCACCACGTCCAGCGGGACACCCGGAATAGATTCCATGACACTGCTGGTTAGGTTGTCCCAAAATTGCACATGGTCAAAAAGCTTGGGGGCTCACCCTGCAAATGATAGCTAAGGGTGTTAGAAACAAACTTTTGTATGACGGCAACTTTCAGAAATGACGTTTAGAGGTCGCCCCGACGAGATTTTTGAAAAATGGCCATTTTTTGTAATAAATTTCATACAAATTTTTTTTACGGTACAAAAATTGGCAATACTCACTATTTTTATATTTTTTACACCTTGATATAGATCCAAACTACCTGGGAAAAATAACTAACGACATGTTTTGAAGGTAAATTTTTGATACTGATTTTTTGAATTTACTAAAATTTGTCAATTTTTGATATACTGTGCATTTTACCCATCATAAAAAGTATCTGAATCTAAAGCTAATTTAAAACAATTTCCATAAAAAGATAGGAAATTTTATGAGGAAAAACTTCGCCGAAGACAGCATGGCGTTTTTTCTATCCGTTTAAGAGTTATTCACAATTTACTATTTGGTGAAATTTGAATTTTTAGATATTTTTCTAAAAATGTCACATAAGAACTTTCCAAAAACACATACAAAGTAAAAAATCACGTATGCTCAACAAGTTTTTGTCTCCATTGTGTTATGGAATTATGGTGACATCATTATTTGATTTTTTTTTTGTTATTCAATCCCTTCATATAGAAATAAACTAGCAGAATTTATTAAAAAGCTAGTTCTCTTGACAAGTTTCGTACTGCCCATTGATTTTTTAAAGATATTCTCCACAAAATGTTGAGCCATATTTTCGCGTTTATCTTACTTTCCTGTCTTTATTCTCAATTATTTTTCTACACGAAGACGTATGAGTCCTGCATTAGTGAAACAGCCCAGGAAACTGTGGCAAAGTGAATAAAGGCGAATACGTTGATCCATACCAAATTCAAATCGCGATTACGAACATTTTATACCAATTTGTACCAATTTTTAGATACTATGTTCCAATTCAAGACATTCCAAAAAGCAGAGCATGTCTTTTTACATTTACTGACTTGAAATATCTTATCAACACCGAAAATAAGATACACCGAGGCAAATTGAAACGCGTGGGATAAGATGAACCAGCGAGTGAACGTAATGTTATCCAAGGTTAGAACAATTTGATTACCATAACACATACACGGCATACAATAAGACAAGGTAGGCTATTATTGGTAAACAACAGTTAAGGACGTAAACAAGTGACGTCATTTTTATCGTCCTATATGTTGATTAAAATGATAGGGACTACTAGAACGTTTTATTCATATCTTTGAACGATTTGAACAACATCATTGAAAACCAAAACGGCATGTTTTGCGGAATGTATCATCTTCTAAATGATATAGAAAATGTGCCGTGCGTTTGATTGTGTATTATGCTCGTATACACCATTGACAGTACATAACCGTTAAAAATACCATGGCCTACTAAGGCATCTCAAAATGGAACCCAATGATAAAGTTTCTCGCTAGTGGGTGTCTTTCTATATCAAAGAAAATGGATTTGTCAACGGAAACAAAAATTCATAAATGATGCCACCATAATTGCTAAACATAATTAAAACAAAAACTTGTTGAGCATACGTGATTTTTTACTTTGTATGTGTTTTTAGAAGTTCTTATATGACATTTTTAGAAAAATACCTAAAAATTCAAATTTCACCAAATAGTAAATTGTGAATAACTCTAAAACGGATAGAAAAAACGCCATGCTGTCTTCGGCAAAGTTTTCCCTCATACATTTCCTATCTTTTTATGGAAATTGTTTAAATTAGAATAAGATTCAGATACTTTTTATGATGGGTAAAATGCACAGTATATCAAAAAATGACAAATTTTAGTAAATTCAAAAATTCAGTATCAAATAGTTAACTTCAAAACATGTCGTTAGTTATTTTTCCCAGGTAGTTTGGATCTATATCAAGCTGTAAAAAATATAAAAATAGTGGGTATTGCCATTTTTTGTACGGTTAAAAATATTTGTATGAAATTTATTACGAAAAATTGCCATTTTTCAAAAATCTCGCCGGGGCGACCTCTAAACGTCCTTTCTGAAAGTTGCCGTGATACAAAAGTTTGTTTCTAACACCCTAAGCTATCATTTGCAGGGGGAGCCCCCAAGCTTTTCGACCATGTGCAATTTTTGGGACAACCTACTGCTGGTTCTCCTAAATATGGTCTGAGATTATTTCTTGTTAATTGTTCAACAGGTTATCTAAAAAGGCTCGAATTTATGTGGCAGGTTACTTAGGCATGGGTTTGATGTACTTTTGAATTCGACCACTTCCATCAGGATAGACGGAACCGGTTCCAGGACACAAACGGTAGTCTCTAATGGGGTCTGAGCCTATTTTCTTGATAACTGGTCATCAGGTTGTCAAAAAGCCTTGATCTAATGTGTCGCATGCATAGGTTTGGTTCAGATGTTATTTTCCCACTTCCGGCGGATTACTTCGAATCGGTTCCGGAACACGACTGGATATCCCAAATATGGTCTGAGACTATTTTCTTGCTAACTGTCCATGGCGTCACTTAAAAGCCGTGATTTGGGTGCCCCATGCATGAGTTTGGATTACTTTTAGTCTTGACAACTTTCGTCAGGACACCCAGAACCGCACTGGTTCCAGAAAACTACCGGTAGTTTCAAATGTGGTCTGATCCAATTTTCTTGATAATCGTTCATCAGGTTATCGAAAAGGCGCGTGATTTGATGTGTCATACATGGGTATGGTTCACTTTTATAGTTGGCCACTTCCGGCTAGACACCCGAAATCAGTTCCAGAACATCAAAGGTTCAGATATGGTCTGAGACTATTTTCCTGCCTATCGTTCATCAGGTTATCGAAAAACTCGCCACTTGATATGTCGCATGCATGGGTTTGGTTCCCTTTTACAATTGGCCACTTCCGGCGGAACACCCGGAACCGATTTCGGAACACTACCTGTTCAGATATGATCTGAGGCCAATTTCGTGCTTACCATTAATCAGGTTATCGAAAAAGCCGCTATTTGATGTGTCGCATGCATGGGTTTGGTTCAGGATTTTATATTTGGCCACTTCCGGCGGGACACCCGGAACCGGTTCCGGAACACTACCGGTTCAGATATAGACTGATACTATTTTTCTGCTTACCGTTCATCAGGTTATCGAAGATGCCACGGTTTGATGTGTTGCTTGCTTGGGTTTGGTACACTTTCACATTCGGCCACTTCCAAAAGAAACACTCGGAACTAGTTCCAGAACACCACCGGTTCAGAT
This sequence comes from Aedes albopictus, assembly GCF_035046485.1. Lineage (NCBI taxonomy): Eukaryota > Metazoa > Arthropoda > Insecta > Diptera > Culicidae > Aedes > Aedes albopictus. Next base: position 294,658,777 of record NC_085138.1, on the reverse strand, counting down.
ATGGTCTGAGACTATTTTCCTGCTTACCGTTCATGAAGTTACCGAAAAAGCCGCAATTTGAGGTGTCGCATAACTAATTAATGAGGCGTCCGATTTGAATGTGGTCTTCGGCAAAGTTGTAGCTGATAGAGTAGCCTAGGAGAACCAAGGGTCAACTAACACTCTTTGCCACTTGTGGAAATGCTAGGGTCAATTGAATGAAAAACGTCGTTTTCCCATAGTAATTCTCATACAAACATTGAAGGGCTTGTGCACTCTCAGTTTTCAACCTTAGAATCTAGTTATGTATCAAGTAAGCAGTGTGGAGCAAAAACGATTTTTTTTAACCACACTAGTGAACACCTATGACAAAATTAAACATTTCCCAACACCACTCCGCCATCCGCATTGCCTTGTACAGACGCAGAGGACTGTTGGCAACAAGCGATTGCGAATATCATTTATCTTCCCGCAACCTGACGTAGCAGGCGCCATTGTCACCTAAAAATAGAGGATCATCAATGTATGTTGGTCTCAGCTATCTAATTGGCTCCTTGTGTGAGTGTAAGTAAACACAAACCTCCATTTAGGTAGAAACCATTTAGGTAAAATCTGTTTAGGTCCCTCCATTTATGTAGAAAACGTTACTTAAATGGATTCCGATTGTGCTCAGAGCAGTTTGAGTTTTAGGTTAGGGATAATGTTGAATTACGGGAAATAAATAGCGAGTGGAGTAAAGGGTGTGCTCAAGGGGAAAGCGATGAAGGTGGTGGGGGTGGGACTGTTTAAGGTTTCCTAAAAACTTTCATGAAAACTTTACCGAATCTACATGCATAACTTTGTGTGCTTGAATGATTGAATAAAAGTCATGCTAACACAGTCTCATGCAACTGTGTGCTGACAAGTGGTAAGTTCAATAATTGTTTGAAAATCTTCAAAAGCTACTTTGAGTATATAGCATCGGATCTACAATCGTAAACAGTCTGGAACGTCTTGAATCTCTTCTGACACCGCCAACATGTATTTTCAGAAACTGTAGGCCTCCTTAGCCCCCACAAAACCCCTGTAACGCCCCCGAGACCCTCCGAAACCCCTGAAAACGCCTGCGTTACGCCTTTACAACCCGCCAAAAATCCTCTGAAGCTTTCTGAAATTCCCCAAAATCCCCATGTAACGCACCGGAGACCCTCACAAACCCCAAAAAAACGAATACTTGCCGAACCATTTGGAATGTGAGATCTTGTCGGATTCCCGGCCGGTCGGTCGACAAATCGTCCAATAATGCGTTCTGGAAGGTATAATGCGACGAATGTGGCTCAACAGTCGGAGTACGATTTCCGGTCAATTTTATGTGCTTTGATGACTTAGAGTGACTTAGAGTGCTTTCCAATCGTCCCTAAGGTTGCTGGCGGTCCAGCCGGTTGTACAAGGAGGTCGGATTAGGAATTTCTGGAAAAAGGCCAATGGGGACTTTTTTCTATTACCGTACGGATTTGGGCCGACGGGTCTCAGATTTTCATGAAACTTTTTCCATGCCCTGCTAGGGATATATAAACAAAAATAATTTAATATTTAATAACTTTAATAATTTAATAACTATTTTCCCGGGAAACTCAGGTGGAATCTTTTCCCTTGACACTACTTACTTTGAAAAATCATAACTCAAGCATCGAAGCAACGAAGCATCGCATAAACAAAGTTTTTTTTAGAAAAGGAAAAAGAAATTTTCACAGAAATCAAAAAAAAAATATGAACTGGAAAAGTTTTCCACAAAATTTTCCAAAGTTTAGAAGACTCGTTGAGAAAAGCCGGAAAAAGTATGCCCGAACCTGTGGAAAATTTTCAAAAAAAAAGTTGAGAACGTAGTTTTATAAGCTTTGATCACTGAAATTTTTGGAATGCACTTTTTTTTCGTACCTAAGTTATGACCAATATAATGGTCTTGGCCATTTTTCACAAAATTGGCCATAACTCAGAAAAGAAAAAGAAAGTGCATTCCAAAAATTTCTGCGATCAAATCTTATTAAATCACCGGCTCAAAAATATATATATTATTTTATTTTCCGCAAATTCGGGCATAGTTTTTCCGGCTTTTCATTATGAGTTTTCTCAACTGTGGAAAATTTTGTGGAAAACTTTTTCCACTTCATATTTTTTTGGTTTCTGAGAAAATTTCATGGAAAATTTGCTTTTATTTTCTAGAAAAAAAAAACTTGTTTCTACGATGCTTCGTTCTTGAGTTATGATTTTTCAAAGAAAGGGCTTATATGGCACATTTGGACATTTTTGAACAAAATTGACCATAACTCGAAAACGAAAAAAATGCATGCCAAAATTTTCAACCATCGTGTTGCTTTCCGAAGGTTCCAGTGTATATAGCTTACCCTGCTTCAACAAACCGGTTTGACTCTGCAGCCATATGTAATCCTTGCGCTGATGGTGGGAACACAAATAATTATCATCACCATCATCATTAACAAGAAAACGGTTAGATATAGGACCTTATTTGAAAAAGTACCCTGAATCACCGGGAAAGAACTGAGACTCTACATTTTGACTCGCTTTCAGAACTTGTTGTTTTTAACTTTAACAAGCAATTGGAAGAAATTTTAAGAACTTTTGATATCGGCTGTAATGTGTTGCAACTGTTTAAATTTGCAATGCACGCAAAACTAGTACGTACATAAAATAGTTCTAAAAAGTCATGCGAATCAGTTGTTTCAGATTTTCTCCCGTTTATTCTCTCTCGCAGTATCTATCGAATCGTAAAAAACCCTCTCGGGCATAAACATTCATGCAGATACGAAATGGAGATTGAATGACTGTTTATTATGGTTTATATAGTTGGGATCCCCGTAGAATCGCATCGGTGCCTGCCTGTTCCGCCATTCTCGCTGGCAAGCTGGCTCGCCCGCGAAGAAATGACGTGACGGTCAGGATGAAGATAGACAGAGAAGTGTTTGTGCCGTGCCTTTACGAATTTGAAACAAAGGGGCTAGAGGCATCCGTTCGGTAGGAGTTAAAGAGGAATGATAGCCAACACAACGATGGAGATGCTGGCGTTTCTCTCGTTGAACTGAATGGTAGGCATAAACAACGACATGCTGATTTGGGGCGCATAATCAAGGCTTTTACTCGCGGGAAAAAGGCTTATTAGGTAATTTATCTACGAAGGAATGTCATAACAAGAGTTTCAGTTTTTTGTCCTTGTTTATCAGTGCGAGACTTAAGTATTCGAAGCACAACTATAAGCAACTGTAGTTTACTTACTGATCATCATATTTCATGGCCCAAAATTATTAGGAGTTAACTTGGTATCGATTTGATTCTACGCATCTCTCACTAAGGTCATATATTCAGTTTCAATCAATGAATCATCTTTTCATAAATTCTATTCTATTCTTTCATAGTCGACTATCCACGTGCTTTCAATATCTTCCTTATTTTGTCGACAACTCTATAGATAAATGCTCCCCAGAACTCTTTACGCAAACTAAAATGAACAACTCAAAATCGGTACTTGCAGGCAGGCATCCGCACGCCATCGCCATCATCGTTATAGCCCCTCACGAGACTAGGATGATTTATTCCACAGCAATCCGCCACTCAGCATTGCATTGCACTCTTGCGTTGTTGGCTTGGTGCGGTGAAGTGCATCGGAAAAAAAAAGTCAGAAGAGACTGCACGCGAAACGAACTGCACCACCAGCGCCGTATCGTATCTGAAGACGGGTGCAACACGGATAGATCTACACCTACCTACTTACTTTTATACGATGATAGAAAAAAAAACCCTGTGCAGTCAACTTGTGAGAGGCACATCCAGCAATGCAACGGGTGGAAGCTTTTCACTGTTCATTAAATGTGCCGTCAAATTATATCCGAGTGCGACATGCTTTTGCTCTACAGGGTCTTCCGAAACGGATCACCAACTAACTGTCGTCGCCGTGCGCTGCCATAGCGATTGGTTATAATGGACGGGTCTGTGAAGGGGAAAGTGCAACACCCGATGCGATTACGTGCTGCGGACTTTAGACGTTGGAAATTTAGGAGAGACGGTACTTTTGATTTGATTTATTTACTGGCTAAACCAGATCATTGTTCAACGTGGTAGACGAGGTAAGGCAGATATTGAAAGTAAGTGCATGAACAACATGCATCTGTACGGGATAGGTTTCTGAAGAATTTTACAAGAATTCGAAATGAGTGATACTCGAAGTACGACTCTACTCATCTGTTTCATAAGACTGCTAACCATTGATTACTTACTTATCTTACCGGCCGGGGTGGTCTCTGCTGTACATAGTAGCCGTCTCCATTCCACTCGGTCCATGGCTGTTTGTCTCCAGTTCCGCACTCTGCGTAGGGTCCGCAGATCGTCCTCCACTTGGTCGTGACCCGTCCACCGTAGCCTCCCGATTTTCACGATGTGGACGATGGTTGGTTCTCTCAGCAGCTGATGCAGCTCGTGGTTCGTTCGCCTTCTCCAAGTCCCATCTTCCATCTGCACTCCGCCGTAGATGGTACGCAGCACCTTCCGTTCGAAAACTCCAAGGGCGTAGGGTCCATGCTTCGTGCCCATAGAGGACAACCGGTCTAATCAGCGTTTTGTAGATAGTTAACTTCGTGTGACGGCGAACTTTATTCGATCGTAGAGTTCTGCGGAGTCCAAAGTAAACTCGATTTCTTGCCACAATGCGTATCTGAATATCTCTGCTGGTGTCGTTGTCGGCGGTCACCAGTGAGCCCAAGTACACGAATTCTTCAACCGCCTCGATTTCACCACCGTCGATATAAATTCGTGGCGTGCGCGATGATTCCTCCCTGGAGCCCTTTGCCATCATGTACTTTGTCTTCGACACATTCATGATTAATCCGATTCGCCTGGCTTCACTCTTTAGTTGAATGTACGTTTCCGCCATCATCGTCTCAAATTTACGAGCAATAATATCAATATCATCAGCGAAACCAAGCAGCTGAACGGACTTCGTGAAAATCGTTCCGCTCGTGTTTATCCCCGCTCTCCTAATTACACCCTCTAAAGCAATGTTGAACAGTAAGCACAAAAGACCATCACCTTGCCGTAACCCTCTACGAGATTCGAAGGGACTCGAGAGTGTCCCTGATACTCGAACTACGCACATCACTCGACCTTTCGTCGCCTTGATCAATCGTATCAGTTTATCCGGGAATCCGTATTCGTGCATAATCTGCCATAACTGTTCTCGATCCATTGTATTATACGCAGATTTGAAATCGATGAACAAGTGATGTGTGGTCACGTTGTATTCGCGGCATTTCTGCAACACCTAGTGGATGGCGAACATCTGGTCCGTTGTAGCGCGTTCACCTATAAATCCAGCCTGATATTGCCCCACGAACTCTCTTGCAATCGGTGATAGACGGTGGCATAAAATTTGAGAGAGTATCTTGTAGGTAGCGGTCAGTAGTGTGATCACGCGATAGTTCCCGCAATCCAACTTGTCGCCCTTTTTGAAGATGGGACAAACGATACCTTCCATCCATTCCTCCGGTAATACTTTCTCCTCCCAAATCTTGGTAATGACCCAGTGTAGTGCTCTCACCAGTGCTTCTCCACCGTATTTTAGAAGCTCGCTTGGTAGTTGATCTGCTCCAGCGGCTTTGTTGTTTTTTCAACCGGCCAACCTCCTCCTCAATCTCTTGGAGGTTAGGCACGTACTCCTAGATCTGTTACCAAGTCACCTTCGATGCTTGCAACGTCGCCATTGAAGTGCTCATCGTAATGCCACCGCCACCTCTCGTCCACCTCACGCTCGCTTGTGAGAAGATTCCCGTGATTGTCTCCGCACATGTCGGCTTGTGGCACGAAGCCTCTACGTGAGCGGTTCAGATTCTCGTAGAACTTTCGTGTGTTCTTAGCGCGGTACAGTTCTTCCATCGCTTCGCGTTCTCGTTCTTCCTGCTGGCGCTTCTTCCTCCGGAAGACTGAGATCTGTCTGTTTCGCGCCTGTCCATCACGTGCTTCATTCGCCCTCGTACAGATTTGCAACATTTTCGCCCATACTGCATTCTTCTCGTTTTATCAACTGTTTACATTCGCCGTCCTACCAGTCGTTTCTGTGATTCGGAGTCGCAAAGCCTAGAGCTGTAGCCGAGGTACTACCTATGGCGGATCGGATGTCCCTCCAGCCATCTTCAAGTGTAGCTGCGCCAAGCTGCTCTTCCGTTGGTAGGGCCACTGCTAACTGCTGCGCGTAGTCTTGAGCCACTTCTACGTTACTAAGTTGCTCGATGTTGAGCCGCGGCGTTCGACTTCGACGCGTGGTGATAACTGTCGAAAGTTTTGAGCGCATGCATACAGCGACTAAGTAGTGAGCCGAATCTATATTCACACTGCGGTATGTGCGGACATTGGTTATATCCGAGAAGAATTTACCGTCGATTAGAACGTGGTCGATTTGGTTTTCTGTTTGATGGTCGGGTGATCTCCAGGTGGCTTTGTGGATATCATTGCGGGGGAAGAAGGTGCTTCGGACTACCATACCATGGGGGGCAGCAAAGTTTACGCATCGCTGGCCGTTATCATGCGATATGGCGTGCAGGCTGTTTCGCCTGATTACCGATCTGTACATTTCCTCTCTCCGTACCTGCGCGTTCATGTCAACGACAACGATTTTCACGTCACGCGGCGAGCAACCATCGTATGTTTGCTCTAACTGCGCGTAGAACTCTTCTTTTTCGTCAGGGGCTGTTCATGAACCACGTAGACCAGAATTTGGTCATCTCAGACCCCCCCTCCCTCGTAGTCTTTTGTCCATACAAAAACTTCGAAATTTGTATGGAGCGTAGACTTTGGCCAGACCCCTCCCCCCGCCACCAAAGTCTACGTGGTTTATGAACGGTTCCTCATCAGGTCTCCCTTCGTGTGGGCAGTGGAAGTTGATGATGTTGTAGTTGAAGAAACGGCCCTTAACTCTCAACATGCACATCCTTGCGTTGATCGGCTGCCACCCGATCACACGTTGTTGCATCTTGCCCAACACTATAAATCCTGTTCCCAGTTCATTGGTGGTGCCACAGCTTTGGTAGAAGGTAGCCGCTCGATGCCCGCTTTTCCACACTTTCTGTCCAGTCCAACAAAGTTCCTGCAACGCCACGATGTCGAAGTTTCGGGGATGTAATTCGTCGTAAATTATTCTATCACATCCTGCGAAACCTAGTGACTTGCAATTCCATGTTCCAAGTTTCCAATCGTAGTCCTTATTTCGTCTCGTGGGTCTTTGCCGATTGTATCGAATCATATTTTCTCCTATGTTGTTAGCAATGGGGATTTTTACGGGTGGCTTATTGGGCCTACGCCAACACTCCTGTCTCGCCGGAGGGCCATTTTGCTAGTTCTGTTTAACGTCCCAACCAATACTGGGACGACCACGCTGATGGGACTACTACCTTGGATCTAGCTGGGCGTGATGCAGCATTTCTTACTCAGCCGCTGGATGCCAGAACAGACGCTGTTTGAGCCGCTCCTCCTTGGTGAACAGACGCTCGGGTCGTGCCTCCTCAATCTAGCTGAAGTCAGAAGGACAACAGTGACCAGGCTGCACAAATTTTAGCTGGCGGTCTTTGTCATCGCTTGACCCGTGAAAGCATGAGGTAGGAACTTGTGAGGACCAGAGCTATGTTGGACGCTCTCCTTATCGACTCACTGTTTTGCGTACCAGTATGAAGGGATACCGAAATAGTGGTTTTTATATTGCTTCATTATAAATCAAAATCCAAAAAATAAGGAAATGTCCAGTTTTGCCTCAACCTCCATCTTTGAAACCTTGATAATCCCTTGTATCCAGCTAAGATGTATGGGAAATCAAACAGATTAATTATTTGCCTGACTTGTTTCCTTCTCTCCCCTTCTTATCTCAAGAAAAGAAAAAAGTATCAGTCATTTAACGAGATAATAACTCTAAACACAGAGCGTGTTCCCACCCAATCCAATCCTCCTGGGTGTCATTCCTCCGTCTCAAACTTTCTGACAAACTATCTTGACATTTTTATTGTAACTTGATTCCCTTTCCTGAAATATATGATCGCGTGCATATTAAGTTTGCCTGCCTACACATTGCATTGGCATTGAAGATGCCATCTTGGTCTCAGAAAGTACGACATTTCTGCTAAATTGTCTGTTTCGTCGTGTGAGCACAGACAGGCATTCCTCGAATAATAAGTGGCTCGGTGTTTTGTCAGCACGCAATACGCATGGAACGATTCGATGAAAACTGTTCTCGTTACTGACAAAAATCAACCATTGAGGATTCAGCCTCATATTAGAACACATCAGAAAAATAACACTACCTTCTCCCAGTTGTTCCCTGTTCAAATCAACCCAAACTTGTATGAATGTGCCTCACCGTGTGTATATCAACATCACCCTCTGGCGCAACAACTGATTTACGCCGGATGCTCGTCATATATGTGAGAATGCGCGACGGAAGTGGATAGTCCCAATATGCCACACTTCTTAAACCACCGGGAGTTTTATCGCTCGCGTGCCATCCGGAGCTACATGCACACGTTGCATTGTGCAACGGCAGTTAGTCAGTGCAGTGTATGCAAGAACATTTAAAGTTTTATCTAAGCTTTGCCTGCTGGCTTGCTTGGCTGGCTGGTGGAAACCAACTGCAGCAACCAATAAGATGGTGGCTCTGTGGCGGAGTGAGGGCGTAATGCTATCTCCGTTCGCTTGTCTTTTCCGGGCCTGATAGTGGTGCTGCGAGGACGAAAAGAAAGGAGCTGAAGATGAATTCACAAATCTTATACTGCAGCACGGGAGGTGCCGTGCGGTGGAGTAACATTGACTAGGCCAATACAATATTTGATTACCATCCTGGAGAATGTTATAGAGGGGTTTCCTTAGAAACTTTCCAATGAGTTACCAGAGATATTTCTGAAGGAATTTCTAGAAAACCATCTGAAATTCAGAGGACAATCTGGAGGAATCACCGGAGAAACTCTTTTCAAGAAAAAGATCTGGATGGATTGGCAGAAGAAATTCTGAAGGAATTTTAAGGACAACCGCTGGAGGAATTTCCAGAAATACTCCTGGAGTAACTACCAGAGGGACTTTTCAAGGAATCACAAGAACAATTTTCTGTAATGATACCAGGGCTGTTACAGCTGCCGCATATACTACTAATAAACGGCGCGGATCTTGTGGAAATGGTTTTAAAATGTAACATTAAAAATCTGGTTATAAAACTCAACAGAAAATCATGAAAAATGGCTGTGTACATCATGTTAAAATTATGTAATATTAAAATTTAGTAAAAGCAATGTGCTTAGCCTGGCTTGCCAGAAAAATGATCTGCACTAAACCTTCAATTTAAAACGCGAGCTTTTTATGTTTTTATTATTTTTATTCAAAAAGTGCCTTTTATTTTTTTAAAGTGTACGGTGGTACGTTTGAGACAATATAAAATCATTCTCTCTCTCTCTCTCTCTCTCTCTCTCTCTCTCTCTTCTTGGCGTAACGTCCTCATTGGGACAAAGCCTGCTTCTCAGCTTAGTGTTCTATGAGCACTTCCACAGTTATTAACTGAGAGCTTCCTCTGCCAATGACCATTTTGCATGCGTATATCGTGTGGCAGGCACGAAAATACTCTATGCCCTAGGAAGTCATGAAAATTTCCTTTACGAAAAGATCCTGGACTGACCGGGAATCGAACCCGTCACCCTCAGCATTGTCATGCTGAATACCCGTGCGTTTACCGCCTCGGCTATATGGGCCCTCATATAAAATCATTATGTTACTCAAAGTGTTACTTTGACTTAGTAGGTAAGGATTTTTTTTTTTTTTTTTGAAAATGCCTCAATTTTCAAGACGAATTTGAAATAACTGAAAAAGATTCTTTAATAAAAGGGAGTATTGAAAATATTGTCAAGAACTGGAGAATATCCCGCAGGCGTTTTTATGGATCTTCTGGAAGAACTCCCAGAAGGACAGTCGCAGCGTTTAACAGAAAAAACTCGGAAGGAATAAATAGAGAAACTATTGGAGTTTTCCAAATGAGCTTTTCCAGAGTTTTCAACTGAGAGCTGTCCGATCACGAACACTGGACGGAGGATGGCCGGCTCTTCCCACTAAAGAGGGCCGCAGGAACAAAGCTGCAGACGACAGCTCGACCACTTCGAATAACTCTCAAATGTAAGCCTTGTAAAAGCCTTATTTGTTCTGCTTTCCAAGTAAGAAGGCTTGAAGGATACGGTTACAACGATGTTTATTCAATGACTGTTACACAAAAACTGATACTGATTCACGAAAATGCCATCATTTTTATATCCCACCCCAGCATTCCCAAAATACACCGTCCACCAATCAGTATGAGCCTCGCTCGCATTGGTCGGTGGTCTGCTCGATGCTGCGATGCGAACATGTTGCAGCGTGTTCTTCGCGTCCTTGTCTCGCTTCGCTCGCATGATGATTCAGGCCGCCGCCACCGCTCGCATGTGCAGCCGCTCGTCGGCCGCCAGCCAAACAACAGAAGCATGAGCCTCTGTACGAATTTGCCCTGTCCTGCTCACTCCCACAGAAAATTTGAAAACACCGCGCACAGTAAAAGTCAAATTTGACTTTTACTGTGCGAACTGTTTTCCAATTTTCTGTGGGAGTGAGCAGTACGCCAGATTCGTGCAGAGGCTCATTGCCGTTCGGGTGCACTCAGGCAAATAAACCTAAGATTATCATAAGGTCTAACTTATGAAATGGCCTTTAAACAATTCATAGTCACTAGAACGATTTTCATAAGGAGTTCTATGACGCAGCGTCGACTCACAGTTTGGCTTTTATACACATTTAGCAACACGATTTTCTCAAGCGTCGATAGCCGCGTGGGTTGGGCACGAGCTCAGTAATCTCGACGTTCATGGATCGATTCCAGTCTGCATCATTTTGTGATTTTTCTGCTATTTTCATAAGTTTATCTTATGCAATTAGGTTATAATAAGCATGTTCAATTTTCATAAGGTATTCTTATGGTATCCATTGAGATAAATGACATTTCAACACACGAACACTAGCGCTAGTTTTTCCTCACACAAAAATGCACGCTAATTCAAATGCTATTTAGATTGCATATGAAAATATTACCCAATCAAATTGGGTAAACCGGGTAAATAATGATAAAAGTAACATCCGGGGGAGGAGTGCAAATGTTTTCATCACAGTTTCACAACTACAGTGTATCAAACAATTATCCGTACAGCAATTTTTTGGTCGAAATAATTTTTCATTCAATTTATCATAACTTTCTTATACATCAATCAAATACGCTGAAGTTTTGATCAATCATGCACCATATATCAAAACTCCATCGGTGAAAGTTTGAGCGAGATCGAGTAAGTTTTCTGAAAGTTATAGAATTTTTAGTAAAACTTTTAAAATTTTTGAACACATTTTTAAAACATTATATCTCAATATGTACTCGATGAAACTTCGTCAATTTTTTCTGTGATACAGCTTATACCTAAAGCTTTCATATGCAGCTTTGTTTGAGGTTTTATATTCACTACAAACAATATGAGTGCCATTTGGAAATTTATCATATTTTGATCAATAAAAGTGCCAAGTGGTCGGCGTTAAGTCAGACCGGACCATCTGTTTTTCAATGATTTCGAGATAATGTCCTGCAAGCACTTGAAATTTCAAATCACTGGCATTATTTACAGAAATACTACTATTCTTTTATGTAATGACACATCTGCATAAATATAACGTCGAAAAGTTCAGGTTTAACGAATTCCTCAGCTTATCTTGACCTACCCGAAAAATCGCGTAGTCCACTCTGATTAAACGCCGACCAAGTGTCTTCAACGTTTTTAAATTCTCTTAATGTAATATTTTTATACAGGACCTACTAAACTACATATGAAGAGTAGGTCCTATGTATTTTTCGTTCAATTAATGCATTTTTATTGGTGGATAACGTTTGGCAGATTATACACTGAAAGGCGGTTTGCAGTAATGACAAGCATAAAAATGTTTTTAAATTTACCATGGTAAAACATGATCATCGACCCACCAACGGCTCTTGTGTGCGTTTTGTTTCTTCTCACATCAATCAGTTCGATAGCCGAGTGGTAGCGTGCGAGCCTGGTGATGTCAAGGTTCTTGGTTCGAATCCAGTTGCCAACAGAAACTTTTTTAATTGAAAATCGAGTCTATGGTAAAATTGAAAACATAATTCTGTTGAATTGAAACGACTGCAGACTGAGGTCTGGACAAATTTAGTGGCGTTGTGTATTTAAATTGACCCTCAGAATAGTAATTTTCACCGCATGCCGCCGTTCAGTGTATGTGCAAAATATGGTAAATTTTTAAACATCGTCAAATACTTAAGCAAATTTTTCATATTTTTTGTAGTGAACATAAACCCTCAAAAGTAGCTGAATATGAAAGCCTTAGGTATAAGCTGTAACACAAAAAAATGAAAAAGTTTCATCGAGTACATACTGAGATATAATGTTTTAAAAATGTGTTCAACAATCTTATAAGTTTTTCTAAAAGTTCTACAACTTTCAGAAAACTTACTCGATCTCACTCAAAATTTTACCGATGGAGTTTTAATATATGGTACATGATTGGTCAAAATTTCAGCGTTTTTGATTAACGTATAAAAAAGTTATGAACATTTGGATGAAAAATTATTTTGGCCAAAAAATTGCTGTACGGACAATTGTTTGATACACTGTACATCTACAAAAAAGGCACGCATACATTTTAACGTGATTACCACTATACTTTACAGTTATGGCTAAATTTCACAAGGTATTTTGATGAAATTCGATAGTTTTCTTCGCTGAGTGTGGGTAGTGCACGTTCACACATTAGACATAGACACAGGTGTTAGTAAGGCACCCTACACACTACTCAAACGGTTTGACAACATTGACTCCGCCCCCAGGTTGGTGGTTGAGTTGGTGCTGTGTTTGACCGTGTGTGATGCTGTTTGACGAACCGATTTGACAGTTCGTCAAACCGATTTGACGGTTGATGGTTTGGTTGGCAAAAATCAAACCAGTTTGATTTTACTCAAACCAACGGTGGGCGGAGCCAATGTTCGACGAACCGATCGTACCGTGTGTAGTATTGTTGAACAAACATAGTACGATTTCAAATGGGGGATGATGTTGGTGCAACCAAAGTGACATGTTGGTGCAACACGATTTGGCAGTTGGTCAAACGGTTTGAGTAGTGTGTAGGGTGCCTAAGGGGAGACCAAAATAATCCGCGGTCGACTCGGGATTAGTTGGTTGGGATTTTGGAGATGTTAATGTTACGGATAAGAGTTATTTAGGATGACATTGAACACAAACACGTATTCACATTATGTACGCTCCGTGCGCGGACAAGAGCTTCTTCTGCCAATAACTCTTGTGGCAATCATGACAATAATCTAAATATGCCCAAAAGAAGTCAAGGAAATTTCCATTATGAAATGTTTCTGAATCGATCGGGAATCGAGCCTAAGTATGGCCTTACTGACTACTCGTGCGTTTTCTTCATTGACTACATGGGCTCTATGTTGTAATTATTAGCACAAGGTTTTCTGCAGGAAATCTCTAAAAAAAACTAATGGAAAAATCCAGGAGGGACTACACAAGAAAATTCTGGATAAATTATTTGATTATTTTCTTGAAAAAATTCCGGAGGAGTTCCTGGAGAAGTTTCTCTGAGAACTCCTGGAGGAATTTTTGGAATAACTCCTGAATCAACCCTTGAAGAAATTCATTAAGGAGTTTCCCGGAGAAAATACTCGCACATTTCTCGGAAAATAATCCGGAAATCCTAAAGTAAGTATACAGAAAAACTTGTAGTTAGAAGGCACAGAATGTTGCTAATTGACAAATTGAGAGATGATTTTTTGAAAAAAAAAATCGCGTTCTGGTGGGATTTCTAAAGTAAGCCTGAGAAAGTACTGAAGATTCCCGAAAGAGTTCTGTGAAGACAAATTCCTAAAATAGTTTCTGCCGATATTATTCCAGGCTGCATGGTCCCTTACATTGTTGTTATCTATCACCCCAAAGTTACCCCCGTTAACGGTATCTAGCGCACACAGCCGGCAGTGAGTGTTTTAGGGGGCATCCATTTAGTACGTCACGCCAAAAATGAGATTTTTCAACCCCCCCTCCCCCCTTCGTACGGGTTTTTCCTATACTTAATACATTGCTTGTCACACTTTTCAGAACCCCCCTCCCCCCTCTAAGCGTGACGTACTTTATGGATGCCCCCTTATGCACGTATTCAGTGTTTCTGCTTTCTCAACCGAGATTTGCAAACATTTATCTTTTGTAAAAGGATTGCGCCTTCAGTGTGCGGTAGATGTCGTGCAGCCAAGCCTGCTTCCTTAGGAAGCACTCTGGGTGGGTTGGGTATGTAGGTAGCTGCAAGGAAGGGTCATACGTGGGTGCTTGAGTGAGGGCGAGAGTTCGCCTGCAGACAACAAATTGTCTGGCACACATTCAGCCCATTTTACACACGTTATCTTCTCCACGTTCCAAAACTGATGGGTTGTGTGGTGTGAGCTTACAATTGCGGTCGCTTGAAGTTTACAGAAATTCATTATACCATGCAGTTGTGTTTGGATTTGGCATAATTGATGGTGAGAATCGATATGTTTGTTCTGGAAATGACAATTTATTGACGATATCATACTCGAAACAATTTGCTTGACATATAATAAAACATATCAGATAGATCTTCTTTTTCTTCTTCTTCTTGGCGTAACGTCCTCATTGGGACAAAGCCTGCTTCTCAGCTTAGTGTTCTATGAGCACTTCCACAGTTATTAACTGAGAGCTTCCTCTGCCAATGACCATTTTGCATGTGTATATCGTGTGGCAGGCACGAAGATACTCTATGCCCAAGGAAGTCAAGGAAATTTCCTTTACGAAAAGATCCTGGACCGACCGGGAATCGAACCCGTCACCCTCAGCATGGTCATGCTGAATACCCGTGCGTTTACCGCCTCGGCTATATGGGCCCAGATAGATGTGCTGTGTGTATTATCATGGTAGCCGCACGACATATGAATTTCTAGGATAGTTTTGTTCAATCGAAATTCTGCAAATCGCGTAAATGATCGATGTTGGCATATTTGGGCCAATGGATCAGGTTATGTAAACTGTGTATACTCCAATCTCAACGAAGTTGTGGCACTTATCGGACATTGTATCATATTAGCTTTCACTGTCACTTTGGGCTTTATCTACAAATTATAATTGTTTACGATTCGCCTTGATACCATCTGGGTCCAACGAAAAGCTTGAAAGCTTTAGCAAAAATTAACGTCCGGCAGCGAAATGCCAAATTCCGTGAACAGTAAACGTAAAGCTATGCCGGCCATGGTTCGCATTTCCTTTCAAACTGCAAACAAAATGAAGGTAAAGTCAGATAAAAAAGCAAAACACCACCGAAACGCACCATGATATCCTCCACCTTACTTTGCTGTCATGCTAAACAGAGGAGAAACTTTGCAGGCGACTTTTACGTGTTGTTTTATTTACCTTTTTATGAATAATTTAAGGGATCTGGGACTTGAAATGTTACTGGTTGGGGTTCCAACACAGAACGACCTACGCAAGATAAGGCCAGGTACTGCTCAGGAAAAAATACCGTTGAACGTATTCGGACATGGAACATGGCCGGCCACCTCTCCTCTACTTTGTACGGCATTCCGAAAGTGTTTCAAAACTTGTCTGCAAGCACAGAAACATAATTTACTTACGCGAAACAACAGGAGCGGTGCGGGGTGCGTTATTTATCAATTACGGGTCCCTAATTAGCCGTTCCTCAGGAGGACGCGGTAGCAGACGCTCTCTTTTTTCCTTCTATCTGTTGTTTACGCAAATAAAACGCTGACGATGGAAGCTTTTTAATTTTTCGGATAGGTCCCCGTTGGAGCGGTTTCTTTTTTCATATTTTGTCCTCGAGAAAGGTACTGGCCATATTTGATTGGTATGAGGTATAGTAGAACTCAGGCGACATATTTCCGAAAAAACCAGGGCGGCTTCAAAAGTTTCATGACCAATTCTAGATTGCGGAAGATTAAATTGCTGATAATGGTACTTATGAAAGTGTTATTCCATGTAGCAAAATGAACTTGAAGATGTTCTTTAAGATATCCATAATTAATAAAGAAAGGGCTTGGAGAACTTTGTAGTAATGAGGTAGAATGTTATCCGCTTATCAAAAACCTATATGAAATAATAATAGAATAGCTTCATTTTATGTAACAACTAACAGATAACAAATTAATGATTCGAAATCATGTTCGTTATGTTTTCGATAGATCCATGGAAAAGTGTCGAATGGTCCCTTATTTTCGTAAAATTTAGCAAAGAGAAATTCTAAAACTTCATGAACTGTTCCATGAAATCACAGAAACGATCTATAGAAAAATCTAAAAAAAAAATTGGGAAAGAAAAAGATCTATAGAAATAGAACAAATAGCCATCAAAAATACGGAAACAATCCAAATACAATACATTAGTGATCCACAAAACATAGAAAATTATTCATAAAAGTTTTGGTATGATCCACAATATTTTTTTTTTTATTTTTCATTCATTTATTAAGTGTTACATCAAATTCAAGATAAAACTGAATCAATAATGTTTCTCCACAATACACGGTTCGTGGCTGCCGCTCTCCATCCTCGGTCACGCCCGTTGCTTGGCAAATCACGCTCCTCCTGGTCCACCCAGGTGCCCGCGCTCCACGCCTTCTTGTGCCAACGGGATTAGTCACGAACACCAACTTAGTAGGGTTGTTGTCTGGCATTCTTATTTGAAAAAAAAATGTCGGTATATTTTGGGTTGGATATAGGGGAACTGCGGCCATAACGCCCATAGGGGGCAAGTTGCGCCACCCTTGTTTTAGGCAAACCACGTTATGTTCAGTACTTTTTTCAATTGCAATCGCTAAAATAAGAATAAAAATGCTTCTTTACATTTGAGTTTACATATTTTTACTAAAAAAATTGTACAAAAACTTCGAAAAAAGATTTTGGTTACTTTTGATGTAATTTTAGCCTGACAAATGTTTGCACTTTTTTACATCATTTAAAAGAATTTTTTTCTCGCTATCCCCACAAGCTGTTTTGCACACTCCCATTATTTGTGTACCAAGCGGAAAAAGTATCGAATTTGACCCTTACAACTTTTTTACAAGGGTCCAAACTTCTGAGGCATGTGTGGGGTAAAATGCCCACCCCTAGTTATTTACATTAAAATAACCATTTAGATCCAAATTCTGGCACAAATTATGTAGAACACAAGTTGGAACCAAGCAACAGCACATTTTTACTATAAATAAGTTCACTAATCATACGGCCATGCGCTATTTTGTAGCAATTACTGACAAAATAGCTCACTATGACGTTTACATGGAATTGACCCATAATTACAGGTGATACATAATTATGTAATGACTGTATACCATTCACAAACAATAACAGTTGTCAATAAACTAGGCGCGCAAGTATATGTACACAATTTGCCATCCTGACGTTAGCTGTGACTAGTGGCGCGTTTTACCCCGCATTAAAACTAAAATTCTGAAAATCAAACTTTTTTTCAAATTTGAATTTTTCAGTAGTAAAACATAAAACTGGTTTATGGTTTCTTCCATTTGGAAGAAAACATGTTGGTGCTTCATGTTAGTGCCAAAAAAATGTGTATTATAAAGTGTTTCGTGGTTAAAATTGGACTCTTCCTTAACGTGGGCGTCTTACCCCCAGTTCCCCTATACGTGGAATACAGTTACACAATTTGATTCTTGTCGCATCACTCGCTTACAGTGAATCCCAAAATCAACCCATTCCAAATATCCAACTCCATGACACCTATGGGGGCGTCGGTGAGTCGCTAACCCCTTGTAAAGTAGGTGTCATATCATCACATCCTTTCCTATCCTTGTAACGGAGAAGATGATTGCCGGCCACCGGCAATGGAAGTTTTCATGTCTTTTTTACTTCAACCTCTGATTGGATAGCTGCTCCTTCTCAAATAGCATTCCATAAGCAATTAGAATAGGAGTATTAAAGTTTTAACATGACAACTTTCAGTATACAATTACTCAGTTACTAAGCAAAGCAACGCAATTTTACGTTCTACGGTAGATTATATACAGTCGAACCTCCATGAGTCGATGTTCCAAATAGTCGATATTTTCCACGAGTCGATGGAATGTGCAGTCCCATCATCTCCCTATACTAGTTTGCCCCCAGCAGTCGATATTTCCTTTACTCGATGCCTCCCTTGCTCGATGGTCCCGCCTGTTTGCTTTGTGCGTGTTTTGTTTCCGTTGCGTGGAAGAATTTCTGCAGGAATGCCTGGAGGAATTTGTGGAGGAAACTATAGAGGATTTTTTGGAGGGATTGTTGGAGAAATTCTTTTAAAAATTTTTGGAGGAATTATTGGAGAATCGCCAGGAGAAATTCTTAGAAAAAATCCTGGACGAATTCTAGGAATGTCTCTAAAGTATTCACTGGAGGAATTTCTGAAGGTAATTCTGGAAGAATTAATGAAGGAATTCTTGGAGTTATTTACGGGGAAATTTGTGGTAGAGTTCTTAGTGGAATTCCTGGCGGAATGTCTGTTGAAATTCTTGGATAAATTCTAGGAAAAATGCTGGTGAAAATATTGGAGAAATTTGTGAAGGAATTCTTGGAGCAATTCCTGGATAAATTTTTAGAGGAATTCTTGGTGGAGTTTCTGGTGAAATTTCTTGAAGAATTTCTGAAGGCATTTCTATGGTAATTTCTAGAAGAATTCTCAGCGCAACCTCTGGTGGCATTCTCGCAGGAACCCCAGAAGTAGTTTTAGGAAACTCCTGAAGCTATTTCAGCACGGGTTCTTGGAAGAATTACTGAAGGAACACTTGAAGGAATTCCTGAATCTGGAATAATTACTGGAATTCCTGAAAAGCTATGAAGGAAATTCTGTAAGAACTCCTGTATGAAGTTCTAGTGGGAATTTCCAGGGAATTTTCTACAGGAATTTTTGCTTGACAATTTCCTGGACGAATTCCTTGATGGATTCCTGAAGGATTATTGGAGGAATCCCTGGAGTAATCCCTGTAGTCTCTCTCTCTCTCTCTTCTTGGCGTAACGTCCTCATTGGGACAAAGCCTGCTTCTCAGTTTAGTGTTCTATGAGCACTTCCACAGCTATTAACTGAGAGCTTCCTCTGCCAATGACCATTTTGCATGCGTATATCGTGTGGCAGGCACGAAGATACTCTATGCCCAAGGAAGTCAAGGAAATTTCCTTTACGCAAAGATCCTGGACCGACCGGGAATCGAACCCGTCACCCTAGAAGACGACCGGTCTAATCAACGTTTTGTAGATGGTTAACTTCGTGTTACGGCGAACATTATTCGATCGTAGAGTTCTGCGGAGTCCAAAGTAAGAACGATTTCCTGTCACAATGTGCCTCTGAATTTCTCTGCTGGTGTCGTTGTCGGCGGTCACCAGTGAGCCCAAGTACACGAATTCTTCAACCGCCTCGATTTCATCACCGTCGATATAAATTCGGGGTGGCAGGCGCGGTGATTCCTCCCTTTGCCATCATATACTTTGTCTTCGACACATTAATGACTAATCCGATTCGCCTGTCTTCACTCTTTAGTCGGATGTACGTTTCCGCCATCGTCTCAAATTTACGAGCAATAATATCAATATCATCGGCGAAACCAAGCAGCTAAACGGACTTCGAGAAAATCGTCCCACTCGTGTTTATCCCCGCTCTCCTTATTACACCCTCTAAAGCAATGTTGAACAGCAAGCACGAAAGACCATCACCTTGCCGTAACCCTCTGCGAGATTCGAAGGGACTCGAGAGTGTCCCTGATACTCGAACTACGCACATCACTCGATCCATCGTCGCCTTGATCAATCGTATCAGTTTATCCGGGAATCCGTATTCGTGCATAATCTGCCATAGCTGTTCTCGATCGATTGTATCATACGCCGATTTTAAATCGAAGAACAAGTGATGTATGGGCACGTTGTATTCGCGGCATTTCTGCAACACCTGGCGGATGGCGAACATCTGGTCCGTTGTAGCGCGTTCACCCATAAATCCAGCCTGATATTGCCCCACGAACTCTCTTGCAATCGGTGATAGACGGCGGCATAAAATTTGAGAGAGTATCTTGTATGCAGCGCTCAGTAGTATGATCGCGCCGAAGTTCCCGCAATCCAACTTGACGCCCTTTTTGTAGATGGGACACACGATACCTTCCATCCATTCCTCCGGTAATAGTCCCTCCTCCTCGGATTTCTGGAAGTAATGAAATACATAATTGAAAAAGTTGTGCGATGTGTGTGGAATTTGCGGGAATCCACTCAAAATCGTACTTGTGCGTAGTTGCAGAATCTGGTAACACTTTTTTCAAAGTTTAAAGATATTCAGACTACTGATAGATTGGACGTCAGATTACTTATTCTAACCAAGTAAACCAAGTAAAGATTTATGAGTCGCACTCTATCACTGATTGGTAGTTATCATAGGATTATTGTTTATTTTTATATGAACGATTTCCCTTAGACTGGCCAAAACCGGTGCCCGTACCCTATGGTGTTTTGAATTTGTACAACTGAAATATTTAGCAAGCTCACAAACATATTACATCTGCTGGAAAAGTGTTTTCATTTTTTGGGTTTGGGCAGCCATTGTACCATTGTGCATTGTTTGTCCGACAATGCATCTGATTTATGTAATTATGTTACATCTGAAATGGTAAAAGTTTTGAATACATGCGGCCGAAAAGGTTTTACATAAGAAACGAATGAAATGAAATATGTAGTGTGGGAAGCCTTGAAATCAATCGAGTGTACGCTCTTAAACGACGCTCATAAATTGTTACATCTATGTTTTTTATTGCCGTACATAAGTCAGTTTTCTATCACTACATATTTCATACCTTGCAGCATTAAAAAAGTTTAAATACATAATAAAACAACGTGCCAAACATTTAATAAAGTTCACCATAACTCAACATATCCTGGTAGTTTCACGTAGAACTTGTAACAATCAAATCGACCTGGTTACGCATTGCCCCAGCATTGAAGTTGATGTAACATGGCACCTCTGGCGGACTGGCAGCAGATTGTCCACATCTCAATTATCCTTTGGTGCTAACCCATGTGAGGTTGAATAAGACTGTTGGCACAGGGCAAATAACACAATATCCAGTCCGTTGAACAATGACGTTTGAATTGTTCGATTGTTGCTTTCGCATTGTAAGGTAGCAGTAACAATCTAGTCCTGCAGCAGTAGCAGCAGTTACAGTTTCCAACCAAGACTGTGGCCACATCAAACCAAAGCAAACTAGGAGGTAGACTCTATATGTAGACATAAGAGGCAAAGGTTTGCCTTGAGAACACGCTCCCGCTCTTCTCCATCTCAAGAAGGTGCGGATATGCTTTGGTCGTATTGCTTGCTATGTACACAGAAGCTTAACTTGACATTGCCTTGCGGTCGGTAAGGAACAAGCGCTTTGTTGGCTTGGAATGGCTTCACCACGAAATGGTAATTGCTTACCGTGGTAAGTGTGATGAGGTCGATCAGTTGCAAAAGCTTAGAAGTCGTTGTTTCACGTGACAGTTAATTGCTAGAGCAGCTCCGGGCAAATAGTTGAAAATACATCATGATAATAAATTTTGATTCTTCGGTAGCATGCTTTCCAGAAAAAAGCTTGTTTAATATTAGAACATGCGAAAATTAAAATTTAAAGTGCACTTTTTTTTCTACAAATGTCTTTATTAGTGATTATGACGTTATCTAAAACCAAACACAAAATAGTTATTTATGTTACTAGTTGCAAAAAGTTGATTTTTTCAGCACGAGTCGTACATTTATCCAGCGAGGATTTCCGAGTTGGATAAATACGAAGAGTGCTGAAAAAATTGAGTTTTGCAACGAGTTCCATACAACATTTTATGCAATGATTTTTATCATAATGCAACTCATTAGAGTTGCATAATGTTCATAATGCAACTCAAACGAGTTGCGTAATGAACATTATGCAACTATTTTTCATTATGCAACATATTTCAGTTGCATAATGTACCGGTACGGAAAAATAGGTCATTATAATACTGAAATGAGTAATATAAAATTGAAATTATGATACTGAATTGCATAAAAAACTTTATACTTGTGATATGTCTGGTGCCTCTTTTTCGGATAACTTGTTTAGACCTATTGCGTCGGTATCGTAAATTTCTGTGATGACCTTGGCGCCACAAAGAGTTCTGACATGTTTTAGGCTGAAAAAGTACTAGTTTATTCAATTCAACTACGTGTCCCTCATGACATAACTAAAACCTGCTTGAATTTCCATTAGTTCATCAGATCGATTAAAGGTATGCACCAAAGAAATAATACTTTAATTATATTGCAATATCCTTCTGAAACAGAACAAGCATCCCTCGTCTGTCGGAAAATTTATTAACCAACTACTGAATGCTCCCAAGAGTCTGGGTCCAATTTCTTCATCCTCCCGAAAACCCATTTATATGGTTGTGGTATTATCGTAAATAAGATTGCAATTTAATTAAGGTATTTGCCTCGGTAACGCTTCTACCGCTTGGAATGGTTTCCGGGCTCAGACATCTCGAGGATTCTGCCCCATTGTTTGAAGACACAAACCCCCCTTCTTGCTGCAAGGGACACACTCTCGTTCAGTGGATCTATTAATGGCCGATCCGAAGCGCCTGACAATGAACTTCCAGTGCATCGAGAAATAGCTTAGTCGTTCCCTTTGCTCTCCTCCCTTCTTGGCGCCCAGCATTCCTCGGTATCAGTTCCAAACAAGCATGCAGTTTGATTTTATTACTTTCCTTAAAACCACGGTCCTCCACATGCATGCACTACATATAGGACAAACTGTCTTATACTTAAGTGCAACTTGCAACTAGAGGAAGAAGCTTCCCGTCCGACTGACTAGCAGCTAGCTAGCTAGGCTAGCTGAAAATTTCCACAAAACCGCAAACATTCTTGCCTTTGTCGGTGCCATTCTTGGCTCATTTCCCAAGGAAAAAGGCTCTTATGAGACGTCTTTAGCCGAAGACGAGCTAGGGAGATTGGGATAAAATGTACTGATAGAGGAAAACAATCAGCATATGTAATTCAATAGTCCATCAAAATTTTTGCTGAAGGGCTGTTTGAAGTTCAGAATAAATTCTTCCAGGAATTCTTCTAGAAATTTCTCCAAGAGTTTCTCCAGAGATTCCGTCGGGAATCCCTGCAGGCATTCCTCTGGTATACCTTCAGGGGTTCCTCCAAGGATTTCGCCAGGACTTCATTCGAGAATTCTTTCTGCGATTCTTTCTGGAACAACTTATTTTTAAAATTCCTCCAAAGATTCCCCCTCGGACTCTTCTTAGGATTCCTTTAGGAATTCCTTCTTGTATTCGCTAAGAAACTCCTCCAGGTATTCATTCAGCACTTCCTCCATGAACTGTTTAGATATTCCCTTAGGAATTCCTCTTGAAATTGCTTCCGGGATTCCTTCCGGAGTTTCTACAGGGATTCCTCTAGGGATTTCTTCAGGAACTACTACAGGGATTCCTCCACGAACTCTTCTAAGGATTCCTTCTCAAAGAATGGACTCTGTGATTTTTTCGGGAATTATTCCTGGTATTCCCCTACGATTTTTTTCGGAGATTCCTCCAAAAACTTCCTCTGGGATTTCCTGCAGGGATTTCTCTAAAAATTCCCCCAGAAATTCTTCCAGATATTCTGCCAGAAATTCCTCTAGAGATTTCTCCAGGAGCTTCTATGGTGTTTCTCTCAGGAACTACTACAGGCATTCCTTCGACAATTTCTACAGGAATTTTTCAAGGGATTCATCCAAGAACTTTTCCAGGGACGCCTACAGGGATTCCCCCGAAGATTTCTTAATTATCTTCAAGAATTCCACCAGGCATTCCTAGGCATTCTTCCAGGAATTTATTCACGAATTCTTCCACGGATTCCTCCTTGGATTCTTGCAGAGATTCCTCCTGCTATTCCTTCATGTATTCGTCCAGGAAATGCTTCAGGGACTCTTCCAGGGTATCATCCAGGATTTTCTCCAGGGTCTGCTCGAGGAATTCCTCCAGAAATAATCCCAGGAATTTGTTCAGCGATATCTCCAAGAATTTCACCAGGAATTTATCTGGAAATTCCTTCATAAATTTTGTCAGTAATTCAGTCAGGAATTTCCTCAAGAAATCCTTCACTGATTCCCTCAGAAATTCGTCCAGGATTTTCTCTAGGAATACCTTCTGGAGTTTTTCCAGGGATTCCTTCAGGAATTCTTCCAGAATTTAACCAATTATTGCTGCAGGGACTCCGCAACGAATTCTACCAAGAATTCCGCTAAGAATTCCTCCAGGAACTTCTTCAGGGATTTCTCCACGAACATTTCCAGGGATTCTTTCAGTAATTCCTTCGAGGATTTTTCCAGGAATTCCTCCCGAAATTCCTCTAGAAATTCCTCCAGGAATTCTCAAGGGATTGCTTAAGAAATTTCTTCCAGTGATACTCTAGAGAATCCTCCAGAGATTCCTCCAGGAATTCTTTCAGGGATTCTTCCAGCAATTCCCACAGGAACACCTCCAGGCATTCCTCCATGGATTTCTCCGGGAATTGGATCGAGGAATTGCTCCTGAACAACTCTCAGAATTTTTGTCATCAACTTCTCCAGGAATTTCTCTAGGAAATCCTCTAGGAATTTCTTCAGAAATTCTTCTAAGAAATTTTTCGGGAATACCTTCAGGAATTGTTCAGGGATTCCTCCAGGATTGTTTCCAGAGATTCCTTCAGGAATTGCTTCAGGGATTCCTCCAGGGATTACTCCTCCTCCCCCAGGGACAATTTTTTCCAGGGATTTTGCCTGGGATTCCTCTAAGAAATCCTTCGAAGATTTCTTCTGAATATTCTTTAGAAATTTCTCCAGGAAATCCTCCAGAAATTCCTCCAAGGATTCTTTCACGGAATCTTCTAGGACTTTCTGCAGAATTTGTTCCACGAAACGCTCCAGCAATATCTTAAGGATTTTTTAGAGATTCCTCCAGGCATTCGTCCAGGATTTCTTCAAAAGATTCCTCCAGGAATTGCTTCAGGGATTTATCCACTTTTTTCTCCAGAAATATAGAAATAATAGAAATTTAAATAGAAATTCCTCTTCAGATTCTTTCAGACATTCAACCAATAATTCTTTCAAGAATTTCCCTAGAGAATCATCCAGGAAGACCTTCGGCAATTCCCACAGCAATACCTCTAGGAATTCCGGAAGGCATTCCTCCAGGATTTTTTCCAGTAATTTCCCTAGGAATTCCTGCAGGTTTTTTTTTCAAGAATTCCCCCAGAAATTTTCGTGGAATTGCTCCTGGACATCTTTCAGAAATTATGTCAACAATTTCTCCAAGAATTTCTCCAGAAAATCCTCTAGGGATTTCCTCAGAGATTTTTTCAGGGATTCCTCCAAGCAATCCTCCATGAATTTTCCACAAATTTCTCCCGGGATTTTATGAGCTTTTACCAGAGATTCCTCCAGGAAACCCTTCGAAGATTCCTTCAGGAAATCCTCCAGAAATTCCTCTAATGATTCTTCCAGGGAATTCTCCTGGAACTACTCAAGTGATTTTTCCTGCAATTTCTCCAGGAATTGCTCCAAGAATTCATAAAAGAATTTATCCAAGAAATTCACCAGGAATTCCTGCTGGGTCTCCAAGAATTGCTCCAGGAATTCTTCCAGGGATTACACCAGAAATTCGTTCAGAAGTTCCTCCAGGCATTACTTCAGGATTCCCTCTAGAGATTCTTCCAGGAATTGATTCAGGGATTCCTCCAGGAATTCCTTCAGGAATTTCTCTAAGAATTCCTTCAAAGATTTCTTCAGAAATTTCTCTGTGATTTTTCTAGGGATTCCTCTGGAGATTTCTCCAGGAATTTTTCCAGGGATTCCTGCTGGGTCTCATCCAAGAATTTATCCAGGAATTCCTCTAGGTATACTTCCAGAAATTCCTCCGGGAATTCTCCCAGGGATTGCTCCAGGAATACCTGAAGTGATTTCTTCAGACATTCCCCTCAGTTTCTCTTCAAAAATTCATTAAGGAGTTCATTCAGAAATTTCAGAAATCCTTCGAACATTTGTTTTATGAATGTACCCAAGATTTTTTCCAGGATTACCTGATGATTTACTAAAATTATTTCAAGAATTTCTGGAGGAATTCCTTCAGCGACTAGTATTTGAAGATAATTTCAGAAGGATGCATACAGGAACCAGGAAATTATCCAGGGTTTCTTTCAGGATTCTCTCCAGCAATTTCTTCAGAAGTTTACTCAAGGATTCCATTAGCAGTTCTTACAATATTTAAGCGAGGCAATACTTCCTCCAGTGTGATTCACATGCTAAAAACGCTTCCAGATATTTCTCCAGTGAATCCTTCAGGATTTCACCCAGGAAAGACTCTTTCAGAATTCTTCCAGGGATTTCTCCCGGAAGTTGTCTAGGATTTTTTTTTTACATATTCGTTTATTTGGAAGGCTCGGGCATAACTGAGCCGAAATCATTGTTTTTACATTAATTTTACATTTTACAATTTATTACTGCCTTAAAGTTCATTTGCTGAATCTCGGCTAAAAATTTGACGTTTGAAGTTTGGTGGCACCCAAAGGTTGAATAAAATTAATTTTTGCCGATATTTCAGTTAAATTTAGGTTGCCGAGCACTCGGCTGTGCGGATCTCGGCAAAAGAATGAAAATAAGCCGAGCTCAACTAAGTGTGTATATTCAATTTCATCGTGTTGCGTTTAGTTATAAATTTGCCAAGGGTGCTTGCCCCCCCCCCTGACCAAAAACCTGGCTACGCCCTTGGAAATTCCTTGCATGAATCGATCAAGAATCCGTTTTTCTTTGTTCGCAGTACGCAGTTGCGAAGAAATGACAGTTTACTTACACTTAAAATAAAATACCGTATACAGTTGTTCTATTTTCGGTAAAAGTTCAGATTACCGAATATTCAGCAAAACATTACCGAAGTTCGGCAAAAATACCGAACGTTCGGTAAACTCTACTGAATCATCGGTAATTCTCACCGAACGTTCGGTAAAAATTAAGAACTTCGGTAGAACTGTGCTGAACTCGGTAATCCGAACTATTAACGAAAACAGAACAGCCGAACAAGGGACTCAAAAATCAGTGTGCGTAGTAGTGGCATAGCCGTTAATAATACAGGATGCATTGTGATTCAAAACTTAGAAACACATTTTACCCTAATCCCTAGGCACGACAAACCATCTTCAACGATGACGACACCGACCAATAGTCATACACGTGTCGCGTCGTCATCCTGGTCTGGCCTGGCTGTATTCCCGAGGCGACTGACTTCCATGCTCATCGGGCATCAGCATCAGAACCTGGGTGCACATATTTGCGGTCCTCTAGTGGTCTCCTGGGACAAAGCAGTACGAAGGTACGGATGTGATTTGCATTCAACACTACTTCTGTTGGAGCCGAGCGTACTTTCCCAGAATGCACTGAGCTTTCCCTTACTATTCGGTGTCGATATCGCTGCTATTAGTTGAGGCATAATCGTATCTTGGTAGGGACGTCACGATTTCGTTAATTCTGAAATCGTTTTCGCATTTGAATCCTCGAAGATATTGAACCTTCTTGGGAAATTCTCAAACCGGAATCACGATCGATCAGGCATCCCTCTGTCCAACACGACAGCAATGCAATAAACTAAGGGTTTCAGTACCGTTTCAGAAAATCACCAGCACGTCGTTGGTATCTTCCACATTCACAATCTGAAATCTGAAATCGTTAGAATGAACTTAGCCATTATCTGAATCTAATAATTTTTGATAAGGCACAATAGGAACTACCGTAAGACGTTCAAACGAGGAAATGCACTCTTCCAAAGGAAATCCCCATTGGCATAGCTAGAGGGCCTGGGGGTCAGCACTCAAACCAACCATCGTCCTGGGGGAATTCCTGGAGAAATTTTTGAAAAATTATGTTCGGAGTATTTTTAGACAAATGTACTTTTAAAGTCTTGTATGTACTTTTAAAGTCACAGTGACTGTAAAAGAATAACAGGATATATTCCTGAAAAAATGCAGGAAGAATTTCTGAAGAAAATCTTATACAGGAGCTGTAAGGGGGTCTTCTTGAAGAAATTCATGGATGGATTCTTGAATAAATATGTGGATAAACTCCTCAAAGATTTCTCGAAGATAATTGTGAAAGAATTCCTGGATGACTTCTTGGACAATTTCCTGACTCTCATATCTCTCCAAAATATCTTAAACTATTCCAATCCAAATTGCTGTAAAAATTACTCTAGAAATCCTTCAAGCTATCACAGACAGTCTGTGGTAAATCGATTGCTCTAATGGCTGAATTCCATATGTCGTTCGAGCTGTTGAAATGCATTTGATACATACTTATTTTACATCTAGGCAGAAAGCTGTGGTGAAGAAATTCAAAAATAGTCAAGAACTATCTGACAACGGCGACCTTGGTTCGCGATTCGTCCTCTAGACGGTGCCTGTTTCAAATACCTTCTACCGTCTACGACACTTAATGCAAACCAACGGGGTTTATTTTTGATTTACACTTCTAGTAACCCTGTATGAATCGAAAAACACACTGATGGTAACCCTTTTTGCTGTTTTGTTTTGATTCTGCGTTTCGTTTCATCCCGTTCTATGAGCAGAATGACGTTTGAACCATTTTTAGTTTGAACGATGTGCAGATTAGAGGGGGTCAACATTAATTTTACTTTTTAAAAGTGTTCAGATTAGATGCGGTAAATCTAAAAGGGGGTAGATGATATGTTTTTTTTTTCCTTCTAAACCATAGAGGAGAAAATCTGCTCAACAGACACCCTAACAGGAAGGTTAGGGTAGTGTGAGGTTAAGGCCGTCTTCTACAACAATAGTAAAGCCAGGACTACTCTCTCCTCGACCCACACCCCAGCAGGGTCTACCCCGCCCGCGCCCAACTGTTTAGCAGATATCAAGAACTGATTCCCACGTGCAACCGAACTGACCTGCCCGCAAAGGAAGGGAATCTCTACCCTTCAGGCCCTATCAGATGCACCCGAAGGTTGCAGACAGCAGGGTCTCAACTACCCCGACCCTTGCCGGGGACCCCTCTCCAACTGCGGGCTCGGATCCAACCCAGTAGACCGACGCCGTGACAGCACCGCTACTGGGACTTCCTCTCCGCGGCCACTTAATCGCTGTAAGGGTCGACCTTGACCGCAGGGCACCGGTAAGACCTACGAAGCCGACTCCGAACCCCTGGACCACCTCTTGTACTGCATCTGAACTAGCCATTCTCCGAGTCCACGCGCCACCTCCTCTGTAGCTCCCAGACGATATGGGTGATAGCCGTTGAAACGGCATTCCAGCTAATCTCATCCCTACACATTCTCTGGACCAAGTTGTCCGGAGTTGTGTCCTCCCCGTATGTGGCAAGCTTGCGGTCACGCATTGTGCCAAAACGCGGGCAAACGAACAAAACGTGTTCCGCCGTTTCCTCTAAACCATTGCACACTGGGCATTCGGGAGAATCCGCATACCCGAAACGGTGTAGATACTGTCGGAAACAACCATGACCTGAAAGGACCTGTGTCAGGTGGAATGTAACTTACCCATGGCGCCTATTAATCCAACTATCTACCCTCGGTATCAACCTATGGGGGTCCACCTTCCTTTGGTGGAACTGTCCCACGTGCGCTGCCATTTGACCATATAGAACATCCTGGCAGTCCTGCGTATGCCTCTTGTGCCGCGCATTTCGAAGCACTCCATGATAGGATTGACAGGATAGTGCACTCACCTACACTGATCTCCGCCTGCCGCTCCGACTTCCGGTTGTTAACAACCGTCACCTCAGTCTTGTGGTGAGCCAGCTCCAGTTTCATGGACCGCATCCACGCCTCCACAACCTTGATCGTAAGTGTAGAATTAGCGTTATGTTAAAATACACATAAATAAAAACAAAATAAAAACCTTGATCGAGTGGTCGGCAGTAAACTTCACCTCCTCGATCGTTTCACCGTAGACTATGAGCGCGCAAGCGTAATGTCGTCGGCAAATCCGACAATTTCCACTCCCACTGGGTACTGTAACCTCAACACCTCGTTTTACATGACACTTCTGACCCACCTCCGTGTCGTAAACTAGTACTCGATTCTGATAGTAACTTTCGAGAATCTTGTACTGGTACCCCGGTATCCCCAGACGCAAGAGCGCATCGGCAATAGCAGATCAGCTGGCGCTATTGAACGCATTCCTTACATCCAGAGTTACTACCGCACAGAAACGATTTCCCCTTCTCTTAGGCTCTAGTGCTTTCTCGGCGGTTTTTGTAACCGACAAGATAGCGTCTACGGTGGACCTCCCCTTCCGGAAGCCGTACTGGTTACTCGAAAGACCATTTTCGCCCTCGGTGAACCTCAACATTCTATTGAGGATGATCTTTTCGAGTACCTTCCCCGCCGTGTCAATCAAGCATATTGGTCTATATGCCGACGGGTCTCCGGGTGGTTTCCCCGCCTTTGACAATAATTCCAGGCTCTGCCTCTTCCAAGCTTCTGGGAAAACTCCCTCGTCCAGGCATTTCCGCATAGCAGACCTGAACAAGCCTCTGCAGCTGCTTTTAAGACCAGGTTCGGAACTCCGTCCAGACCTGGGGCTTTACCTACGCTAAGGGACTTAGCTATCCCCGCAAGTTCCACATCGGTGACCCTCTCCTCATCGCCAGCCCCAGTCCCCGGCTGTCCTACGAAAGGAGGCCAAGGATTAGGATCATGACGCGGAAAAAGTCTTCCAATGATCCCCTCCAACATCTCTGGAAATTGCTCTGTAGGAGCCATCACACCTCTTGTCTTGGCCATAACGATCGGCGCAGTATCATAACGTCCGAGGCCATAATGTCCCAGGACTTTATGGCGCATTTTTTCGGGGCATAACGTCCGAACATGCAGATACGCCACGAAGTCCAAGAAAAGGCGGAAGGCGCGGCGCAGGTCCACAATCGCGTCGGTTCACCAGTAAGCCGTCGGTCCACCAGTAAGAAGGTAGACGGTATGTGCAAACCTATATATAGGTACTTCTGTCGTCTGGGGCCCGCTGAAGAGCATGGTAGGGCATATTGCGAAAATGTCGGAGAATAACTCTGCAAAGTTGCTGCTCGCTTTTGATCAGATTGGCACAAGCAGACGTGGAGCGTATAGAGCACAATGCATGAACCAAATGGAGCGTGATGTTGCGATTCAGTGTTATCATAATTTGATGTTGAACAAAACAAATACAATGGAAGCTGGTGTGATCCGCGTTCATAGCCTGTGCTTTATACTAGTCAGCACAGTACATCAAAGCAACATTGGACAGATATGCTTTCGGCGGTCGATGGTTTGATTAGAGCTTTTGGGCATAGCAGTTCAATAGTTCGTAACATCTTCTCCATTAGGCGGTGTCGCGACTTCATCACGCACCATGAATAATATGGCAATATTCACACTGCACATTTTCCAGCGTTCTGTTTGAGAGGCTTGCAAAACCTGAAATTAGGGTCGCTCTGAAAGGATTCGGATGGAAACATTCAGGACCACGTAGGTAGCTTTTATGGTTTCCATAATTGATGCACCGAAGCCAAAGGGCAGCAGCTTCCAACCATCACACTGAGCCTCATCTTGTGTGATGTGACGTGTTTTCGATTTAGAAAGGTAACCACTATTTAGCACACATTTTACACCGGCTTTCGTTGCACCCAGCCGGTGACTGTCCCAGGTGCCGTCCACCCAAACTCATAGAACTCAACAGGCACCCACCAGAGCATAACCGTTACGGTAGGACTGCGTCCTGTAAATTGCAAACAGCGAGTTTACCGTATGAAAGGGGCAATCTAAAAACCAACTCACACACACTCATAATCATAAAACTCGCTAATAAACCCTAGTGACTGGTGACCATGTGGGGTTAGTACTCACTAACGGTGCGGTCGCCAGTCGACAACAAACGATGAGCACTGAGCAGGGATAACACCGTGGAAAGCGAGAACCAATCCAACAGGAAAGGTCATTGAAAACCAAGGACGGACAGACGGGCAAGCCTTTAGCTGACTTATGCCAACCGCAGAGTATAGAGCATGACCGTTAAAAATGAAGAGCAAATTTATTCGCATATTTTAGTAAATCATGACACGCCATCCAGAGAGCTAGCGCAAACAAAAGCCGCTTCCTTTACCAAGGCGGGCGAGGCATTGCCAACCATCAGCGAACGGTGGACTCGGCTCAACCAGCCAATACGGTCGGATGCGTGCGTGGGTTTGTAGTTAGTTAATCCTGAATTCGTGGTAGGCGAACTTTGGTAATCGGGATTGTATTGCTTCGCCGCTGAATAGTGGCATTGAAGTTTGTTAAAATAAGGTAAAACTTACATAAGGTTGAACAATTCGTCATTTAAGTCATCGTCATCATGCACCACTTTTTCAAAAAGACTAGCAGCATTGCTTAAAATCAAAAGGCAATGTTACTAGCGCGCCCCTTGGATAACAGTGGAACTATTCTTGAAAGTGTGAGCTGAGCTCTTATATTTTTATACAGAGGTACCATCTTAGGGGCTGTCCATTTATTACGTAAGGGAATTTTTGCGATTTTTCGACACCCCCACCCCCCCCCCCCTTGTAAGATTTTTTGTATGACAGCCCGAATATTTTTGTATGGCGCGTAAGATTTTTCAAACCCCCCCCCCTCCCCCCAAAAACCCTTACGTAATTATTGGACAGCCCCTAGCTCAACAGAAAGCATTATCATAGAAAACGATTGATATTTAGAAGAGGACAGAGCTTCATCTTGATAAAATGGCCTAAGCATTATTATGACCTACCGTTCCGTCCGTTTCACATATAAACCAACTGAATAATTGTCTGTTCAATAGGATGTCCATTGGCGTAGCTTGAATTTTTTTTGGAGGGGTCCAGGGGGGGGGGCTGAATTGAAATGACTTTTAAGTGGCATGGTCGTCTGATATGTGAATATGCAAATCGGCATTGCAGTTTTGATGAATCAAAATAACTGTTTTACATTTGTTCCTAGTTCCGTAAACTATTTGAGTATGAACAATTCCGCCAGGTTTTATTTTCCAAAGTTTTCTGCAGCGATTCCATCATAAATTTTTCCAGAGATTTCTTCAAGAAGGCATCTAGAGATTCCAGTACACATTTCTTTGGGGATTTGTCCTGGGATATCTGTAGAGGTTCCTCAAGTGATTATTCCAGTACTGTTTTCGTGGTTTTCTTCAGGAATTTCTCCAGAAATCCTTAAAAGCATTTCTACAGGTATTATATAAGAGATTTCTTCAGGGATTTCGCCACACTTTTCTTCCAGAATTCCACTAACGATTGCTCCAATAATTCCATCTGCAATTATTCGAAGCATGCCTGCAGGAATGTCATTCAGAAATTCAAAAATTTTTACTAGAGATGGATTTCTTCAGATTTTTTTTAGTCAGGCATTCCTACAGAACTTCTTCTAGGAATTTGCTAATAAAACTCTTGTGATTTCTTAAGGAATTTCTCATGGGATTGCTTTCGGGACTCATGGGGTTTCTTAAGAAATTCCTCCAAGAATTCCTCAAAGGATTCACCCGGAAATTCCTTTTGTGTTTCTTTCAGCAAAAGTTTCCAGAATTATTTTAAAAATGCCTCCAAGCACTCTTTTTGGTATTCCTTCAGGAATTCCTCCTGAAATTCTTTTAGAAACTCCTCCAGGAACTGTTTAAAGATTTCCTTAGGAATTCCTCTTGACATTGCTTCCCAGATTCCTCCAGGGGTTTCTTCTGGAACTGCTATAGGGATTCCTCCAAGAGTTTTCTTCTTCAATACTTCCTCTCGGGATTTCTTTAAAAACTCCTTCTGGATTTCTCTCCGAAATTGATCCTTCGATTTCTCCCTGGGATTCTTAAAGGATTTTTTAATTTTTTTTTTTTTTATTTTTTTTTTCTGTATTAACGAGATTTTTAGCTCTACGCTGCGCTAGTTAATCTCAGACCTCTAGGAATTTCTCAAAGAATTCTTCCAGAAATTCCTTCTGGAACTGTTCCACTGTTCCTATGTGAATTTCTTCAGGGATTCATCTAAAATTCTTACAGGACTTCGTCCAGGAATTCCTCTAAATATTCTATTACAGAATTCCTGCAAAGATTCCTCCATGTATTCGTTTATAGATACCTCTAGGAATTCCTCTAGAGGTTTCACCAGGGATTCCTCCAGGATTTATTTCAAGGACTCCTCAATGAATTCCTCCAGAGAATCATTCTTGAAACTCTCTAGTGATTCTTCAAGTAAAAACCTTCAGAAATTCTTCCATGGATTTCTCCAAGGATTCCTCCTGGGACTCTTCATGGAATTTATGCAGGGATTCCTCTGGAGATTTTTCAAGGATTCCTTTTAAAATTCCTCCAGAGATTCCTCCAGGTATTCCTCTGGATATACCCCAAGGAACCCCTCTAGAGATTCCACCAGGGATTTCTCAATAAATTGCTCCAGGAATGATTCTTTAACAAAATCCTCAAGAAATTGCTCTAGGGATTTCTCTAGGGATTCCTCCAGGGATTGCTCCAGGAGTTCCTTTAGAGATTTCTCAAGGAATTTCGGTAGAGAATCCTCCAGGAATTCCGCTTCTTCGAAAATTGTTACGGCAATTGATCCAGGAAATCCTCTACCTGGAGTTTATACAGATATTATATCCATTGTTGTACTTTCCATAAATCCAGTTATGAGGTGGAAGCCGATCAACGAGCGGATCTGCGTATTGAGGATCCGAGGCAAATTCTTTAACTGATCCAATGTCTATGCGCCAACCAACGAGAAAACCGATGATGTGGAGGACAGGGATGGGAACACTCACTTGCAAAGAATTACACTCACTTGCTATTTTCTCAGCTCAGAAGCGTGCAATCAAAAAACGATGTATGGACGACTTTTGCCTTGTGATTTTGTCTCAAACTTTGTCGAATAAAGTAGGGGTTGCTCACGAATCCTAAAGTCGTGAGTGAGCTGTGAAAGCGACTCTCCACGAGGTGAGTGTAAATTACTTTCACCTCGTGGAGAGTTGCCTTCGCAGCTCACTCACGAATTCGGTATGCGTGTGCGACCTCTACTCTATTTGATAAACTTTTAGACAAAATCACAAGGCAAAAGTCGTCCATACATCGTTTTTTGATTCCACGCTTCTGAGCTGAGAAAACTGCAAGTGAGTGTAACTCTTTGCAATTGAGTGTTCCCATCCTTGGTGGAGGTTGCGTTTTATGAATGGAGACCTATGGAGAATGCCCAAAACACGACGTTAACCCTAAAAGGGATACCTTCATGGCCTCAGTTTCGTCACCTCGCTGAGTGTGTTCCATCAAAAACGAGCTATGAAAGATGCCTGGGGTCCAATGGACCCTAGGTATCCCTTTTATGGTTAAGATTGTCATCGGTGACGCCAACGCGCAGGTCGGAAAAGAGAACTTTTTCCGTCCAATCATCGGTACGGAGAGCCTTCACTCCGTCACTAATGACAACGGCCTGAGATTAGTCAACTTTGCTGCCGCCAGGGGATGGCCATTAGTAGCACCTACTTTGCACGCAAGGATATCCGTAACCACACCTGGAGGAGACACCCAAACGGCGATACTTGCAACAAAATCGACCATGTGCTGGTAGATGGCCGACATTTCACGGACGTAATTGATGTTAGAACTTTTTGAGGTCCCAACATCGACTCAGATCACTATCTTGTAGTTAGTAAGATTCGAGCTCGGTTATCAACCGTGTCGGACTCTAGGAACCGGCGATCGATGCGTTTCAACATCCAGCGGTTTTCAGCAGACGGTACGGTAGCTGACTATCACCAGAAGCTGGACGATCGGATAAGTGAGATCAACGAGAGCGATAATCTCAACACTCGGTGAGAGTCTATCCACGGAGCGATGAGTACAGCAGCGCGGGAGGTGATAGGAACTGCTCAAAGACGACCTAGAAACGGGTGGTTCGACGAGGAGTGCCAGAGGGTAACGGACGAGAAGAATGTTGCCGGATGTTGGTGTCGGGGACCCGGCAGAGCAGGGAGCGATATAGGGAAGCAAGAGTAGCCGAAAAACGAATCCAGCGCAAAAACCAATAAGAGCACGAGGAAAATGTGATTGCTCAGGCGCAAAAGAGTATGAAACAGAATGATATGCGGAGATTTTACGAAACTGTCAATGGCATGCGGAGAAAAACAGCGCCTTCTCCCGTCATGTGCAACGACCGTAATGGAAACTTGCTAACAGATAAGACAATGGTGGCTGCCAGGTGGAGAGAGCACTTTGAGGTATTGCTGAACGATGGGAGTGGAAGAGCGACGGACAGAATTCGAATCGACGACGACGGACAAGCTGTGGAATCTCCAACGCTAGATGAGGTCAAGACAGCCATTAGGGGACTAAAGAACAACAAGGCTGCTGGGAAGTACGAACTCCCGGCCGAGCTTCTCAAGCACGGTAGTGAGCAGCCCAAGCAACACACCTTGTTATAGAGAAGTTTCTCGTACTTCTCCAAAACATTTTTCAGTCATGAGATACAACATGCGGCAACATGTTTCATGACTTTTGCATGACCGAAAAAGCGCACGTTTTTTGTTTTGCAAAAGTTTTGACGTAATGGAAACGAACTTAATGAAAACAAACAAACATGTTAACAAGATGTTATGAAATACATATTATAGCCTAAAGACGGGAGTATTTTTGTGGCGTTTATGACTTTTAAAATACAAAACTCGAACATCAGCTGAAAAACAAGAGTAATTATGGGAACACAAATACATGAAAGTATAACTGGTTATTTTTATCTCGACAGCAGCTCGTCTGAAAAGGGCAAAGTAAATCTTGAGATGAACCAGACTCAAAAATTAAATGGAGAAACCTGAAAAACAATTCAAAGTTGAGTGATCTCAAGGCCAAAAAAAGTGTGCGCTTTTAAATTTATCGTGGATAATGGAATTTTACCTCCACAAAATTGATGCGCTACTCGATCGACTGAATATTTCTGAAAATTCTTGTTGATTTTCAACGACCGCCATTCGACTTCTTCAACAATCAATATGGCGGGAGCATCAAAAGGCTAGCACGAAGAATATACAGTGCCAATCAAAAACATTCTCACATGTGATTTTTTAGTATGTATTCTTTATTTTCAACAAACTTATCAACAGCGTATTTTTTTATTCGTACTCCTCGGTAGGGTCAACACAAAGATAATCGATTAACGAATTTGATGCACCAATTTTTCGAATAATGTTCTTTCAATTGATAATTTCAAATTATTATGGACCCTCAGAAGCTACATGTGTGTAGAATTAGCATCTAAGTTAAAATACACATAAATAAAAACTAAAAAAAAAAAATCAGAAGCTACATGATGCTTTGGAGAACATCGATATCCCATATGGTAGTAAGAGAAAGTGTTTTGCGACAAATATTTTACGTGTTACGTCTGGATGTCTCTGGTGTTGCTGTAAACAATATTCATGCATCAAGGCCAGTTTTCGCATGCTGCTATCAAATAATTTCTATTAATTCTTTTGATAGTGAATATTTTTGACATACACTGTAACTGACGTAACACATCGCCTAAGCAGAATACTTGTCACGTCAGCGAAAGTTTTTGTTATACAGGAGTCATTGTGACTTACATCTAGCATTGTTGCCTGTAGTGGTTTCTGCTTGCGTGTGCGTACACGTTGCATCACACGAACACTACTTGAGTTACTGGTCAAAATACGTAAACAAAAATCAGCTGTTCCCGGTAAAAACAAACACGAGCGTTTTTCCAATCAGTAGATTTGCATTAGTGTTCGTGACACCGTTGCGAGAACTCAATTTGAAGGAAAGACTGTCAAAAAATGTTTTATTATGTTTTTAAATATGTCATCCAAAAGTATTGGAAAACAACATATGACAAAAATCTTAACATTCCATTAAGAGTGTATCTAAACATCAGTCAGCTGATTTGCACAATAACGTATGTAAACATACGGAAAATGGCAAATTTTCATCAAATTGAACCGTTCTTCGTCGCTGTGTCGCCGCAGTGGGTTTGAAAAAAAATACATAAATGCATCCCCGCTCGTACGCTGAAGCGGAGAAGACGTTTCCCAGCAACATAACAAAAGTTAAAGAAGAAGGAGGAGATAGGCGTTGCAGCAGTGTGATGCCTTCCAGCGAGTGCGGGAAACTGAGGATAACTGACGAGATATTTCTGGTGATTGACGATGGTTCGCGGAATGTGCGGGATCAATAGCGGCCCAAACATCCACAAATCCATCTGCTCCAAGCGGAATCTCCTCTCGCTGAACCAAACAATGGAATTATTTTGATCTGATGGGTTCCGTGTTCACGAGCGAATGTGAACAAACATTTGTGCGTATTTCATATTGTGAAGGAATCATGTTATACGTGTGGTTGATAAAACTAACCTACAACATATTTAAAAAACTTGAGTAACAAAACCATTGCCTTGTGGCGAGACACATAATTTCAGAGTTTGTTTTCAAAAAACATATTGGAAACATTCTTTTGAATGCACATGTTCTCTAAAAACATGTGAAAACTATTATTTTACTAGGGATGTTTTCGAATAACTTTTATGTAACATATTTTAACATATTTTTAGCTGCAACTTGTTTCGATGTGTTACTTGGGAGCTGTGTCAACTCTTACAGCGTATTATATTGAAGATATGAGAGGAGGAAGAACTGCCTGCTAGTTGGTTGGATGGTCTCATTTGCCCTCTTTTAAAGAAAGGGCATCGACTGCAGTGCGCGAATTACAGAGGAATAACACTCCTCAATTCAGCGTACAAAATTTTGTCCGGAGTTATGTTCCACAGGCTGAGGCCGATTGAGGAGTCCTTCGTCGGCGAATATCAGGCAGGATTTCGTGAGGAGAGCTGCTGTGCACAGGAGCGGAACCATTATCACGAAGTCGCATATACTCCTGGGCTTCGCGGACGATATCGATATCATCGGAATAGACCGTCGGGCCGTGGAAGAGGCGTTCGTACCTTTTAAGAGGAAGACTGCGAGGGTTGGACTTACGATTAACACCACAAAGACTAAGTACATGATTGCTGGAGTTCAACGTCGGTCCGGCCGTGGTAGTGATGATGAAGTGGTGCTAGGTGGGGAAAAGTTTGAAGTTGTGGATGAATTTGTTTATCTTGGTACTCTAGTGACGTGCGATAATGATGTTATCCGAGAGGTGAAAAGACGGATTGCGGCTGCAAATCGGGCCTTTTCGGTCTGCGAAACCAGCTGAGGTCATGCAGGTTGCAAACGAAGACAAAACTCGCGTTGTACAAGTCTCTGATTCTCCCGGTTGCTTTATACGGTCATGAAACGTGGACGATGAAAGAAGTTGATCGGAGAGCTTTTGGAGTCTTCGAACATAAAGTGCCGCGAACAATACTCGGCGGTAAACTGGAGGGTGGCATCTGGCGGCGTCGCATGAACTACGAATTGTGCCAGGTGTCTAAAGAGATGGATATAGTGAAGCGAATACAACACGGCAGGCTGCGGTGGGCTGGACACGTAGCTCGTATGCCGGGGGAACGACAAGCTAAAATTATATTCAGCAGAGAATCAGGAAGAGGTCACCGGCTTCGTGGAAGGCCGCGCACACGTTGGCTTTTTTCAGTTGAGGAGGACCTAAGGACTCTAAACGTTCAGGGTGAATGGAAGCGATTGGCCCAGGACCGAGGCCAGTGGAGGTGAATATTTCATTCGGCGTAGACTCACCGCTACGAGTTGTAGCCCATCAAGTATCAAGTATCAAGTAAGTATTTCCAATTCCTCCAGGGATTCGTGCATGAATTCCTCTTGAGATTCCTTAAGGGATTCCTTCGAGGATTTTTTTAGGAATCCCCTATAAAATCCATGCAGTTCCCCAGAGACTCCTCCAGGAATTCCACCAAGAATACCTTCAGAAATTACCCCAAGAATTTCTCCAGGAAATGATCCAGGAATTCCTATAACAGCAATTCCTGTAGGAATTTCTCCAGGAAATCCTTCAGGGATTCCTTCAGAAATTCTTTTAATAATTTCTTAGTAATGCTTCCAGGGATTTTTCAAAGGATTCTTCAGAGAATTCTTCCAGAGATTCCTCCAACAATTCCTTTGATAATTTCTCCAGTAATTCATCCATATATTCCTCCAAGAATTCCTCCTGAAATGCCTCCATAATTTCCACTAGGAATTCCTTTAACATTTTTTCCAAGAATTTCTTCAGAAATTTGTCCAGGGATTCCTCCCAGTATTCCTTTAGAGATTCCTCCAGACTATTCTTCCGGGATTGCTCAAGGAATTCTTCCAGGGATAGTTCCTCGGAAGTACCTCCAAAATTCCTATAGGTATTTCTCCAGGAATTCCTGCTGGAATTCTGCTAAAAATTTGTCCAGAAGTTCCTCCAGGCATTCCTCATGAGATTCCTCCGGGTTTCTTCCAGAAATTCCTCAAGGGAGTCTTCTAAGAATTCTCCAAGGATTCTCCAAAGAATTACTCCCGAAATTTCTCTAAAGATTCCTCCCGGAATTTCTTTAGAGGTTTCTTCAGAAATTTCTCCAGAAATTCCTTCCAGAATTCCTCTAGGGAATCTCCCGGGATTTCATCCAGGGATTCCTTCAGGGTTTCTCCTAGGGTTTGCTCCAGGAATTTATCCAAGAATTTCTCCTGGAATCCCTCCAGGGTTTACTCCAGGTATTCCTGCAGGGACTCCTCCAGATTTTTTTAGGAACTCCTCCACGGATTCATCCAGGGATTTCTCTAGAAATGTATCCAGGGAATACTCCAGGCATTCGTGCAAGAATTTCTCCAGGGATGCCTCCAGGAAATTCTCCAATTATTCCGTCAGTGATTTCTCCAAGATTTCCTCTAGCAGCTTCTCCAGGAGTTCCTCCAGGATTTTTCCAGGGATTCCGCTAGATATTTCTCCAGGGATTTCGCCGGGATTTTTTTTCCAAAAGTTCCTCCAGGATGTCCTCAAATGATTCCTTTAGGAATAGCTTCAGAGATTTTTCCTAGAATTTGTCTAGAAATTTCTCCAGGAATTCGTTCAAAAATTCCTCCAGAAATTTGTCTAGGAATTCCTTCCGGGGTTCTTCAAACGATTTCTTCAGAAATTTCTCCAAGGATTCCTCTCATATTTGCTCTAAGGATTCCTCCAGGAATTCATCCAGGGATTCCTCCAGGGATTCCCACAGGGCTTACTTCAGGCATACCTGCAGGCATGCCTCCAGGTATTTCTCCAAGAATTGCTCCAGATTTTTTTGTAGTGATTCTTTCGGAAATTCTTTTCTGGAGCTTCGCAAAAATTTATTCGGAGAATCGATCAGAAATTTCAGAAATCCGTTTATCATCTCTTTCAGAGATTCACCCAAGAGTGTTTCCCGAGTTACCTGAAAATATTTTGAATAGCTTGATTTACTATACTGTCCCCTACTTGTTGTAATCTCCACTGTTTCGTATTGTCATCGTGAAATCACTCCTCAATTGGTATTCAACGAAACCATTTTTCGCATAAAACCTTTTCTCTAACGGTAGTAGGATTCGCATGCTTCTCATGCACGGATTCCGTACATGTGTCTGCATCCCGGTGAGATTCAATGTTTGCCGTTCTGAATGCACATTAGTTTTAGTTTAGTCGACTAGAGTACAGTGGGTATGGTTTATTTTTTTTACTCCTGCGTTGCCTACTCTCCAACCCAAACGAAGCCATCAGTTTGTAGTGGCCCGTACGCTTTTCCATTTCAATTGAACCAAAATGGATTATTTCCTGTGCACACACATTGGGCCATCATCGAGAGCGCATCTTGTTTCGCTCCGGTTCCATTCATATTCACAGTCACACACGTTCCCACGTGTGTTGTGTATCTATGTAGCTGTAGGTATCAATGTGAATTTTGGTTCCAGTCCGTGGTTTAGCTGCATCTGTTGCAGTCTCGGGTGGAAATGGTTTTCCGCAGCTTTTTATTTTCCAGTCATTCCTATACCACATAAAGAGCCGGTGGCGCACAATGGCGTGAACGGTGGGTTTGATCTACTTTTAAGAATGTTTCGGTTCCGGTAACCTTTATTGCCTTTCAAATGGCAAGTTTGATCCTCACTACGAAGATTAATGGTGCAGGAATACATCATCATTCCTAGTCATCATTATCAGGAATCAGGTATCAGTAGGTCGGCTCTAGAGGCACGTTCTCCTCCATTCGGGAAATTTGTGCCATCGCCATGAACACGAGCCTATTCATCATTTACCTGACGGAAAAGGGAAGGAAAAAGGATAGGACATGGGAAAGGACAGGTAAGGGAATAGGATCGTCATACTCGCAAAAGCGTACCACAATGGGTTCACATAGCGTCCTGAAAAGGACACTGTAATAACGCATAAGCGTACCACAATGGGTTCAAACAGCGCCCTGAGAAGGGCACTGTAATATCGCATAAAGCGTAAAGAGAGCCTATAGCTCTTTACCACAGTGGGTCAAGAACAACAGAACGTCCTGAAGATTCAGGTTTCTGAAGTCAGTTTCACTTAATAAGTGTTTCCCGAGTACTCGGAAACGCAATTGCGCAAAAACTGGACAGTTACATATTAAATGATACGAAGTTCCATAATCGGATTCACAGCTATCACAGGCAAATGAATCAGCTTGCTGAATATTCGCCATGTGATAGCTGAGTCGGCAGTGGCCAGTCAATGCTTTGACCAGAATGCTGCAATTCTGCTTAGACAGATTAGTTAGATACTTCGCCACCCGTAGAGTTGGCTCAGCACTATACAATTTGGTTTGACGACATGACTCCAAACTATTCCAATATTGTCTGTGTTGAGTGACAGCCCAGGTGTGAATCTGAAGCTTAATCCAACACTTCGGTATCGGAATAGCTGGCTCAGGGCCAATGAAGTCTGTGATGCTCCAGAGCGAGCTAACTCATCAGCCAATTCATTTCCAGCGATGGAAGAATG
This sequence comes from Aedes albopictus, assembly GCF_035046485.1. Classification (NCBI taxonomy): domain Eukaryota; kingdom Metazoa; phylum Arthropoda; class Insecta; order Diptera; family Culicidae; genus Aedes; species Aedes albopictus. The sequence goes on along the minus strand of NC_085138.1, from coordinate 294,615,710 downwards.
ACCAGGTACCCATAGAAGGTGAACAGCGTTTGCTGAATTCAGCTCCTCGATTTGAGTTCGACAAGCGATAACTATCTTCGACCTGGAGTTGGCCGAAGCAAGTGCTTTAATAGCAGCCTGGCTATCTGAACAGAAGTATATTACTCTGCCCATTACGTGCTGCTGAAGTGCTGATTGCACTCCGCACATAAGAGCAAAGATTTCGGCCTGAAAAACGGTACAGTGTCTACCAAGTGAATAAGACTGATACAGCCTTAGCTCACGAGAATAAACACCAGCACCTGCTCGACCTTCGAGAAGGGAGCCATCAGTGAAACATATGATGCCGTCTGAAATACTTCTCTCCAGATAATGAGATGTCCACTCTTCCCGGGAAGGGAATTTCGTGGAAAATGTCCTATATGGAAAATGACAAGCAATTGTAAGATCACTTAAAGCAAGGACAAATTTTTCCCAATTCACCAAAAGTGGAAACAATGAGGTGTGTGTTGAACTGCGGTTCACAGGAGTTTCCTCTTGTAAACCGAGTACCCATAGACGGTAAGTGCAAGAAAGTGCTTCTTGTTTGAGATGAATGTGTAGTGGGGCAACGTCAAAGAGAACTTCGAGCGCTGCCGTAGGCGTTGAAGAGAACGCTCCAGACATCGCCATTAGGCACATCCTTTGGAGATGGCCTAATTTTGATTGGACCGTTCTCACTTCGCCCTTTTGCCACCACATAAGACATCCATAAGCCAATATTGGATCATTATAATTCAGTTATCTGTTATTTCGGCGAAATGTCTATTAGTTATTTGTTACAAAGCACGGTAAAAGCTGGGAAATTCGCGCAATACAGATCCCATTGAGATCACTAGCATATGGGAATTTTGGTGGTAGGTTGACATAGGAAAGGGCGGGTTTTCTTCTGCAAATCTGAGCGTCTGTTTTCCAGGAGGAGCGGCTCACAACAGCGCCTGATCCCCATGTTAGAAGTGGCTGATTGTCGTCCGACTGCTAGGGAGGGACTCTAAGCAAAACTGTGCACTATGCTCTTCCGGAATGTAAGGAGTTGGTGTTCGGACCTACGAGCCAGCCGTAAAAACATTGTAACGGAAGATCAGCAATAAGAACCGAGACCAACGGCAACGACCCCAGTGAACAAAAAGGACTTGCGATTGGAAACTCGGTACGTGGAACTGCCGATCTCTCAACTTCATTGGGAGCACCCGCATACTCGCCGATCTACTGAAGGACCGCGGGTTCGGCATCGTAGCGCTGCAGGAGGTGTGTTGGACAGGATCCATGGTGCGAACGTTAAGAGGTAATCATACCATCTACCAGAGCTGCGGCAACACAAGCGAGCTGGGAACAGCTTTCATCGTGATGGGTGATATGCAGAGGCGCATGATCGGTTGGTGGCCGATCGACGAAAGAATGTGCAGGTTGAGGATCAAGGGCCGATTCTGCAACTTCAGCATCCCTGGGATCGAATCCCACTCCCGACAAACTCACAATATGTTTTCCCTTCGGAAGGGAAGTAAAGCGTGGGTCCCGAGATGAACTAGCCCAGGGCTAAAATCTCGTTAATACATATACCAAAAAAAAACTTCAGCATAATAAACGTGCACAGCCCACACTCCGGAAGCACTGATGATGACGCATTTTACGCTCAGTTCGAACGCGAGTACGACCGCTGCCCAAGCCACGACGTCAAGATCATCATAGGAGATCTAAACGCTCAGGTAGGCCAGGAGGATTAATTTAGACCGACGATTAAAGAATTCAAAGCCCATCAGCAGACGAACGAAAATGGCCTACGACTCATTGATGACTCATTCACCGCCTCCAAAAATATGGCCATACCTTTTTCCAGCACAGCCTCCCTTATCGTTACACCTGGAGATCACCACAGCAGACGGAATTCCAAATCGACAACGTTCGAATTGACGGATGGCACTTCTCTGACATTATAGAACTCAGGACCTATCGTGGCACCAACATGGACTCCGACCACTACCTAGTGATGGTCAAACTACGCCCAAAACTCTCCGTCCTCAACAGTGTACGGTACCGGCGACCACCACGGTATAATATAGAGCGACTAAAACAACCGGATGCCGCAGAATCTCCAAACCGCGTTGCCAGACGAGGGCGAGCTAGATGGGGCCCCTCTAGAGGACTGCTGGAGTACAGTGAAAGCAGCCTTCAACGACGCAACCGAGAGCACCATCGGGTACGTGGACGGAATCGACGGAACGAATGGTTCAACGAGAGTGCAGAACGGTTTTGGAGGAGAAGAACGAAGCGCGGCTGGTAATGCTGCAGCAGGGGCCCGACAGAACGTGGAACGTTACAAACCCGCTTCTTTCGGGAGAAAAAGCGCCGCCTGGAAGAAGCGGAGTGTGAAGAAATAGAACTAATGTGAAATTCCCAAGAAACACGGAAGTTCTACCAGAAGCTCAACGCATCCCACAACGGCTCAGTGCCGCGAGCCGAAATATGCAGGAATACGTACGGAGGCCTCTTGACGGACAGACGTGAGGTGATCGAAAGGTGGAAGCAGCCCTTCGATAAACACCTGAATGTCGTGGAGAACGTAGGCACGAGAAACCACGATAATGGAGGGAACGACTACATCAATGCAGCAGAGGACGGAAATGAGTCAACTTCCACGCTAAGGTAAGTTAAGGATGCCATTTAACAGCTCAAAATGCAGCTGGATGGTATCGCTGCTGAACTCATCAAGATGGGCCCAGAAAAAATGGCCACCTGTCTGCACCGGTTGATAGTCAGGATCTGGGAAACCGAACAACTATCGACAACTATCGGAGGAGTGGAAGGAAGGAGTAATCTGCCCATTCACAAGAAAGGCGACCTTTCGGAAGGTGAGAACTTCAGAGCGATCACTATTTTGAATGCTGCCTACAAAGTGCTATCCCAGATCACCTTCCATCGTCTGTCACCTAAAACAAATGAGTTCGTGAGAAGTTATGATCAGGCCGGCTTCATCGACGGCCGGTCGACAACGAGCCAGATCTACACCGAATGGCAAAACCTCCAGAAATGCCGTGAATACCATATCTCAACGCATCACCTGTTCATCGACTTCAAAGCGGCATACGACAGTGTGTGATACCCCAAAGATAATCAAGTGCAAGTGATAACGAACATAGGAGCTGTCACTTGAATGAACTGCTCAACCAAGAATGTTCATTCACCTGCTTGCCGCACACATACCTGTTGGCGCGTGCACCGCCCGCTGAAAGTTCACTCGGGCAGCGAATTTTGACACCACAGCGGGGTCGACTCTCAACAACTTCAACCCAGCTAAAAATTTGTTTAATTTATTGCGTCTAGTTTTCGCGCTAAAGTTGCAAAAATATGAACTAGTGCATTAACTATATACATATGCATCACTTTAAATTGAAATTCATGTAAGAAATCAAAGAAAAAAATATTAGCGCATTTTGGTGATGCATCTCTGAGTAGAAGTTGTTGAGAGTCGACCACGCTGTGCTGTCAAAAATTTTCAGGCTCAGTGAACTCAATATTCATCGGTGCATTGTCTATTGGTGCGAACGCATCTCAGTGCTCCCAGTGCTCGGTCGTCAATGGAGCAGGAACAGTTCCAGTGCCACTGCGTTCTAGGTAATTCTTGTTTGGGGAATATCTAGATTCACACAGACAGTATCAACCGCACAGAGCTATGGAAAATCATGGACGAAAACGGTTTTCCTGGGAAGCTGACAAGACTGATTAACCCTCCTAAGATGTTGGGCTAGGAGCACCACGTTCAGCAAGCCTGTCTGGGTCATATTCACCCCAACATCCTACTAGGGTTAACGCAACTATGGACAATTGTGCAAAACTGCGTAAGAGCAAGAGTTTCGGGTGAACTATCCAGTTCATTTGGATCTCGCCACGAACTGCGACAAAATGACGGACTCTCATGCCTACTCTTCAACAACGCTCTGGAAGGTGTAAAGTGATGAGACAGGCTCTACAGCCAGGGTACGATTTCCACAAAATCCGATCAAATTATGTGCTTGCAGACGACACAGACATTATCGCCAAAACATTTGGAACGGTGGCAATGTACACTCGCCTGAAACGCGAAGCAGCAAAGGTTGGACTGTTGGTGAATGCGTCAGAAACAAAGTACAAACACGACCGGGTCCGTCTAGTATTAATGTGACGATAGACGGGGAAACTTTCGACGTGGTGGAGGTATTCGTCTACTTTGGATCCTTACTGATGGCTGAAAACAACTCTAACCGTGGAATACGTAGGCGTATCGTCAGTGGAAGTCGTGCCTACTATGGGCTCCAGAAAAAGCTGCGGTCTAAAAAGATTCATCCACGCTCCAAGTGCACTATGTACAAAACGCTAATAAGAGCAGTGGTCCTCTACGGGCACGACCATGCTCGAGGAGGGCCTGCAAGCACTAGGAATTTTCATGCGACGTGTGCTAATGGCAATCTTCAGCGGTGTGCAGGAGAACGGTGTGTGACGTAGAAAGATGAACCATGAGCTCGCTGCACTTAATGGCGAACCCAGCATCCAGGAAGTGGCCAAAGCCGGAAGGATACGATGGGTAGGGTATGTTGCAATAATGCCGGACAACAACCCTGCAAAGTTGGAGCTCGCTACTGATCCGGTTGGCAACGGCGTAGCCAGTTTTTTTTCTTGCTCACTCTCATAAACAAACACGAAAGAGAGCGGGATGAAACCAGGGGCTTCTCCATCCTTCTCTTTCTCGTGTTTGTTTAGCAGAGTGAGCAAGAAATAAGAAAAAGTTGGCTATGCCCTTGCCGGCTGGTACAAGAAGGCATGGAGTGCAGAGAGCACGATGGGCGGAGCAGGTGGAGCGTGACTTGGCGAGCATTGGGCGTGACCGAGGATAGAAAGCGGCAGCCACGAACCGAGTATTGTGACGTACTATTGTGGATTATGTCTTATATTATAGGTGATATTGAATGTATGTAATGTAATGTATGTATGAACTGGTTGTTTATCAAATCCTCCGTTTAATCTTACCCCGCATTTTAATTAGCCCCAGCCTATTTAATATTGGTCAAGATTTATTCTTCAGACAAACTTTAAATCTAAAATTATGGAAGTGTCTGTTGGTTTGTAATTTCTACACATTTCCATAAATTCCAACCCACCGTGTCAGCTCGAAAAATACTTACAGCATCCAACCCGCATTGTGCTCTGCCATGCTGACACATGGTTTTAGCACCAATGCCCAGCACGTTGTACCACAGAGGGACCTCTATATCCCAGTGGCGCTGTCGCTATGACTAGCAGTTGCCATTCAACTAGTAGACGGGACTCCCAGTCGTTCAGATTAAATTGCATTTTTATTGATATTTTACTGTGCTTATCATCATCGGTTCTTATAATTAACTGCCGCCACGATTGCACCAATTGTGTTAAAACCAGCATCCGAACTGGGAACAGACACCAACCACAACCGGGGGCGGCATTGGTCTGATGATGGCGATGGCGATGGTGATGGGTATCAGTTGGATTGGATTATTCGACGCTTTGTTAGCTAAGCTAAAACGTCACTTCCACGCACAACACAGTGTATCAATTTGCACACATAAAGCGGTCGTGGAAAGCAAGCGAATCTATCGAAGTCATCGCCAACACACCAACCCACGGGGATGCGCCCTCGCCACGCAGCCAAGCAAAAGCGGTTAATTGAGTTTCCGGGTGTGCATTTCCGCTTCGCTGCGCCTAGGCAAATATCAATTAACGCTAATAGTGTGTGCAGATTGACAGGTGCTCGCTATAGGTGGCGCACTATCATCATCGTCATCATCCTCCTACTCTCTAATGGGAGATACCTTCAGCGGCGGCACAATAGTCACTCCGATATGCAAGGATAATGCACTGCACATACATTTGGTCACACCTCACACAAGCGCTAAACTGTGAGCCGAGCGCAGGCTAAGGTTTATCATAATTGATGGTGTTATGAAACGGTTTCGTTGCCAGTCGAGCGGAAAAGTGGAACACATATTTTAAAGATGCAGATCCATTTCTCGCAGGGCGATTTTGTCAATACATATTTCAACCGTGTTGATAGTTAAAATTATTATTTTAATATTTGTGGAAGCAGAACTGCAGGAGCAGAACTATTTTTAGACAATGTTCTCCCATAGCCTCCGGTCCTTCGAAGGCTTTATCATCCCATGGAATTTAAGATGCTTCAGATCGACACGAAGATCGTGTGCTCCGCCGAAGATCGTGTGGACTTGAGTCAGATGGAATGTTACTTTTTTATGGTGCCTCTGACCCAACAATCTACCCTCGGAATCCACCTGTGGGTCCAGCTTCCTTTGGTGGAACTGTTCCACGCACGCTGCCATTTAACCATGAAGGCAATCTTGGCAGTCCTACGTATGCCTCTTGTGCCGCGCATATCTTAGCACTCTATGTCCTCCCGGATAAGGATACCGATAGGCACCATACCAGTGATGACGCAGAGCGCATCGTGTGGCACGGTACGGTGCACGCTCAGGCCTATAAGTACTTTTCAGCTAACCACAGTAGTAGCTTTCGGTACTTAGCGCGGTACCCCACACCAGACCGCCATAACTTAGCATGGACGTAGCGACTGGCTAACTGACATACACCGTAGAGTTATTGGACATCATTCGGGACAGTACAACTATCGCTGGGGAGGCTCTTTTGCAGGCGTAATCAACGAATGTAAGCTTATCATCACAGGGCCCATATAGCCGATGCGGTAAACGCACAGGTATTCAGCATGACCATGCTGAGGGTGACGGGTTCGATTCCCGGTCGGTCCAGGATCTTTTCGTAAAGGAAATTTCCTTGACTTCCTTGGGCATAGAGTATCTTCGTGCCTGCCACACGATATACACATGCAAAATGGTCATTGGCAGAGGAAGCTCTCAGTTAAAAACTGTGGAAGTGCTCATTGAACACTAAGCTGAGAAGCAGGCTTTGTCCCAGTGAGGACGTTATGCCAAGAAAAAGAAGAAGAAGCTTATCATCAATCGTATTTGACGGCGCTCTCTGAATTGATAGTGCAAACGCCTACACGAAATCTGACAGTTTTTTGATGACGTAATTCAAATCGTTCATAGGCGATCTAGTACTCCACATCAATTTGATCTACGGGGAAATCGATAAGAACGACGTCACATGTTTACATCCAAAATAGATTACATAGGTTACTAGCCTGGGCTGCAAAACGGTGAGTCGATATGGAGAGCGTCCAATATAGCTCTGGTCCTCACAAGTTCCTACCTCATGCTTCCACGGGTCAAGCGATGACAAAGACCACCAGCTAAGAGTTGTGTGCTTAGCTGGTAGTGCAGCCTGGGCACTGTTGTACTTCTGTCTTCAGCTAGATTGAGGAGGTACGATCCAAGCGTCTGTTCACCAAGGAGGTGCGGCTCAAACAGCGTCTGTTCTGGCATCCAGCGGCTGAGTAAGAAACGCTGCACCACGCCCAGCAAGATCCAAGGTGGTAGCCCCATCAGCGTGGTCGTCCCAGTGTTGGTTGGGACGTTAAACAGAACTGGCACGATGGCCCTCCGGCGAGACAGGAGTGTTGGCATAGGCCCAATAAGCCACCCGTAAAAATCCCCATTGCGAATAACATAGGAGAAAATACGACTCGATACAATCGGCAAAGACCCACGCGACGAAATAAGGACTACGATTGGAAACTTGGAACATGGAATTGTAAGTCACTTGGTTTCGCAGGATGTGACAGGATAATCTACGACGAACTACATCCCCGCAACTTCGACATCGTGGCGTTGCAGGAACTTTGTTGGACTGGACAGAAAGTGTGGAAAAGCGGGCATCGAGCGGCTACCTTCTACCAAAGCTGTGGCACCACCAATGAACTGGGAACAGGATGTATAGTGTTGGGCAAGATGCGACAACGTGTGATCGGGTGGCAGCCGATCAACGCAAGGATGTGCATGTTGAGAGTTAAGAGCCGTTTCTTCAACTACAGCATCATCAACGTCCACTGCCCACACGAAGGAAGACCTGATGACGAGAAAGAAGCGTTCTACGCGCAGTTAAAGCAAACATACAATGGTTGCTCGCCGCGTGACGTGAAAATCATTGTCGGCGATTTCATGTGAACGCGCAAGTAGGAAGGGAGGAAATGTACAGACCGGTAATCGGGCGAAACAGCCTGCACGCCGTATCGAATGATAACGGCCAGCGATGCGTAAACTTTGCAGCCTCCCGTGGTATGGTAGTCCGAAGCACCTTCTTGCCCCGCAAAGATATCCACAAAGCCACCTGGAGATCACCCGACCATCAAACAGAAAACCAAATCGACCACGTTCTAATCGACGGTAAATTCTTCTCAGATATAACCAACGTCCGCACATACCGTAGTGCGAATATAGATTCGGATCACTACTTAGTCGCTGTATGCATGCGCTCAAAACTTTCGACAGTTATCACCACGCGTCGAAGTCGAACGCCGCGGCTCAACATCGAGCAACTTCGTAACGTAGAAGTGGCTCAAGACTACGCGCAGCAGTTACATTGGCGTATCTAGGATTTTTTCCTAGGGGGTGCCTAGGAGGTGCCAGTTTCAGTGGCTTCCAGGTTGTTTTGTTTTTTTTTTTTCTTTGTAAAGGGAAATACCGAACCACCCTCAATTTCCTAGTATAACGATATACTGCGTCGCGGGAAAAAATTAGCCCGTAAACTTAAACGCGCTGTATATTTTTTTTTTTTTTGAAAATCCAAACCGTTGTACTGATTTAACACTTTCTGCGCTATGTAAGGTTTGAAATTTGTTTGCAAATAATAGATGGAATTTGCGTTTTCAGCTCGAACTTAACAATTATCGCGACAACCTCTTTGTTTTGAGAATAGAAAATAATTAGGCCCGTAAAAATATATTTTCAGAGAAATTATTAGAAGTGTAAATCTCGGAAACTATTATAAAATATCCACAAATTTGCCTGTAACTTGTACATATTATAGTTCCGTTCTAAGGCTTAACGAACATATTATTGATCCAGTTGAAACCTGGAATTTTGTGCGAGCGAACATCGATTTTTCTCTGCGGGATTCTGATGCTCGCACCAAATTCCAATTTCGATTGGATTGATTGGACTGATATTATATCTGGTGATGGGAATGGTGTATAAAGCTGAAATTTTGACTTACGTAAAACCAACATTGTAGTAATCAGTCAAAATTTCATCTCCGTACATTTCGGATAATCGATTCTGGTTTGTATGTATAACACAAGAAATTAGTGTTCTCGGCAGAACATTCTTTTGGTAATTCCGCAGGAAATATTTCCGTCAATTTATTTGGAAATTGTTTAGCAATTTATATCAATTGAGACTTCTTTTGCTAATCTGTCAGTAATTTCTTTGGGTTTGGTAAATTTCTTTTATTATATCTTCGGATCCTGTTCGGTAATTTCTTTAAGAAATTATTTGGTAATATGTTTGGAATTTGGTACTAAGCACCTTTCACGCCTCCATTGGAAATTTCATTGGCAATTACGTTAGGAGTTTATTTGACTTTTTTATTTCATTCAAAATGTTTTCTCGGGAGTTCCTGTGCCAATTTTTTAATAGAGTTTCAAGCATTGTTTTGTTAATGTATGCAATTTTATTGATATTTGCATTTTCCTCCTCTTCCTGGCGTAACGTCCTCACTGGGACAAAGCCTGCTTCTCAGCTTAGTGTTCTATGAGCACTTCCACAGTTATTAACTGAGAGCTTCCTCTGCCAATGACCATTTTGCATGCGTATATCGTGTGGCAGGCACGAAGATACTCTATGCCCAAGGAAGTCAAGGAAATTTGCTTTACGAAAAGATCCTGGACCGACCGGGAATCGAACCCGTCACCCTCAGCATGGTCATGCTGAATACCCGTGCGTTTACCGCCTCGGCTATATGGGCCCTGTATTTTAAAACTCTCCAATTACTCTTCAGGCAATTCCTCTGGGAATTCTTTTAGTGAAGCCTTTGGTAATTCATTCGGCAATGACTCTGGGAACTTCCTCACATTTTTTTTTGCAAATGTCTTCGGCAAGTCATTCTACTTTTTTTCTGGGATTTTCGTCGATTTTTTGGACTTTCATTATCTATGCTATTTGGTATTCCTTCGCCAATACCTTCGAGAACTCCTTTGGAAATTCTTTTATAAATCGCTTCTATAATTTTAATGATAATTCTTTAGACAATTTCTACAGTAATTATGTAAGGGATTCCTGCAGCAGATGATTTCGGACTATCTTCGGCAATTCCAAAGATACTTTCATTGATACATTTATTTGGGAATTTCATCTGAAATTCTATTGGAAATTTCGATTATTACATTGGGAACTTTGGGAAATTTATTAGAAAAAAAATCTTTGGTAGTTCTTCAAAAAATCTGTCACGGTGATTCTACGGCGATTACTTTCAGAATTCTTCTAAAGTTTATCCAGAAATTCCTTTGATTATTCCAGAAAATTCTTTAAGAATTTCTTCGATTTTTTTTGTGAATGTTTGAGGTATTTTTTATAGAATATATTTCGGCAATTTCGTTTGAGATTGGATTTGGCCAATTTTATTAACAAGCCTTAATATTTTCTTCCAAAATTCCTCTGGTAATTCTTATATAAATGCTGTTGGCAACTACTTTGATAGTTTTAAGGTAATTTTGATGGATTTTTTTCCAGGCAATTGCTTTGAGAATTTGTCAGGAAGGTTTTCGTGAATTTCATAGGATTTATTTTTTTTTTATTATCTTTATTAACGAGATTTTCAGCCCGGGGCTGGTTCATCTCGGATTTCATAGGATTTTCTTTGAGCAAGTCCAGTTGAGAATTTCTGAATTCAGCAATTTACGGAAGCAATATATATGAGGACAATTAAATCAATGAACAGCAAAAGTAATCACGTTAAAATTCCCTGAGAAAATTGCAAACTAACTGAAAAAGAAATTGCTGAAATGATTTCAGAAGAATCGCCATTGAAATTATTGAAATAAAAATCCAAAGAAATTGCTGATTAAAGACTACCACAGAAATTAAAAAAAAAACACCATGCCGAAGGAACCCTCGAATAAATGACTATACTGTGGTCTAGCGAATACGGAGTCGTGCCTGCGAATCCCACCTGAACGCGATTTTTTCAAAAAAATCATCTCTTAATTTGTCAATTAGCAACATTCGGTGCCTTCTAATCAATTAGTTTTTCCCGTTCATTCCTATAGGATTTCACTAGAGATTTGTCTAGTAATACCTCCTAGGATTTCTCTGGAAATTCCAACTATTCTCGAAATTCGAAATTCCTACAGTGATTTCTATTAGGATTCCTTCAGTGGAATTCTTTGAAGAAGGAGGAGTTCCAGGTGTAATACCATGATGAATTTCTATAGTAATCCATGATCAAAAACTCTAAAGAAATTCTTGGTTGAGTCTGTGAAAAAATCAAAGGTATTTCTGGAAGTATCATAGGAAAATATCCTAGAAGAATCTCAGCAAGAATGCCTGGAGAAATCCCTAAAGGGATTCCTGCAGGTATCTCAGTAAGAAATTTGAAACATTAGAAGCAGCAGGAATCGCTTATGGAATCCCAGAAGGAGTTTCTGGATGAAAGTCAAGAGGAGTTCCTGGAGTAATCCAATGAGAAATATTTGGAGAAATCCCAGGAAAAACCCTTTAGGATTTCTAGGAAGGAGCACCGAAAGTACTTCTGCAAGGCACCTAGGATGATTTCCTTGAATAATCCCAGTAAGTTTTTGAAGGAATCCCTGTAGAAATTCTTAGAAGAATCCCTAGAAGAATTCGGAGATGTATTGTAGTAAGAATTTCTGGAGGAGTCCTATGAGAAATTGCTGGAAGAATTACAACAGAAATAGCTTGAGAAATCCAGCTGAAATTCCTGGAGGAAGGCCAAGAGGAGTTTCTTGGAGAAAATCCATGAGAAAATTATGAGAGAATCCTTGGATAAAATATTTTGGATAAAATTTCCTGGAGGAATCACTGGAGAACTTCTGAAGACATCACAGAAAAACCTCAGGAGGTATTCTTAGAAGGATTCTGGGATGAATCATTGTTGAAATCTCAGCAGATATCCTAGGAGGAATTGCTGGAGAAAAATATACAGGAATTTCTAGAGAAACCCCATCAGGAATGCCTGGGGGGAATCTAAAGAAAAAATCCTTGGAAAACCTAGAGAAGCCCCTGCAAGAACCGATAGAGGTATTCTGGAAAAATATGTAAAGAAGGCCATGAAGGAATTTCTGAAAGAATCTCAGGAACATTTCCCGGAAGAATTTCAGCCATAATGCTAGGATAAATTCATATAGGAAACACTAGAAGAATTTCTGGACATATCATAGTAAGAACTTCTGGAGGAATTGCTGGAAGATCCACAGGAGGAGTTGTTTGAAATATTCTTGGAGAAAGGCCAAAAGGAGTTTCTGAAGGAATTCCATGACGAATTTCTAGAGGAATCTTTGGATAAAATCTTTAAAGGAATACCTGGATGAGTCCTTGGAGAAATCCCTGGTAGAACAATCAAAGGAATTGGAGCGGACCTGGTGTGATGGTTAGAACACTTGACTATCACGCCGAGGACCTGGGATCGAATCCCACTCCCGACAAACTCACAAAATGTGGGTTCTTTCTACGGAAGGGAAGTAAATCGTGGGTCCCGAGATGAACTAACCTAGGGCTAAAAATCTCGTTAATACAGATAAAAAAAATCAAAGGAATTTCTGCAAGAATTTCAGGAAGATTACCTGGTAAGATCTCAGCAAAAAAGCCAGGAGAAAGCTCTAGAAGAATCCGTAACATAATTTCAGGAGTACCACAATTAGAATTTCTGGAGGAAGAATAGCTGGAAGAACCCCAGGAATTGCTTGATGAATCCCAGCTAAAGGAATTCCTAGAATATCGGGAGGTATCATAGAAGTAATTTCTAGAGAAATTCTTGAATCAGGAATGCCTCGAGGAATACCTACAGCCTTGAAACAATCTGTAGAAGTGTACTGGAGTAATTCCTAATGAAATCGTAGGAGGAAATTCTGGAAGAATTACAGGAGGGATGCCAGGAGAAATCCCTAGAAGTGTTTCTGAAGGAGTTCTAAAGGGAATTACTTGAAGAATTCCAGCTGGAATTCATGGAGGAATCAATAAAATTTCTTGGAGAAATCCCTTGTGGACTTTCTAGAGGATAAATTTTTGAAGAAATCTCGGAAAAAGTCACCAAAGGGATTTTTGGATAAATCCCAGGGAGATTTTCCGGAAGAATTTCCAGAAGAACTTCCCTAGTAGAATTCCTGAAGGTACCAGAGTGAGAATTTTTTGAAGAGTTCTAAGAGAAATTGCTGGGAGAATCTCAGCAGGAGTTTTTTTTTTATTTCTTTATTATAGAGATTTTCAGCCATTGGCTCAGCAGGAGTTGCCTGAGGAGTCCTAGCCACAATTGGGTTTTTAAATTTTTAACAAAATAATATTTTTTTATTTTTATACGAAAGAGCATTTTTCTGAGCCACTGTGATTTTTCTCAGATTTTTAGAACTTCATTTTGATACCTAAAATCCTTTTTAAGAGATTTTTTGAAATCACCTTTTGACAGCTGGGCAACTGTTTGACAGCTCCGCCCAGTACAAAATGCGACGAGGGATGATTAGACAAATCGCACCCATACAAACTTCAAATCGGTTTTTAAACAATTTCCCGGACACCAATATTCATGAAAATTTGGATTTCGGCTCAGTTTGGCATGCAGATTCAGAATATGGCACGGTGTGTTGAAACAGGATTATTATCGCACTTTCATGAACCTAAAATATTTTTTCGTTATAAGTTAGCCTTAGCTGTATATATTAAGATTCTGGAGGTTAAAAAATCTTTCATCGGGGAAAAATAAAATAAATTCGATTTTAGTAGTTTACCACTTTTCCCATATGATAATATATTACGCAAATCTGATGAACCTAAACTCCGCTAGAAAAAGCTCCCTTTCTATTAATAAATTTGAAACCATTTAGAGGGAAACGAATGTTAAAGTCTTTACAACGAGTTCAAATTTGTTTGGCGTTCGTTTCATATGTCCAGCCCACTACAGTCTGCCGAAAGTCATCAATCATAAAAGTCTACATTTCTTCCATTTGTCTGGCACATAGATATTTGTAATGGAGGTAAACAAATACTTCCCATTAGTGCGACTCATACATTTGAGGAAGCGCCATACACCTGTGACTCGTAGCATTTGCAGCACTCTTGCTATTCTTCATGTGCTAATTTACCTGAAATGGTGGGTATTAGTTGTACATACTTTGCATGCCAAACCATGTAACGATATACCTAAACGACGATCACACGGCCACGGAAGATGCTTCGATTAGGAAATCATTAAACGAATATGGTGACTTAATTGCACGTACTTTTAAAATACATGTTAACTGTATATTTACTTGTTTTGAGCTAGTTTAGCAGAAATACTGATAGCTCTTCGAATATAATAAGAACTTTTATATATATTGTGCTCTGGTTTTGCAGGGCTCAATGTTTTACTAACAAGTGAAAATTTATCCTATGAATACTTTTGTTTGCATGTAGGACACATTGGGCCGATTTCTTCACCCTGGCTTAAGCGTTAAACCTGGTTTAACTATATGGGTAAGCCTGGTTTACCGGTTAATCCAAGGTGAAGAAATCAGCTCTTAGAGAATAGCTTTCGATTACTCTTTCGGCACACGCCCTTGATACACGTACTTTAAGGTAAGCACATGTAATCACTTTTTTTATTGTGAAATCAATCAAGGTTTGATTGAAACAGTTTTAGATTTGATGATGATGAGCCTGGGCATGTTTGTGGAATACATGTACGTAAATAGAATATCGGATTAGGTACGAGGCACTAAAGATGACCTAACAGTTGAGGTCGAAATACGTATCCATCAAAGAATGCAAAATCGTAGTGCAATTAAAAGGAAGTCCTTAGCTCTATTTTCTTTTTTACTTAGTTTTAGATATGTTCATTGTTGTTTATGCTGAGAACAAATTTAACTAAATCTACAGATAAAATGAAAATTCAAAATGTTAAGAAGACATTAATGTTCTGGGAATGTCATAAAATATATTAAAAAACAACAGTGATGTGTAAAGCGAGGCATGATTGACACAATTTGAGGTTTTAATACATCTTTTTAAGAACTTTCATTAGTTTTTTTATGCTTCATTTCGGAATCATTGGATAGATTTTGATTGCTAAATAGTTATAACACATAGAATATGGTTGGAAGGTATCGAGTGCACGGGTGATTTTTTAATTCGTTTTTATCACATTTCTCCTCATACTGAATCTGTTGTCAAACTCACTTTGCAAAAATGAGGGGAAAAAGAAACTTTATTTTATGCAGTCATAACATTGAAACCATTAAAATACATGAAGTGTTTATCAAGACCAAAGTGTCTTATAAAATAAAACTACAGATAACCCAGATGAACATAGAAAAAAAACACTGCGCGAGACTACCATCATTGAAATTCACCAGATTACTTGCAAATTGATATGTTTTCAATATATTCTAGGCTTATACTATAAGATGTCATTCACATTGACATATATTAAGCATGCATTGCATTTTTAATAAAAACTTGTGATGTTTTGAAAAAAAAATCCAATACAATTTCTATAACTATTCTTGACCAAATGATTGTTTGATTAAAAAAAATGTTATGACTTTCAAATTGCTTATCATGACTAGCTAATATCACGTTAACCCGCTGTTTCTTCTTACCCCACCCGTTTTAACTTGGCCCGGTGTGCCTTATTTTAAATCAAATGTTGAATAATCATTTTTGAATGCATCAACATAATATAACAACACTTATCTTATGTATTTTGCGTCAACTATTTGTTGTTTGAGACTCAACAGCCCACTTAACCCTAAAGGTATCATAATTTTAAGATTTTGTATGGACAAAAGTCCTCCACAGATCAGAGGCAGAACTTTTACAAATGAGTCATGCGCGCCCAGTATAGTCGACTCATACTTTTTGGCAAATATCCATGTGGATGTGGTTTGACATGCAAAGTATGTGCAACAAATAACCGCCATTTCAGGCAAATTAGCACATGGAGGATATGTGCTGCAAATGGTATGAGTCACAGGTGTATGGCGCTTCCTCAAATGTATGAGTCGCGGGCCCATATAGCCGAGGCGGTAAACGCACGGGTATTCAGCATGACCATGCTGAGGGTGACGGGTTCGATTCCCGGTCGGTCCAGGATCTTTTCGTAAAGGAAATTTCCTTGACTTCCTTGGGCATAGAGTATCTTCGTGCCTGCCACACGATATACGCATGCAAAATGGTCATTGGCAGAGGAAGCTCTCAGTTAATAACTGTGGAAGTGCTCATAGAACACTAAGCTGAGAAGCAGGCTTTGTCCCAGTGAGGACGTTACGCCAAGAAGAGGAGAGAGAGGAGAGGAGTCGCACTAATGGGAAGTATTTGTTTACCTCCATTACAAATATCTATGTGCCAGACAAATGGAAGAAATGTAGACTTTTATGATTTATGACTTTCGGCAGACTGTAGTGGGCTGGACACATGAAACAAACGCCAAACAAATTTAACCGTTGTAAAGACTTTTACGTTCATTTTTCTCTAAATGGTTTTCAAATTTATCAATAGAAAGGGGACTTTTTCTAGCGGAGTTTAGGTTCATCAGATTTGCGTAATATCTTATCATATGGGACAAGTGGTAAACTACTAAAATCGAATTATTTTTAATTTTCCCCGATGAAAGATTTTTTAACCTCCAGAATCTTAATATATACAGCTAAGGCTAACTTATAACGAAAAAATATTTTAGGTTCATGAAAGTGCGATAATAATCCTGTTTCAACACACCGTGTATGGAACTATCTCAACACCGCTAAAGAAGCTAATTCCCGAAGGAACTCCTGGAAGAGTTCGATGAGAAATTTCTGGACGAATCTCTGAATAAAATCTTTGAAGGAATTCCACGAAAAATCACCGGAGAAATTGCTGGATCAATCTCTGCAGAAATTTCATGTATGTACAAGTCCATCAAGAAGCAGAATCCTATATAAGTATATTCCAGGTGTGCTTAAGTTTTGTTCAAATGTGCCATTAATAAATATTGGCATTATTGTGTGAAGTTTTGAATTTAAGGTGCCTGTCAAGGAAAAATTCTAGGGGGTGCCAAATTTGTTCAAGGGGGTGCCAGGCACCCCTGGAACCCCCCCTAGCTACGCCAATGAGCAGTTAGCAGTGGCCCTACCAACGGAAGAGCAGCTTGGCGCAGCTACACTTGAAGATGGCTGTAGGGACATCCGATCCGCCATAGGTAGTACCTCGGCTACAGCACTAGGCTTCGCGACTCCGAATCACAGAAACGACTGGTACGACGGCGAATGTGAACAGTTGAAAAACGAGAAGAATGCAGCATGGGCGAAAATACTGCAACACCGTACGAGATCGAATGAGGCACGTTACAAACAGGCGCGGAACAGGCAGAACTCAGTCTTCCGGATGAAGAAGCGCCAGCAGGAAGAACGAGATCGCGAAGCGATGGAAGAGCTGTACCGCGCTAAGGACACACGAAAGTTCTACGAGAAGCTGAACCGCTCGCGCAGAGGCTTTGTGCCACAAGCCGACATGTGCCGAGATAATCACGGGAATATTCTCATGAGCGAGCGTGAGGTGGTCGAAAGGTGGCGGCAGCATTACGATGAGCACCTCAATGGCGACGTTGCAAGTACCGAAGGTGGCGTGGTAACAGATCTTGGAGTATGTGCACAGGACGGAAGACTTCCGGCCCCTGACCTTCAAGAGATTGAGGAGGAGGTTGGCCGGTTGAAAAACAACAAAGCCGCTGGAGCAGATCAACTACCAAGCGAGCTTCTAAAATACGGTGGAGAAGCACTGGTGAGAGCACTACACTGGGTCGTTACCAAGATTTGGGAGGAGGAAGTATTACCGGAGGAATGGATGGAAGGTATCGTGTGTCCCATCTACAAAAAGGGCGACAAGTTGGATTGCGGGAACTACCGCGCGATCACACTACTGAGCGCTGCCTACAAGATACTCTCTCAAATTTTATGCCGCCGTCTATCACCGATTGCAAGAGAGTTCGTGGGGCAATATCAGGCGGAATTTATTGGTGAACGCGCTACAACGGACCAGATGTTCGCCATCCGCCAGGTGTTGCAGAAATGCTGCGAATACAACGTGCCCACACATCACTTGTTCTTCTTCTTTTTCTTCTTTATGGCTCTACGTCCCCACTGGGACTTGGCCTGCCTCGCTTCAACTTAGTGTTCTTTGAGCATTTCCACAGTTATTAATTGAAGGGCTTTCTTTGCCTGCCATTGCATGAATTTGTATATTGTGAGGCAAGCACAATGATACACTATGCCCAGGGAGTCGAGAAATTTTTCACGACCGGAACGGGAATCGAACCCGCCGTCTCCGGATTGGCGATCCATAGCCTTAACCACTAGGCTAACTGGAGACTTCACTTGTTCATCGATTTCAAATCGTCGTATGACATAATCGATCGAGAACAGCTATGGCAGATTATGCACGAATACGGATTCCCGGATAAACTGATACGATTGATTAAGGCGACGATGGATCGAGTGATGTGCGTAGTTCGAGTATCAGGAACACTCTCGAGTCCCCTCGAATCTCGCAGATGGTTACGGCAAGGTGATGGTCTTTCGTGCTTGCTGTTCAATATTGCTTTGGTGGGTGTAATAAGAAGAGCGGGGATTAACACGAGTGGGACGATTTTCACGAAGTCCGTTCAGCTGCTTGGTTTCGCCGATGATATTGATATTATTGCTCGTAAATTTGAGACGATGGCGGAAACGTACATCCGACTAAAGAGTGAAGCCAGGCGAATCGAATTAGTCATTAATGTGTCGAAGACAAAGTACATGATGGCAAAGGGCTCCAGGGAGGAATCACCGCGCCCGCCACCCCGAATTCATATCGACGGTGATGAAATCGAGGCGGTTGAAGAATTCGTGTACTTGGGCTCACTGGTGACCGCCGACAACGACACCAGCAGAGAAATTGAGAGGCGCATTGTGGCAGGAAATCGTTCTTACTTTGGACTCCGCAGAACTCTACGATCGAATAAAGTTCGCCGTAACACGAAGTTAACCATCAATAAAACGCTGATTTGACCGGTCCTCCTCTATGGGCACGAAACATGGAGCCTACGTGCAGAGGACCAACGCGCCCTTGAAGTTTTCGAACGGAAGGTGTTGCGTACCATCTACGGCGGAGTGCATATGGAAGACGGGACTTGGAGAAGGCGAATGAACCACGAGCTGCATCAGCTGCTGAGAGAACTAACCATCGTCCATACCGCGAAAATCCGGGGGCTACGGTGGGTGGGTCACGTCATCAGGATGTCGGATAGCAACCCGATTAAAATGGTTCTCGAGAGTCATCCGACCGGTACAAGAAGACGTGGAGCGCAGCGAGCTAGGTGGGTCGACCAAGTGGAGGACGATCTGCGGACCCTACGCAGAGTGCGGAACTGGAGACAAACAGCCATGGACCGAGTGGAATGGAGGCGGCTACTATGTACCGGGAAGGTAAGCCCAGCTCCCTGGGTTAGTGGGTTGGTGTCAGGCCCTGCGAGCCAGCCGTAAAAAAGACTAGCACCGGAAAATCAACAAGAGAAGAATGCGAACCGATACCAATGGCGACGACCACAGCGACGAAAAGGGACTTGCGATTGGAAGCTCGGTACGTGGAACTGCAGATCTCTCAACTTCATCGGGAGCACCCGCATACTCGCCGATCTACTGAAGGACCGCGGGTTCGGAATCGTAGCGCTGCAGGAGGTGTGTTGGACAGGATCTATGGTGCGAACGTTTAGAGGTAATCATACCATCTACCAGAGTTGCGGCAACACACGTGAGCTGGGAACAGCTTTTATAGTGATGGGCGACATGCAGAGGCGCGTGATCGGTTGGTGGCCGATCGACGAAAGAATGTGCAGGTTGAGGATCAAGGGCCGATTCTTCAACATTAGCATAATAAACGTGCACAGCCCTCACTCCGGAAGCACTGATGATGACAAAGACGCATTTTACGCGCAGCTCGAACGCGAGTACGACCGCTGCCCAAACCACGACGTCAAGATCATCATAGGGGATCTAAACGCTCAGGTAGGCCAGGAGGAGGAATTCAGACCGACGATTGGAAAGTTCAGCGCCCACCAGCTGACGAACGAAAATGGCCTACGCCTCATCGATTTCGCCGCCTCCAAGAACATGGCCATTCGTAGCACCTTCTTCCAGCACAGCCTCCCATATCGTTACACCTGGAGATCACCACAACAAACGGAATCGCAAATCGACCACGTTCTGATTGATGGACGGCACTTCTCCGACATTATCGACGTCAGGACCTATCGTGGCGCTAATATCGACTCTGATCACTACCTGGTGATGGTTAAACTGCGCCCAAAACTCTCCGGCATTAACAACGTACATTACCGGCGGCCGCCCCGGTACGATCTAGAGCGACTGAATCAACCGGATGTCGCCACCGCATACGCGCAGAATCTCGAGGCAGCGTTGCCGGACGAGGGTGTGCTCGATGTGGCCCCTCTAGAGGACTGCTGGAGTACATTCAAAGCAGCCATCAACAACGCAGCCGAGAGCACTATCGGGTACGTAGAACGGAGTCGACGAAACGATTGGTTCGACGAGGAGTGTAGAGCGGTTCTGGAGGAGAAGGATGCAGCGCGGGCGGTAATGCTGCAGCATGGAACCCGACAGAATGTGGAGCGATACAGACAGAAGCGGAAGCAGCAGACCCGTCTCTTCCGGGAGAAAAAGCGCCGCCTGGAAGAAGCGGAGTGCGAGGAAATGGAACTGCTGTGCCGTTCACAGGAAACACGTAAGTTCTATCAGAAGCTCAACGCATCCCGCAAAGGCTACGTGACGCAAGCCGAAATCTGCAGGGATAAGGACGGGAGCCTCCTGACGGACAAACGTGAGGTGATCGAAAGGTGGAAGCAGCACTTCGACGAGCACCTGAATGGCGAAGAAAACGTAGGCACGGAGGACCAAGGCAGCGGAGGAAATGACTATGTTGGTGCAGCAGAGGACGGGAACGAACCAACTCCCACACTGAGGGAAGTTAAGGATGCCATCCACCAGCTCAAAAACAACAAAGCGGCTGGCAAGGACGGTATCGCAGCAGAACTCATCAAGATGGGCCCGGAAAAGTTGGCCACCTGTGTGGTGTGCAGCAGTTAGTAGTCACCATTTTTAATGCCACCTACAAAGTTCTATCCCTGATCATCTTCCGTCGTCTTTCACCTAAAGTAAATGAGTTCGTGGGAAGTTACTAAGCCGGTTTCATCGACGGCTGGTCGACAACGGACAAGATCTTCACCGCACGACAAATCCTCCAGAAATGCCGTGGATACCAGGTCCCAACGCACCACCTGTTCGATAACACCAACTGTCTTAATAATTAGGATATTGAAATTAGGATTAGGCTCCAATATTATAATTAATAATATTAATATTAGGATAGGCTCCATGATCCACAAGCTTGGCAAAGCTCCTCATCGCCTTCAAGACTTGCAGGTAATTAGAAACTTCTGTCTTGATGATGAGTGCGTCACTCTTCTTGCGCTTGACACCTGCCCACCTACCTGTCAATAATGGCTTGGCGTCCCTGTGCAACTGTTTCTCTGACTGTTTCTTCTTCTTCTAATTCGTATCCAATGAAATCCAGGGGGAAGAGAGCGGTTTAGGGATTGAATGCAGAACATATTGCTCAAATGAATGCTAAATTAAAGTGATAATGGTATGCATTTTTAATCAGCTTTCATTTAACCAGATAAAAAGCTTCCAACTGTGAAAATGTGGTTAGCTGTAACATGACCCCACAATGAACATGTTAATCATTACTTAGTATGTGCCAGCTGCGATTAATTTTGTAATTTTAATTGAGTATGTGATAACTTTTTTTTATTCATAAACGTAGGTAGATACCACACAAATCAACTGCGTGCTTCAAATGGCTACATCTGCAGTGCCGTGTATCCTAACTGTAAAATTTAATATGCCCACTCCGGGTGCCGCCGTTCCGTGGCTGATCACTATCGATGTCATGCTGTTTGTAGTAATTTTTCTTTTGTGATAAATAATAATTAAAAACATGAACTTGCCACAGCCACGCCGCCACCGATCAGGTCAGTTGCCAGCCTTACGGTGTCAACCAATTGGAGGTTATGCAGTATGGACAAACTGTTTTTGAAGAGCCATATCATTTGAAGCACAACCCGGGTAGAGGTAAAATACTGACTATCAAAACATGATTTTGGTTTGATTGATATAAGAGATAAAAGATCTGAAAATAATATCTGAAAAATGTTCCTGGAACATCTGAAAAAAATCAAAATTTGATATTTCAAGATCATACGAATAGCTCGCTGCTATTGGTTAGATCTTACAAAATCTAAATATGATTTGATGATGATATTCCAGGAGTAAATTTTTGATTTTATTTTTAGATCTTTTATCTCTTATGTCAATCAAACCCATATCACTTTTTGATCTCCATATCAAAATATGCTATTATTGAGCTCTTTCCCTCTACTCGGGAATGTGTCCTCCTGAGCACGACGTACGAAAAAACGATAAAAATATAATATCATTAGGCCTATTTGTTGGATCTAAGTTTTGAAACTACGCAAACAATTCAAAGTGCAATTGACCAAAGGAAGCATGAAGTAGGAACTTGTGGGGACCAGAGCTATGTTGAACGCTTCTTCCAAGTTGTCGGTACAAAACTACAAAATGGTGTGCCTGAATCGCATGTTATATCAAGAGTATAAAAAGATGAATCGATTGAAAGATGACAGGCTGCGTTGGGCTGGTCACGTCACACGGATTCCTGAAGAACGACAAGCGAAGATAATACTCAGTAGAGAATCAGGGAAAGGACAGGAACTCCACCATAGATGTATGTAGTTGAAGTAGACCTAAGAGCAATCGGGTAACAGGAAACCGGGAATGATTCCTCACTCGACGTAGATTCATCGGAACGAATTGCAGCCCACCAAGTAAGTTAATGCATGTTCGAACAAATTAAAATTCTGCTGCGAATACCATATGGATGTTTTTTTTTGCAGCTGAACCCCGCGAAAAAAGCAACTAATTTTCATTTCAATGAACCGATCTAATTAGCTTCTTCCAACGAAATTCGGTTGCATGTGACATAAAACAGTAAAAACAGCGCTGGCGCACACCCATCATCATGAACGTTGCCACCTTCTGTGGGGCCCCATACACTGAGAACGCAAAGAGCAACCATGGGATTCGAGCATAAACCAACAGACAAGTATGTTTTATCTGTAATTTCAGTAATGGAAAACCAGCATTGACTCGGCTGGCGTACCCAAATGTGTGGCTGCGGTGCCGTAGGTATAGGTACATCGCATCGGTCGGTACCTATCTGGCTGGGGTGGATCGGTTTCGTGTGGTGGGGAACGTTGTTGGTTGTGATGATGGTAATCGAGACTGCGGGAGATACGAGGAGTGCACGAAACATCGAAAGCTCATTACAGATCGGGCGAACTGAAGCGGACGACTGACTTCCAGGGACACCACACCAGACAGGAGGAATGATGTCGGTGGTAATGGTTCATGTACTAAACAGGTCGTATTATTAAATATGGGTTACTGCTGTTTGCAATGCTGATGATGCAGTGATGACCTTTGGCCTATAATTAGGGAAATTAGATTGCATCGTATGACATGCCACGGAAAAATTACTGCTTCGCCACGGTGCGGACATTGATGAGTGCTTGCATTGCTATTGAAACTGTTTCACTTTGGAAACGATTTACAGGGATCCCTCCGTTTGGGACGAACAATTCTGGGTAGTTGAACCGTGTAAATGAAGCTGGCTGTCATTGGGCAACTATTCCGCACATTTAGAATACATTGTGTGCTAGACTACTAGAATACATAATTCTAAGATACTTTGCATCCATCGTCAGATGCTCTAACTTATATTGAATCCGTGAGTTCGATGGACCAATGTCACCCCGAACGACGGTACTACAATATACATTGCACACAGCAGAGACGTGAAGATGTTCAACTAATTCCATCCGAAACATATTTGTATTGTGGAAAGGAACAAACGGAACAAACTATGTGCATTAGTGGAATCGAGTTCATCTCTGAAGGCACAGAAGGAAGGAAATGGTCAATCCGTAGCTTGGAGGAAAAAAACACCCCTCTAGCGAATTGGGAGACGTAGGTTCTATTCCTACCGGAGCACGTGGATTTCCTTTCGCAATTCAAACCTCAACTTGTTCATCAAACACATGTTTTTGTTGTGAGCATGAATGTCAAAGTAATCAGAAGTTTAATTTTGTTGATATAAAGTTAGACCACCCTTGTGTCTACGTGTGATCGTTTCAGGCCATACTGTTGCGGCGCTTGATTCAGTCTGTCATTACAAACACGGCTCGATTGTTTTGGACCGTATAACAACTTCTTGAGCAGGCAAATCATATCATTTGGAACTTCAATTCCTCAGGTTCTCTTTCTCTTTCAGCCCAGGGAACCCACGGTGGTGCAGAGGACGGAATTGAAAGATCTCCATCCTCGGCCATTGCCCGCCATCGCCTAGACCTGTGGCCAGGTCAAATTTCTGTCGACTTGCTTGATTTCGTTGATGAAGCTGCGCCGCTATGAGCCTCTGGGTCTGCCCCTGCTTCGATGCCCTGCTGGATTCCAATCTAACGATTGCTTGCAGATTTCGTTATCGCCCCTGCGTAGAGTGTGACCGACCCACCTCCACTTTCGTTCAAGAATTTCTGCCGCTATCGGCTTTTGATGACATCGACGATGGAGTTCCACGTGAGGCCACCATGCACGAATTATAAACCGCAGGCATCTATTGAGGAAGACTTGCAGCCTTTGAGTATTCTCCACTGATACACACCAGGTTTCACTGGCGTACAGCAGCACAGATTTCACGTTCGAGTTGAAAATTCGGATTTTGGCGCGTCGGCTAATCTGGTTGTTTTTTTCCATACATTTCTTCAAATCGCAAAAGCACCCCTCGCCTTCTCGATCCGTGCACCTATGTAAATTTTGGTGCCGTCATCGGCCGCCATTCGGCTATCAAGATACATATTGGAAGATTTCAACATTCTTCACTGATGGCCCAGCTACCGTAAAGGTGGAAGGGTTGACCATTTTTACAATTTGGTCTTGTTTTCGTTGATGGTATTGGTAAGACCTGCCGCCGAAGAGCGATTGGCAAGATCATCGAGTTTGCTCTGCATATCAGAGTGCCATTGAGCTAGGAGAAACACGTCATCAGCCAATTCAAAGTCATTTAGGTTCTCCACTGTAATGGGCTGCCACAAAACACCCACGATTTGGTACACGATCATTCGCACCTACCAGGATCTCGTCGATTACGACGAGGATCAGTAGCGGTGATAGCATACATCCTCGCCTCACTCCAGCAACGACCTGGATGGGATTCGACAAGCCACCGTTGTGCAGTACTCTGCACGGATATGCCCTGTACTGTGCTTCAATGAGGCCGATGATTTTCTCTGGGACACCCTTGCACCTGAGGGCTTCCCATATATTTTCATGATTGAGATGGTCGAAAACTTTTTCGTAATCAATGAACACCAGGTAGAAAGACTCTTGGAAAACATTGATTTGCTCCAAGATGATACGAAGCGTGACAATATGGTCCACACAGAATCGTCCGGCACGAAGTCCTGCTCGATTCCGCCGGAGAATTGCGCCAATCTTCTCCTGTATCCGGTTAAACATCACCGAGGACGATACACAGCTACATGATACTCCGTCAGGTCTCCCTTTATGGGAACAAGACGCCTTGCCCGGAAATGTGTTTTTTTTTTCATATGTTGCTGAATAATTGATGCAGCAGTTATGCAACTTGGCTGATATGCGATCGCCCCGGGGACTCTGTTCGATTTCATGCTACGGATGGCTGTTTCTATCTCCTGCACTGATGGAGCTTCGATGTTGACACAATACAGGTAATGCGTCGAACCCTTGACGGGTCATGCTGAGGTGTTGGGGACGTGGCCAATACTTGAACAAGGTTTCCAAAGTGCTCGAACCAGCGCGCGTTTCAACTGGTCAGCCGGTTCGGTTAATAGCTGTTCAGATGTGTCTTTAAGGTGAAACGGGACGCCGTGTTATTTTTCCTATCTTGCCTCTCTTTCTAACAATTTGCCTCGCGATTTTGAAGATGGTAATCTCGAGACCTATCGCACTGAAGATGCTGAAAACCAATCAGCATATGCACTGCAAGTGAGCATACACAATGATAGGTTTTTGTTGCAAAATATGAAGTAGAATCTGAGATTACCATCTTAGTAGCAACAGAGCAATGGCGGATATTTTCTCGACTGTCCCGTCCGCCCTTAACGGGCATCGTAGCATTCATCTTAGTCCCACTAAGGCAACGTGAGACATCGTAGAGGAGACGAATGTCACCGGCATTTGCGGCTTTCTCGCCTTCGTCTGTTAGGGAGTCCACCCACGCGCTTTTGTGTCGCCTACATGAGCGCTTCACTTCCTTCTCGAGAGCCAAATGACGGGCTACGGTTTTGACTCCTCTTGTTTTCGTTCGCTCTATCATGGCTTTAACATTCCTTCGCTCCTCTACCTTCCACCAGGTGTTGTAACCAACGGGTTCCAATTTCTCCACATAGGCCCAAATAAATTATATGTTTTGTTTTCATTCTTTTCATTAAATAGCTTTTGCTCGATGGAGTCCCATGGTCGATTATCTCGCATCAGCGAGTGTTGTCGCATCCAGGCAGGGCAACCGGTATCGAGGGATAGGATTGTATCCCGCCGCAGCATATAGGGTGCCCCGTCTATATCTGGCAAGATAATCGATCATGGAAGTGAGAGTGACTATTAAATACTTAAAATTGAATTTATATTGAATTTATAGAATATTAAGGGCAAACTATTTAAAGAACATTGAAATTATATAACCAAGAATAAAACTAACGTAACTCACAGAAATTCAAAGATTGCTTCAAAAGAGGGCGATGTTGGCCCCATTTAAATTAAACTTTTAATTTCTGTCTACATTTAGCTAGGAATCAAACTAACCCCAAAAGCGCCTAGGTCACTCTCAAAACAAACAAAAAACAGCTAGGATAGAATAACCGTCGATACAAAATTCATCGCTGAATCTGAAACTTGGCGTCAAACGGAGATCGGGGTAATGACTGCTAGAACTGCGTTTGCGTGCGTTTTTGGAGTTTTTTAGAGAGTGAGAGTTCCGGGAGGCGGCTGGAGAAGAGGGATATAAAAGGAGGTGGAGCCATGTGAGAAGGCCTCTTTTTAAATAGTTTTTTTTTGACACTAGTGCCACGGGAACGCGGTTACTCAGGCGCGGTTTGTGAAACCGAAAGTTACATTCGGGCGTAAATAGTGAAGTGTATCAGTGAGAGGTTGGAAATTCGCGGAGTGGTGTCCTTTGGACCAAAAAAGCGTGGCTATCGGTGCCGGCAGTGACAGAGTGACATAGTTAGAGGTCCAATAGTTTCGACGCATGCCCGAATTCAGTTTAGTGCGATTTCCCTTCCAATAAAACCACTCCCTTAGAGAAGTGCACCCTGTGACGATACACCGAAAAATCTAGTGTCCGCTTGAGCCCGTCCAGATCGTTCGTCAACATACGATCCCGCGCCCCGTTCATCGACCACATGGTTGATCCAGGGTTGATCCTACCTTGTTGATCTCGCCCTAATGATCTATAAGTCATATGGATGACCCCCAAAGACGATATCCAGAGACCGGCATCCTACGAAGAACCCTGCCTCCACCGCACCCCGTCCCACCTCGCCAGGCCCGCCACGAACACCACCTCAATGCGCACCACCACGACCACTACCGGACCCCGCAAGCCTCCGTTACCCGTCAAGCCATCGTTCACCGTGTGAGGAACAACTCGCGCCGAACCCCAACAGCTCGTTACCAAGCGCGACCGGCGAGTCGCTCCCGAACGTATGTGAGTACCCCTTCTTCGATTATAAGTTAGTCACGGATCAGCAGCCCGTCCGGCAGCTTCGATGCAGCAAGGCGCCCACCGCACCGATATGCTAGCCAACGTTTGTGAATTCGCATGCTTTGATTCCCTAGAATTTGTTAAATAATAATCGAATATGCCTAAAATCAGTGTTTTTATCGAGAAAACGAATTTCATTGTGAGGTCTTTTTGGAGAAGGTAAGTGCCAATGTGTCGTTCTGTCCCCTAGTTTGCCCTGAGAAGGAGTATTTAGCCGGGATTTGCATCGCTCGACCTAGTAGTGAAGAGTTTGTTACAGTGTTGTCAGTGATCCACTGCCTGCTCTGCTCACCCAAATCATTCTCGCCGGTGGCGATGAAAGCGTTCTTGATGGCACTCCATTGATCTTCTACGCTTCCACCTTCCGGAATAATCGCAGCACGGTTCTCCAGCTCCTCGACGAAGGACCTATTCACCGCAGTGTCTTCCAGTCGGCGTGTGTTGAACGGCGCCCGATTTTCTTCTTCTGTCGATGGATCCTCACAATACGCAGCCGGATCTCGCCAATTAGGAGATGATGATCGG
Organism: Aedes albopictus; assembly: GCF_035046485.1. Taxonomy (NCBI): domain Eukaryota; kingdom Metazoa; phylum Arthropoda; class Insecta; order Diptera; family Culicidae; genus Aedes; species Aedes albopictus. The sequence goes on along the minus strand of NC_085138.1, from coordinate 294,587,052 downwards.
ACGCAATGTCGGCGCTACGTTTGTTCCACACTTCAAGAAGGCTCCGTCTCCATTTCCGGCTGATGCAGATGTGGTCTACTGGAATTTTCGAAACGCCATCACGGGAAACCCATGTCACTTTGAGCACTGGTCGATGGGGAAAGAGCGATCGTCCAATCACCATGTCATTGTTGTCATAAAACTCTGCAAACAGAACTCCGTTCTCGCTAATTTCTCCGAGACCATGCGTCCCATGACGTGCTCATATTCCAAAGGGGCTGTTCATAAACCACGTAGACCAAAATTTGGCTATCTCAGACCCATCCCCCTCCCCCCTCGTAGACTTTTGTCCACACAAAAAAATTGAAATTTGTATGGAGCGTAGACTTTGGCCAGACCCCCCTCCCCCCAAAAAGTCTACGTGGTTTATGAACGGCCCCAAATTATCGGAACCAACCTTCGCGTTGAAGCCGCCTATGAGGATCTTGATATCACCTTTTGGAATCTTATCCCCGACAGCATTCAGTTGACTGTAAAAGTTTTCTTTGTCTTGCAATTCAGCAGCATCGGTTGGCGCGTAACATTGGATCATGTTAAAGATTCGAGCCCGTGTTCTGAATCTGGCTATAATTTTTCTCTCATCAATAGGTTCCCACTTCATAAGCAGCGTGGGCGTGAACGCTGAGCAGGAAACCAACTCCACGGTAGCGAGGATATCAAAACGGGACATGCCACAAAAGTTCAGCCTATTGGACGCAGTGGCTGAATTTCCCCAACAGGGGAGGAAATAATACTGGTGTGGATCTAATCTTTTAGCTATTCGAACGAAAGGGAACGAACGAAAGGGATTCGTTTTCGTTCCGCAGCTTCATCAACTCGGTGAGGTTGCCAGACAACTATGTTCTAGTCTCATTCGACGTTACGTCACTGTTCACGTGCATCCCACGTGGCCTGGTGTCTAGAACCGTGATTGAAAGGTGGCAAGAGATCAGAGAGAATACGGACATATGCTTAGATCTGTTCCTAGAGATAGCCGAGTTCTGTCTAGGATGTAATTACTTTTCATACAAAGGGAAGTATTACTAGCAGATCTTTGGAACCGCAATGGGTAGTCCCCTGTCCCCCGCAGTAGCAGATCTGATGATGGAGTCTCTTCTCGATAACGAAGATTGACTGCCCAGTTCCGGTTCTAAAGAAATATGTTGACGATTTGATTCTTGCCCTCCCACCGGACAAGATAGCAGAGGTACTCAACATTTTCAACAGCTTTAATAAAAACATCCAATTCACATGTGAAATGGAGCAGGATGGGAAAATCCCCTTCCTGGATATGACTCTAGTGCGAAAACACGACAAAACGATTCGAACAGAATGGTACTGTAAGCCCATGGTGTCTGGTCGTCTAGTGGACCTATCAGGACATCCACTACACCTGAAAATGAACACCGTCACGAACTTCATTCACAAAGTCCGAGAGTTTGCCACTAATGCTCCCCGAGAAACAGCCAACCAAATCAACGACGAAACTCTCCGGATCAATCATTATCCTACATCGATTCGTCATCGACTTCTGAGCAGAAACACGAATCGGACGTCAATCGACACAACCGTGAATGAAACACCGACCATCTACAAACCGATGCTGTTCGTGAATGACCTCACTCAACGTTTAAGAAAGTCATTTGAAGCCGTACTTCCCAACATCACACTGGCACCGCGGTACGAGAACACCACCAGGAGGATGTTCAACAACATGAAAGACACCATACCGATGGAAATGAGACACAACGTTATATATCGCATTCCTTGCCACGATGCGATGCAAGCTATGTCGGGTTAACAACAACCTTACTGAAGCAGAGACTCAGCAGCCACCGTTCAACGGTGAATCAGCTAGAGAGACTGCGTATCAACGGCAATAACGATGCGGCGACGGAGTACGAGCTGGAACGGTTGAAGGAAAAGACCGCTTTACTTCAACACAGCATAGAACACGATCATACGTTCGACCTGAAAAAAACAACAATATTGGATCAACATAGAAGACAGTCAGCCCTACCAATCCTAGAAGTATGTAGCATTGTAGCATAAACACTCATAAACACTCCCCGTACAGTAAACAAGAGATCTGACATTGACAGCTTAAGTTCAATGTATTGACCAATCCAATTTCCTGTGTGGTAGTGGTTTGTGTTCAGATTTCCCGTGTTAATCTATCTGTAAGAACTTTGTAAACATCTTTTGTTCTCACGTATATGGATACGCTTGCAGTAGGTTTCGTGAGACTTTTTTTGGACAACTCAATGTAGGAATCCTACAAACACTCAAAAAATCAACAGTCCAACTCAAGAAACACCACCACACACCAAACACACGAATAGCTAAAAGATTAGATCCACACCAGTTACCTCCACTTACACCTCCACTTATTTCCCACAATTTGTCCAAACAATATCCACCATCGTTACATGAACAAAATGATCGTTGGTTGGATAGTGAAGGTGTTTCCGAATTCAGATATTTTTAAAAAACTTTTTTTTGTTGTTTAGAGAGTATGTCAAGTGGTAGAGAATGTGTAAAAGTAATTTTATAATTTTTGTAGGATTTTTGCCAACACTTTTTTGGAAATTTTAGACGGATCATGCTTAAACCGAGCCCACAGAACGAGAACGATTGCGATTTCTGTGAGGTCTAATGTTATTTAGCTTATTATAATTGGCTTATGATGTCTCGTTTTATTGTAGAATTCCCTGAAGAAGGTGTAATAAACACCGAAACGTCGGATAAAGAACGATATTTAGTCGTTTGATTGCGTTTGATAACTGCGGAGCCGAAAAACTTACCCGATTATAAAGAATTTTCAGTCGATAGCGCTCTACGCTGCCACCTTAGGTAAAGCTTCCTCAATCTAGCTGAAGTCAGTAGGACAACAGTGCCCAGGCTGCACTACCATCTAAGCACTCTTAGCTGGCGGTCTTTGCTATCGTTTGACCCGTGGAAGCATGAGGTAGGAAATTGTGAAGACCGGAGCTATGTTGGACACTCTCCTTATCGACTCACCGTTTTGCAGCCCTATTTCATAGCTTGTTGTCTTGTTTTTCTGCATTGCTTAGATTATTAGTCACCAAATTGGTGCATTTTAGGCTCACTAATTGTCTTATCCTGTCCTAGTTCGAGATCATATCATTTCTGCTACCAGTTGGGATAAAGAGTGATCGCCGCTCCTTCTTTGTTGCTTGTTTTGTGCTTCTTTTGTCCGATAATTCTCTTCGGGCAATTGCATATTCAGATGATTTTCCCGGGAAGATGAATCCCGGGGAAGCTGGTTTTGGAATTCGCGGCTAGGATAATCCTAGTCTAACGTGTGAAAAGGGCGTAACAACCATAGCGAGTTTCTGCTCCTCTCGTTTCTCTTGGGTGTATTTTCAATTATGTATGTAATCTCTTACCAATAACAAGAAGGGCAGACTACCGTCTATCTAATAACGGGATAAGTTTGCATACATAAATTTAAATACGCAGAGGAGGTACGGAAAAAGCTGAGGCGTGCAATAGTTATTCCGTTTTGTCACATGTTGGGCAGGAATAATAATTTATTAGATACTGACCAAGTTACGGCGACGGCGACAAACAAAAAAACTTGTTTTTATCAAATTATGTACAAGTACCAATTGTAGCTGCTGATGACACAGACGACAACTAGGGCGGAACCTAAAAAACCTAACGACAGGAGAAAATAAGCGTATCAACACGTTCCAAAAGATGGGATGAAATGACTATGACGAGCCACAGTCGGTCGGAGGTGGCACCTTACTGCCTGCTCTCCAAAGCAGCTCTTCAGTAATACCGTCGGAGCCATTCACGAACAATTACCCAGGAATCAGGCAAAAATGAAATTGCTTTGAAATAACTTAACAAGCTTTAATAGAGTTTTATTCAACGGGACAGTGCAGTCTCGGTGCTAAAACATGGTCTTCCTAAAGGACTCCGGGCAAACACGGTGTTGAAGGGTATTCAAATCTATTCTTCTCGGTGAAACGATAGTGTAATTCTACGGCACATTGACGACAACTGTTGTTGGACTGGAAGATGCAGGGAAAGGAAAAGAGCAAGCTGCAGAAACCTATTACGTGGCTTGGCACTTCCCGAGATAGACGTTTTGCATGCCATCCTCGGTATCGCACTGTCTGTCGGTCGGTGTGGTATTGGAGTGGAAAAAGAACACTTCCGGTTTGCTCCACAAGCGAGACGATGTCCTGTATGTAGATGACGGTGGGAGATGGCACCAGCCAGCAAGCAAAGGAAACAATTGTCTGTGTAAGACTGAATTGGAAACATGGCAGCACACCCAGCATGGTACATCAGAGATCAGAATCTTATGGCGTCGCTATGGTAGTGCCCTTGCCATTGTGAGACACCTTTGGTTCAAGGAATTGTGTACATTAGTTGAGATGGCTATGAATGGGGTGCGATTACCGAAGAAAATCAACGTAATATCTATAACATTCACGCTACTAAGTACACAAAGCGATAGCGTTTCGAATCCCAATACCTACCTACATAAGTTTCTTGAACGGAAAATCAGAACACTCTTCAACCCTCAATCGTCAAGGTATTTTTCTTCCCATTTGTATTCAGCACTAGTGTACACAATCATCTATTTCGAATCAGCGCATGTAGGACTCTACCCGCAGCAATCTTATCAAAGCGAGAAAAATATGGGCTGCAAATCGTTTCTGCCATCGTTAGCGTGAAGAAATTTTGCATTTTCCCTACCACGACGGTCGTTGGTTGGTGGAGGCCCTTTTCACGGAATGTTTTACATAGGTTTTTGGCACGCCCATGGGCGTAGTGAGAGTAAGGTGATACGCTGTGATGTTTACGGAACGGAAACCGAAAATATATTCCGGAATTCTTCCGGGATTATTCGGGAACTGCTTCCGCGAACTTCTTTGGGGATTTTAACATGTACTTTCTGGGTTCCTCCTATTTCATGAACTCCTTCTGGGATTCCTCCAGGGACTTATTCCGGAATTCTTTCAGGAACAACTTCCATTATTGCCTCAAGAAGCACTCTTGCACCTCTTCCGGGATTCTTCCAAGAACTTCTTTGTTGCGGGAACAAGGGGCTTCTAGCCGAATTCATTGAACAGATCGCAAACTCTCAGATTTGGTGCGAATCAGCTATTAGCTGCAATATTTATTTGGGATTAGATTTGAGTTTACATAGAAATAAGATTACATAGTTACATATTCCGGTTTGAAATTTTTTGAAGCTAACCTTGTTCGTTTTGTTTACATTTGTTCACTTGTGATTTAAGTTTAGATTAGAATAAGTTCAATTTAAAATAAGGTTTACCTACAATCTGTGATAATATCTGTGATATGCACCTTTAGGCTAAGCTAGTCACAATTTCTATTTACGTTCAGACTAAGATTTCAACTGTTAAGATATTACTAAGTTGTTAATGCAAAGAGTACTGTACATAATTCTGCCTTGCCATTGTACTTCAACTGCACGATCATGGCCTTATAATAAATTCTACACAATAGCCTATAGGCTTTAGTTGACAGACCCTTCGAATGTCTTCACTTAGGAAACGGAGCAGTGCTGGCAGCAACATCTTACTGAATTCTTTCAGAAACTCCTTTTGGGATTCCTTCAGAATCTGCTTCCGGATTTTTTCAGCAACTCCTTCCTTCTGAAACTCCATGTGGAATTCTTCCGAAAATCTACTCTGGAATTCATTCAAATGAATGCTGGGATGGAAATCCTCCTGGAGTTTTTTTGTGACATTCATTATGAGATTCCTCAAGAAGTTCCTTATGAAGTTCCTACCGCAGTTCTTCTGAGAATTTCTCTAACAATTTCTTAAGGGATTCCTCCATCAGCTGTGTAAGGAATTCCCCATAGATTTCCTTTACGGTTACCTTCAGTAGTTTCTTCCGGGATACCATTACTCAAGGAAGTCTTCCAAAAAATCAAGAAAAAACTTTTAACATTATTCCAGATCAAACTATTCACAAAACCAATTTCTGGAAGATTCACGAAACTCCTGGATAAATCCCGAAAGAAATCCCTTGAAGTTCTAAGGGGGAAAACGGCAGCAGGAAACTTCCGAACCGCAAAGGAAACTTCCGAAGGAACCCCATAAACAATCTCAGATGGAGCTCTCGCCTTAGAAATCACTGAAGGGATCACTACAGGGATCTTGGAATAAGTTTCTGGAGAAACTATGAGAGGAATGCCTAAAGGAATCCTAGAAAAAAACCCACGTCACGTCAAAGACTTGAAAATTTTCAAGACATGGAAATATTTAGAATTATTAGAATAATTCTACATTGATTTCACACAGAACACCTTCCAGGTTTTATGTAGTTGTTCCTCCCAAGAATTTTGTAGGGGTTTGTTCCAGGTTTTCTTTTGGAATTTCTCCCGGGATTCTTTCGGGGATTCCCCCAAGTTTGTTTCAGACATTCATCGCTAATTTTTTATATTCTCCCGGGATTCCTTTAGAAGTTTCTTCCAGAATTTTCTGGGATACCTCTAGTGATTTTTCATTTCAGAACCCTCTTTGGGATTCTTCCATCGGTGTTTTCTGGGTTTGCTTCAGGCAAGCATGGGACAGTCACTTTCAAAGATTTACATTCACTTGCTATTTTCTCAGCTCAGAAGCGTCAAGAAACAATGTATGGACGACTTCTGCTTTGTGGTTTTGTCTAAAAGTTTGCCGAATAGAGTAGGGGTCGCACACGCATATCGAAGTCGTGAGGGAGCTGCGAAGGCAATTCTCCACAAGGTGAATGTAAATTACAATCATCTCGAGGAGAGTCGCTTTCACAGCTCTGTCACAACTTTGGTATGCATGTGTGACCCCTACTTTATTCGGCTAACTTTTAGACAAAACCAAAAGGCAAAAGTCGTCCATACATCGTTTCGTGATTGCACGCTTCTGAACTGAGAAAATAGCAAGTGAATGTAAATCTTTAAAAGTGAGTGTTCCCATCCCTGCTGGCTTCAGGAATTTCTCCCTGGATTCCTTCAGGGATTCCTCCCGCGATTCTGCCCAGATTCCTCTTAGATTTTTTATGAAATTTTTTGGAATATCTCCCGGGATTTCTCCATTGATTTCTGCAGAGGTTGCTTTAGATAGATTTTCCGGAATTGATTGATTGATTGATTGATTTGTCTTTATTTAAGAGACTTTCAGCCCTTGGCTGGTTCGTCTCTTTCCGGCATTCTGTCAGTTCCATGATTTCTTCATTGTTTCCTCCCGATTCTTGCAGGATGCCAGAATTTTATTCTAGGATTCCTTCAGCTAATATTTCTTCCAGGATTCCTTTAGAAATTCCCCCAGAATTCTTTTATCGATAACTCCAGAGATTTATTCATTGATTTTTACCAGATTTCCATAATGGATTCCTCTCAAGAACTGTTCAGGCATTCTTTCAAGGATTCTTCCCGGGATTTCATACGATATTTCTTTATTGATTTCTTCCGAGGTTCCTTCAAGGGTGTCTTCCGGGCTTGTTTTAGGGATTCTTCGCGGGACTTCTTCTACCTGATTCCTCCCAGGACTTTATTTAGGTTTTTTTTTTCAGAATTCTGGGCTTGCTTCAGGAATTCCTTCCGAGATTCCTTCAGAAATTTTTCCCTGGATTCTTTCAGAAATTCATCCCGGTATCCCTTTAGAAATTCCTCACGGGATTCCTTCAGAGATGTATCCCAGGATTGCCTAGAGGAGTTATTCCGGGATTCTTTCACGAATATTTTTTGATATTTCCTCAGGGATTCTTCCCAAGACTCCTTTATTTATTTCCCCCGGGATACGGGTTTACCCCGGATTTCCCTCATTGAGTCCTCCTGGGACTCATTCATGGGATTCTCTCGTGATTTCTTTAGGAATTTTCTCAGACGTTCTTCAGGAATTCATTATGTTTTTTTTTTTTCAGGGATTCATGCAGATGCTTCTTCGTTGATTTCTCACAGGTTTCCATTAGAGATTCCTCCCAAAATTTGTTCAGAGATTTTTTTTGAAGGATTTATCCCGGTATTCATCTAGGGATTTCACCTGGCATTTCTTCTGAGATTCCATCATTGATTTCTCCAGGGATTCTTTCCGGCATTCTTCCAGGTATTTCTATGGAATTCTTGCTGAATCCTTTCATGGATTTCCTTTGTGCTTTACCTTGAGGACTTTATTTTGTTTATCCTGGTATTCCCTCAGCATTCCTTTCTCCAATTAATCCTTCAGGAATCTTTTCATTCCTATCGAGACTCTTTAATTCATTTCTTCTGTAATTTCTTCAGAGACTTCTTCAGGGATTCCTCTCTGAATTTGTCTTATGTTTTTTTTAGGGAATTCTCCTAAAATTTCTTCAAGGATTCCTTCTAAGACTCTTTCAGAGATTTTTTCCTGCATTCCTCCAGAAGTTTCTCCCGGGATTCGTACATTAATTTCTTTCGGGAACCCTCCTTTAATAATTCCTTGGGCGATTCCACCGGGATTCTTTCAGAGATCTCTCCTGGGATTCCTTTAAGGATTTCTCAAAGATTCGTCCATAAATGACGTAGCATTTTTTGGCTGATTTTCTACTCCCCCCTCCCTCCTTGAATCACATTTTCCCATACCTAATACATGGCTCGTCACACAATCCCAGACTCTCCCCCTTAAAAGCTACGTCATTTAAGGGCGCTCCCTAAGAGACTCCTCTGGGTAATTCTCGGTGAAACCAGGTCTGGGATTTTTTATTTCTCTTGCTTATTCATTAGAAAAGGATAAAAAAGGATGAAAACCACTCTGGACAAGGTGCCAAATGACGATTTTTCATCAAATTGCACCTGGAAAATTCAAGTTGTAACATGAACAAAACTTCACATTTCTATGAAGGGAAGGTATAGACCTTTCATTTGAAGTTGAAATTTTTAGGCAGCCATCTTGAATTTGACCGCCATTTTGAATGTTATCATTAAATCGCGAAAACATGAGCGAACCTCCCATTTTCCCACACATTTTGTTACAATCGGGGATTTTTTTTATTATCGTACAAATTGGGCCGAAGGGTCTCATATTTTCATGAAACTTTTTCCACAGGCAGGGCTCATGGATATATGAATAAAAAAAATGAGATAAATTCAGGGTCGCCTATTTTTCCAGAAAACTCAGCTGTTATTTGAAGCCTCTAACTCTTTTTTATATACGTCCATTAGAGTGTCTCAAAGACCTTATAAATAATATTCCAAGTATACAAAGTTTTGCAAATATTTGAAATATTGTCCACTCACTAAAAATGTAATACCTTAGCTTCTAGACAAGATATTTTAAATCTTTTTTTAGGGAAATGATGCATTCAAATAGTACTTCCAGAAAAAACCTTTCATGGTTGAAAATAAAAAAAATGTGCGTGTATTTTTATCAAATTTAAAAATTCCCAAAAAATAGTCGTTTTTTAGCACAAAAACCATTTTGTCGTCAATATAAACACAATACTTCAAAAATAATAACCGTTGAAGAATGCCTAGAGGTCCACAGAAAAATACAAATATTGAAATAATCGGAAGTTAAAAAATATTATGAAAAACCCTAATTAATCCACCTAGTGGTGATGGTGCCTTTCTCGTGCTTTTAAGTATCCTTTCAACAAAACTCAAGCGACATGTTGATGACATTGACATAAATACAAAATAAAAACTGGTTGCTAAATCAACTCAATATGGATACATTTTATATTAGCATTACATCCAATATTCAGAAAATATAAGACAACGATCCAAAATTCAAACCAAACAAGTGTCATGAAGTCGCAAAATTTTGAAACGTCAGTTTAGATTTTCCGGCCATTATTTTTTTAATCCGGGTATCTACCCCAACTAAACTAAACGTCATCTTGAACATTGAGACACCATCTTGGACGTTCTGGTATTCATTTTTGGACTCCGTACCTAAAATTACATGAAATAATCGCCGTATTGAATTTTGGCATGTCGTCTATGACTTTCTGGTTACCAGTTTTGGACGAAGACCGGCCTTCTTCCTCATTCCAATTATAGTCATATTGCAGACCTTGTGAAACAGCGCACAGCTTGGGTTTTCTGATCACAGATTTTGAATTCTGGACATGTTTCCATACAACTCATGCCCATAATGCAAGAATTCAAAATCCTAAAAAAAGGTGCTAACTTGAATACGAGGCATTATCTTGGATACTCTGGTGGACTTCGAACATATTTCACATACCAAATACACTTATTTTACATAGTTTTAGAGCTCAAAATTCCTTTAAACAACCGCCATCTTTTGTTCAGGGTTGACACGATCAAATTCTTATTTTTCCATTCAACGTTGCCCCATCCTGCTATAAATTTACACCTTAGAAATCTGAAATGGTGCGATTTGATGAAATCGCTTTAGTTTTGTCTATATTTTATTCTCTTTCATATATGAGAACTGATGTTCATGCCAAATGTTTATCAGGTCATTAAACAAAGCCACGATTTGATTTTTCGCATGAACGTTGGTTCTGCTACACAACAGCTAGTCTTATGTGATCTAAGGCTATTTTCTTGTTAACCGTTTATTGGATTTTCAAAAAATCTGCGATCTGATGTGTCGTATGTATGGGTTTGGTTCATTTTTATATATGGCAATTTTCGGTGGGATACCCGGATCTGATTCCATGACACCAACGGTTGTCCCAATTCTGGTCTGAGATTATTTTATTGCTAATTCTTCACCTTTACCCAACCACCGCGATTTGATATATCGCATGTATGGGTTTGATTCACTTTTTCTTTCAACTATAGATAGTAGAGTAAACATAGATCCGCGGACACCGCTGACTAAAATGTTTCAAGCGTGTAAGTAGTAATTTTCAAGAGTGTGACGGTTGAATATGACGTCATGCGCTCCATTGATGTTGTCCAAATCGTGACGTCATGCTCGTTTGGATACAGATTTTGACATTCATCAACACGAATCTATGTTTACTCTACTATCTATACTTTTAACCACTTTCGAAGCCACAGCCGAACCCGCAACACTACCGGGAATCTAATGTGGTCTGACTCAATTTTTCCATCAGGTTGACGTGGTTTGATGTACCGCATCCATGGGTTTGGTTAAATTTTACATTTTACTACCCGGATCTGATTCCGAGTAACTACCGGCTGAACCAAATATGGTCTGACACTATTGTCTTGTTAACTGTTCATCGGTTAACCAATAACGCTGCAAATTGAAGGTGTCACATGCAGGATTTGACCATTTCGACGGGACTCTCGGAACCAATTCCGGAACACTACCAGTTGTCTCTAGTGTGATCTAAGGCTATTTTCTTGCTAACTGTTCATCAGGTTATCGCAAAAGCCACGATTTGATGTGTCACGTACCTGGATTTGATTTACTTTTACATTTGGCCTCTTCCGGCCACTCAAAACCGATTCCGAAACACTTGCTGGCCGTTCATAAGGTAATCGAAAAAGCCGCTATTTGATGTGACGCATGCATGAGTATGTGTTTCTCTTTCAGATTTGACCACTTCTGCGGGAGCCCCGGAACCGGTTTCGGAACACTACTGGTTCAGATATGGTCTGAGATGATTTTCCTGCTCATTGTCCATCAGGTCATCGAAAATGCCGTGGTTTGATGTGTCGCATGCATGGGTTTGGTTCAATTGTATATTTGGCCACTTCCAGCGGGACGCCTAGATCCGGTTCCGGAACACTACCGGTTCTGATATTGTGTGAGACTGTTGTCCTGCTTACCGCTCATCAGGTTATCTAAACTGCCGTGGTTTGATGTGTCGCATGCATGGGTTTGGTTCAATTGTATTTTTGGCCACTTCCAGTGGGACGCCTAGAACCGGTTCCGGAACACTACCGGTTCAAATATGATCTGATACTATTTTCCTGCTCATTGTCCATCAGGTCATCGAAAATGCCGGGGTTTGATGTGTCGCATGCATGGGTTTGGTTCAATTGTATATTTGGCCACTTCCAGCGGTGTGCCTAGAACCGGTTCCGGAACACTACCGGTTCAGATATGGTCTGAGACTATTTTCCTGCTTACCGCTCATCAGGTTATCGAAAATGCCGTGGTTTGATGTGTCGCATGCATGGGTTTGGTTCACTTGTATATATTAGGCCTGTCCAGCTTTTCAAAAATGTTCTCTGATTCTCAAGTCCACCCCCATATTTTGATTGGCATCCTAAAAGAAGTAACTGGTCAAAATTTCAGCCAAATCCATTCAAATTAAGAGGTGCATCAAATCAATTTTGTGTTTTTCGACTATTTTTGAACTTCAAAAAATCATAACTACACTAAAACATGTCAAAACTTAATTCTTCCGGCAGAAATTGAAAGCTATACTTGTTTGCTACAACTTCTCCGAACAACGTATGCCAATAAAATTGAAGGACACATGTGTAATTATCACATTTGTAATCAGAAAAACCTTAAAAAGTTGATTTTTTGATAGATTTTGTTCTGGAATACCCTAATATACGTAATAAGTTGGATTTTTCAAAACGGCATCATATTCTCCAATGTTTTTTGGTTATTTGCTTCTTTGGCACTAATGCTGTAGGAGTTGAGCAAAAATTACTAAAATTCGTGAAAGCCAAATGTGGCCTAAAAACTAGCTTTTCGGGTGCAATCACGCTTTGGCGCGCACAAAGTGGCATCGCGTCAGCACTGATATGATAGCCAACACCTGTCATCGCGCTTGTTTGTTATCACCCGTGGTAGGGGGTAGCCAAGGCAAACTACTAGGAAGCAAAGCTACTACGTTCAGTACAATTTCGCGCCACAACGTGATTGCCTCCAAAAAGCTAGTTTTTAGGCAACATTTGACTTTCACGAATTTTAATATTTTTTGCTCAACTCCTACAGCACTGGTGTCAAAGAAGCAAATAACCAAAAAACATTGGAGAATATGATGCCGTTTTGAAAAACCCAACTTATTAAGTATATTGGGGTGTTCCAGAACGAAATCTATCAAAAAATCAACATTTTAAGGTTTTTCTGATTACAAATGTGATAATTACACATGTTTCCTTCAATTTTATTGGCACACGTTGTTCGGAGAAGTTGTAGCAGACAAGTATAGCTTTCAATTTCTGCCGAAAGAATTAAGTTTTGACATGTTTTTGAATAGTTATGATTTTTGGAAGTTCAAAAATAGTCGAAAAACACAAAATTGATTTGATGCACCTCTTAATTTCAATGGATTTGGCTGAAATTTTGACCAGATACTTCTTTTAGGATGCCAATCAAAATATGGGGGTGGACTTGAGAATCAGAGAACATTTTTGAAAAGCTGGACAGGCCTAGTATATATGGCCACTTCCAGCAGGACACCCGGAACCGGTTCCGGAACACTACCGGTTCAGATATGGTCCAAGACTATTTTGCTGCTTATCGCTCATCAGGTTATCGAAAATGTCGTGGTTTGATATGTCGCATGCCTTGGTTTGATGCATTTTCATATCTGGTTCCTTCTTGGGGTACCATTCCGGAACACCTAAATGGCCATATCTCCGGAACGGCTGGACCGATCCGAACCATTTTCAATAGGAAACAATGGGACCAGATTCCGCGTCGAATGAACCGTCGGTCATTGAAATCGGTTGAGGTTTACTGCCAAAAAGTGATGTGAGTTTTTTTGTACACACTCACACATACGCACACACACACGCACACACATACACACACACACACACAGACATCACCTCAATTCGTCGAGCTGAGTTGATTGGTATATATGACTCGACCCTCCGGGGCTTCTATCAAAAAGTCAATTTTGGAGTGAACATATAGCCTTTCCGGTACACTTAGTGTACGAGAAAGGCAAAAAATGATTTTTTTTAGATATTTTATAAAAAAAGGGTCATTTTTCAAAAATCGTCCTGGCGGAACCTCTAAATGATTTTTTAGACAATCGAAATGTTCTACAAAAATGCTTCAAATATGCATATCTTTCATTTGAGGGTTTTCACATAATTGGCCATAACTCAGGGACGAAAATAGTTATTTATGCAACAAGTTGCAAAATAATATTTTTTTCAGGAGGCTTGCCGAGTTGGATAAATACGACGAGTACTGAAAAAATCGAGTTTTGCAACAAGTTGCATACAACTTTTTTTGTCAATGATGCAAAATATCACCTCACGAATGCTCAATCAACTTATCAATAGTATTTTTATCGCTTGCGATTGAACTGTGCAGTGCACAGTGTGCACTGCTCAGCGATGACCAGAGGCAAAGAGATGGCAAAACGAACATGATGTAACTCACCAACGATTTTGCACTCATCTGTCAGTGCCGCCACATGCTCACACGAACAATCGAACAACACCGAATGGGTTGGTTTTAGAAGCTACGGCACGAACGCTCGACACGCACACAGAAGCAACATTCGCATGTACCGACACCACACCAATAACGTTTCCAGCCTTCGATGCTTCACGATAAGCCGATCGAAAAGCATTGAAAGCGATGAAAAGACAGGCTTGGCTGGAACGCAACAGCTCAACGGCGAAAAGGAGCAGCTAACAATGCTGATCAACGTCGAGTCTGTTCGTGTGCTATTCTTACGGGAGGTTGGTTTGCTAAAGCGAGGTAGGGTGAAAACGTATTCGTTGGCGAAAGCGAATCGCATCATTTCGCGAATGTTTTCAGCAAATAGTAAGCTTGTTTTTGTCATTACGAAAAATAAGGTTTGAATAGAATTTTTTCTAGGTAATATGCGTCTGCAGAATGAGGTACGACTGAATATCGTGGTCAACCAACCTTATTTAACATGTAGTTCATCCTACTATTGATTACACACACGAAAATTATTATTATTATTATTATTATGATTTATTAGAGACACTTTACACCGAAAAGGTGCATTCGTGTCAGATTATTAAAATACAAATACAGCTATGACATATGTTTTTTCTTCGATCTCGTGATCACTTTCCAAGTAGAATCGGAATTCTGAACATTCTCGTTGCACGATCGCTTGGCTAAATTTTCGTCTCGCGTTCCATTCGTTGATTCGGTTGACAACCGCCGCTTCGTAGAATCGGTCTCCGGGTTTACATCGTTTTCGTTTTCAACATCGGTATTTCCATCATCGTTATCGTCGTCATCATACTTCATTGCATATAAAATAGTATTCCATCAAATCGTTTAAGTTTTTTTTCAGCATAATTTTGTTATTATATGTGTAGGTATAAGAAAACATTTTATTTTCTCTGTTCGGGATTTAAATCAAGTGATCAATGTTTGATATGGTCGTTTGTTCAGTGCATGTTATTCATGTGCAAGTACGTAATACGTAATAAGTTGGATTTTTCAAAACGGCATCATATTCTCCAATGTTTTTTGGTTATTTGCTTCTTTGGCACTAATGCTGTAGGAGTTGAGCAAAAATTACTAAAATTCGTGAAAGCCAAATGTGGCCTAAAAACTAGCTTTTCGGGTGCAATCACGCTTTGGCGCGCACAAAGTGGCATCGCGTCAGCACTGATATGATAGCCAACACCTGTCATCGCGCTTGTTTGTTATCACCCGTGGTAGGGGGTAGCCAAGGCAAACTACTAGGAAGCAAAGCTACTACGTTCAGTACAATTTCGCGCCACAACGTGATTGCCTCCAAAAAGCTAGTTTTTAGGCAACATTTGACTTTCACGAATTTTAATATTTTTTGCTCAACTCCTACAGCACTGGTGTCAAAGAAGCAAATAACCAAAAAACATTGGAGAATATGATGCCGTTTTGAAAAACCCAACTTATTAAGTATATTGGGGTGTTCCAGAACGAAATCTATCAAAAAATCAACATTTTAAGGTTTTTCTGATTACAAATGTGATAATTACACATGTTTCCTTCAATTTTATTGGCACACGTTGTTCGGAGAAGTTGTAGCAGACAAGTATAGCTTTCAATTTCTGCCGAAAGAATTAAGTTTTGACATGTTTTTGAATAGTTATGATTTTTGGAAGTTCAAAAATAGTCGAAAAACACAAAATTGATTTGATGCACCTCTTAATTTCAATGGATTTGGCTGAAATTTTGACCAGATACTTCTTTTAGGATGCCAATCAAAATATGGGGGTGGACTTGAGAATCAGAGAACATTTTTGAAAAGCTGGACAGGCCTAGTATATATGGCCACTTCCAGCAGGACACCCGGAACCGGTTCCGGAACACTACCGGTTCAGATATGGTCCAAGACTATTTTGCTGCTTATCGCTCATCAGGTTATCGAAAATGTCGTGGTTTGATATGTCGCATGCCTTGGTTTGATGCATTTTCATATCTGGTTCCTTCTTGGGGTACCATTCCGGAACACCTAAATGGCCATATCTCCGGAACGGCTGGACCGATCCGAACCATTTTCAATAGGAAACAATGGGACCAGATTCCGCGTCGAATGAACCGTCGGTCATTGAAATCGGTTGAGGTTTACTGCCAAAAAGTGATGTGAGTTTTTTTGTACACACTCACACATACGCACACACACACGCACACACATACACACACACACACACAGACATCACCTCAATTCGTCGAGCTGAGTTGATTGGTATATATGACTCGACCCTCCGGGGCTTCTATCAAAAAGTCAATTTTGGAGTGAACATATAGCCTTTCCGGTACACTTAGTGTACGAGAAAGGCAAAAAATGATTTTTTTTAGATATTTTATAAAAAAAGGGTCATTTTTCAAAAATCGTCCTGGCGGAACCTCTAAATGATTTTTTAGACAATCGAAATGTTCTACAAAAATGCTTCAAATATGCATATCTTTCATTTGAGGGTTTTCACATAATTGGCCATAACTCAGGGACGAAAATAGTTATTTATGCAACAAGTTGCAAAATAATATTTTTTTCAGGAGGCTTGCCGAGTTGGATAAATACGACGAGTACTGAAAAAATCGAGTTTTGCAACAAGTTGCATACAACTTTTTTTGTCAATGATGCAAAATATCACCTCACGAATGCTCAATCAACTTATCAATAGTATTTTTATCGCTTGCGATTGAACTGTGCAGTGCACAGTGTGCACTGCTCAGCGATGACCAGAGGCAAAGAGATGGCAAAACGAACATGATGTAACTCACCAACGATTTTGCACTCATCTGTCAGTGCCGCCACATGCTCACACGAACAATCGAACAACACCGAATGGGTTGGTTTTAGAAGCTACGGCACGAACGCTCGACACGCACACAGAAGCAACATTCGCATGTACCGACACCACACCAATAACGTTTCCAGCCTTCGATGCTTCACGATAAGCCGATCGAAAAGCATTGAAAGCGATGAAAAGACAGGCTTGGCTGGAACGCAACAGCTCAACGGCGAAAAGGAGCAGCTAACAATGCTGATCAACGTCGAGTCTGTTCGTGTGCTATTCTTACGGGAGGTTGGTTTGCTAAAGCGAGGTAGGGTGAAAACGTATTCGTTGGCGAAAGCGAATCGCATCATTTCGCGAATGTTTTCAGCAAATAGTAAGCTTGTTTTTGTCATTACGAAAAATAAGGTTTGAATAGAATTTTTTCTAGGTAATATGCGTCTGCAGAATGAGGTACGACTGAATATCGTGGTCAACCAACCTTATTTAACATGTAGTTCATCCTACTATTGATTACACACACGAAAATTATTATTATTATTATTATTATGATTTATTAGAGACACTTTACACCGAAAAGGTGCATTCGTGTCAGATTATTAAAATACAAATACAGCTATGACATATGTTTTTTCTTCGATCTCGTGATCACTTTCCAAGTAGAATCGGAATTCTGAACATTCTCGTTGCACGATCGCTTGGCTAAATTTTCGTCTCGCGTTCCATTCGTTGATTCGGTTGACAACCGCCGCTTCGTAGAATCGGTCTCCGGGTTTACATCGTTTTCGTTTTCAACATCGGTATTTCCATCATCGTTATCGTCGTCATCATACTTCATTGCATATAAAATAGTATTCCATCAAATCGTTTAAGTTTTTTTTCAGCATAATTTTGTTATTATATGTGTAGGTATAAGAAAACATTTTATTTTCTCTGTTCGGGATTTAAATCAAGTGATCAATGTTTGATATGGTCGTTTGTTCAGTGCATGTTATTCATGTGCAAGTTAGAAAGTTTAAGTTTTTATGACATTCAACTTAATTGCTTAAAGGATTCTGATTAAAAGGTTCTGCTTTTTTCTTTGTCAGGCAAAACTAGATCCATCAACGAAGAGTAAATAAACACGAATATTGACCATGCATCCAAATCATACTGCTTAAAACCAAAGAACACCGAATACAAAATTATGAATATTAAGGTACACCGGGGCAAGTTGAAACGGGTGGGGCAAGATGAAACACGAAGTTTTGAAACAGATTTCAATACAATTTGATAATTTATCCTTCGTTAAAAGATTGTTTGAATCAAAAACTATGCGTTATGGAGATCAAACTATTTATCATCATTAGAAAACGTCATGTTAATCCGCTGTTTCATCTTGCCCCATCCGTTTCAACTTGCCCCGGTGTACTTTTGTTGCTACGGTTTGTAAAAAAATGTTCATACTGACAATTATGAATCATTTAACTAATCACTCTTAGTAATGTACACTGTACTTATTTTTGTGCAAGGAATATGTAAAAATATTAATATGTAATGAACATTATTTAAACATGGAGAAATAATAGTATGATTTCATTGAACATCATGCAAAAATGAAACAAAAAAACCTATACATTTTTAAATTGGATGCACCATCTTTGTTTACTGATCCGTTCAACATTCATTTTTTCTGAATTTCAAATGAATTTGGTTGCATACGGTGTTTGACGCAGTTATGTTTCAATAACGGTTGCAATTTGTAAATTAATAGAGACATGTCAAGATTTATTAAAACTTTTACACATATTTATTGAAGAATTTCAATTTATTGCTTGTGTACTTATTAGAGACATCTTTTCTCGTAGATATCGCCGAAAATTTTGTAATAAAAAAACCTATACCCTTAAATAATACATACTTGCCGATTTTTTTGTTACTTTTTACCGAGGCAAGCACAATCAAGTAGTCTACTAAATGTTCTAATGCCGAAAATCAGTATAACAGTCTCATATTGATTTAAATTTAAATCAACACTCAGATAGCCCAGTCCGGAAAGTAAAAATATGTGTATACATAAAGACATCATTCACGCGGATATAATCACATTTTATACATTCTTTTCTTAAATAATCTCAATTTTGTACAGTTACACCAGATTTTTTTTGAACAGGTCGGTTTTTGCTATTGCAACAGGATCAAAACTGACTAAGTTATAGCAAAAAAAAAACGGCTCGCGAAAAACGAAAAGCGGGTGCATTTTATCTTTCCGCTCTTATAGATGAAACGATCATTTCATTACCCACATCCAAAGAAGCGCTTCAACATATAAACGACTTCATCGATCAAATCACGCGAGTCGTTGATGCGCACGAAATAGGCGAAAAAGGATGTGAAAACAACATGCGCACCCTCATTGAAAACCTCATGCACTATGGCCTATCAAACTTCCCTCTTCTCATCTCATAACTTATCGCATCCGATCGCATCTCACCTTAGCCACTATGGTCACAGCCTAACGTACGTGCCGTGGCTGTTCACAACAATGTGCGACGGTATTGGTTTATCCAACCGCATCCGAACGACGCGCACACCATTGGGTATCCCCGAGAAGAAGTTCTTCCACACTTCGTTATGAATGGAGATCACTCTCCCGTACTGCTGCAAGTGGTCGGCGATGGAGTCGTTGCAGATTTGCGGCGGAAGATCGTGAATCCTCACGGTTGTTGTTGGACCATCCACGTATACCGGGATGTAGTATTTTACTCCCTCGAGAACGAAGCAGTGTTGTAGGTGATGCAGTTTTTGTAGCCGCGGGGCTACACCAGGGTCATTCATCTCAATATACAGGCAGTTTTTAATGTTATGGATCTGAATGCTCCTTACATCAGCCATATCAAGTTTTACAAAACACTTCAGGAACTTTTCCACTTCTTCCAAAGCGGGGCGCTTTGGCAAGATACCAAAATCCACTACTAACGTGTTTTTTCTGCTGTATTGTGACATCTTGCTTCGATACAAGAGCAATCAAAGGAAAGGAAGAAGACGTCCGTCGCGCACGAAGAGCGGTTGTCAACTGACACGAAAATGGATAAAAAATGTAAGTTAGAAAAAGTGCCGAAAAGTACTAATTTTCAGAACAAGTGTCGAAAAGTAGCACTTTTCGGCACTTTTATTTCAATAAAAAAGTAGGCCGTTACAACGCTCTTTTTGTCGGTTAAAAGATGACGTTTTCACAACGTAATGGCAAAAAAAGTATTTACATCCTATAAGGTACTGGAATTGAAGTTTATAAAGTTTCCTTCTCAAAAATATTTTGTTAAAAATTTTCCGCGAGTTTGGGCATAGCTTTTCCGACTTTCCTTTATGAATTTTCTTAACGGTGGAAAATTTTGTGGAAAACTTTTTCCAGGTGGTTTTTTTTCTGAATTCCTGAGAAAATTTGCTTTCATATTCATCTAAAAAAAACTTTGTTTCTACTATGCTTCGTTCTTGAGTTATGATATTTCAAAGAAAATACTTATATGGTACATCTGGACATTTTCTCAAAATTGGTCATGACTTTGAAACAAAAAATCCAAAAAAATCAGCGATTAAAGCTTATAAAAAACCTTCTCAAAAATTTTTTTTTGAAAATTTTCCTTGAGTTCGGGCATAGTTTTTCCGGCTTTTCTTTACGAATTTTCTAAACGGTGGAAAATTTTTGTGGAAAACTTATTCCAGTTCACATTTTTTTTTTTTTTTGATTCCTGAGAAACTTTTCTTCCATTATCATAAAAAAAAACTTTGTTTCTACGTTGCTTCGTTCGTGAGATATGATTTTTCAAAGTAAGTAGTGTCAGGAGAAAACAAAAAAAATCCACCTGAATTTTCCGGAAAAATAGGCGTCATATAACTGTCATATCTCGGAAACCAGTGAACCGAATTGAATGAAATTTTAAGCGTTTATCAACAGTTTATTAATGCTTCACAAGTTATTAAAACATATGATCTTTTTGGACGTTGGAAAAAGTAATCATGATTGGAACTTTTTGGATCGATCTGGAAAAAATGTAAATTGTTTACATCAATGTCGATAAATTTTAATTCTTATATCCAAACATGTTCTACTTTTGTTCTCAAGATATCTCTAATAAGATATATTAGAGCCTACTTGGATTAAAGGAAAACCACATTTAAGCCTTCAGTACACGCTTTGCCAAGTGTGCAAATTTTTCCGCACGCATAACCCAGCATGCCAACAGTGGTCGCAACATTGACAAAACATCGGAAAAGTCAAGCGTTTGCTTTGATGTCGGTTGCAGCGTGCGGAATAGTTTGCACACTTGGCAAAGCGTGTACTGAAGGCTTTAGTATTTTTGTTTGGTATTGTGAATCTGACCTATTTTCCTATGGCTGAAAATATCAAACCGGTATAATTTGAGAATTATTGATGCACTCTCAGAAAAATTACAGCTTGTTGAACTTTTTTGTGAGAGAAAAAAAGTTGCCTATCCCAAACATTTTGGCCACCCCCTGTATGTGGATAGGAACGGATACGTGCGCCACACAGAGGTCCAATTTTGAGAAAAGCTAGCAGAAACTCAATTTTTGAACATGTTTTATATGGGATACAGTATATTGAGCATTCACCCATACTATCAGGAGCACTAACTGGCGTTTAAAAAAATTGAAAATAATGATTTTATATCCTGTTACAGCGCTGAATAGCTGCAGATGGAAAAAGTGCTGAATTTTTGATAAAGAACACAAACAAGTTGAACCACTTCAAAAGTCTATTGATATAAGTGATACAATGCCTTTCGAAAGTTTATTTGTAAGTTCTTGTGTATATCAGACATCTGCAATGGAGCAAGAGATCAAAATAACACTTTTGGCTTCAAAATTGACATGACATGTCATTAGTATGAAAAATTCTTTCAGTTTGAATTCAAAGTGTCTTACATATTGCTCCCCGCTACTCCCCGCGGGGAGATTCCGTTCAAATGCTCGTTTATGTATGCAGAATCGGTTAAAGACAAATTCAACTGCCAAGAGCTTGTACCGACTTTTCGAACCCTCTAAGCAGAATACCCTCTTCGAATGAGTGTAATCAGTTTCGTACCTTTTAATTCCGCCCTATGTTGCTTATCCTTTGACAGATACGCGTATTTCGACTACCACTTGTAATCTTCCTCACTGTCAGTTATCCACGAACTATAAACTCATTTGAAGATGCCAAGAGCTGCCAAAACAATAGCGCCATGATGATATGTGTGTAGTAAAATTGTATGAAAAACATCAATTTTATTCGGATTTTGTTCGACAAACAATGGAAATGCCTTTAAAATGAAATTGAGCGCTAAATCATGTTCCAACACACTCATATAGGCTAAAACTAACAGACTACTTGATTTGGCAATTTTTGCCAGGTATTTTCAAATCTGGGCCACTGTGCGCCATCATGCTAGACACGAAATTTGGATCAAGCAAGCCGTTCTATAACCGTCACAGTTTTCCAAGCTCTTACCGTGGTAACACAGGTTGTCAATCAAACAATTGAATAATGATTCATAATGCAACTGTTTAGTATGGTGCGATAAAGTACAGTATTGAAACGGCAAGTATAAACCAATTGTATAGTGCTGAATTTCAAAAAAATATATTGCGTGAATTGTAACTTCCTTCATGCAATATTAATCCCAATATGTTTTACGTGGCTAACGCCTGTTATGGCAATTATGCATTATATTTTCAGTACAGCATGCATTACACCTAAGGTAAACCGGGGCAAGATGAAACGCGAAGTTTTGAAATAGATTTCAATATAATTCAGAAATTTATCCTTCGCTAAAAGATTGTTTGAATCAAAAACTATGTATTATGGCAATCAAATTGTTTATCATCATTAGAAAACTTTATGTTAACCCACTGTTTCATCTTACCCCACCCGTTGCCCCGGTGTACCTTACTAAGTTTAAAATAAGTACCGCGATCGTCCAAAATTGAAAATTGAATATGTTAACAAAAGAAAAAAATATTTGTTCATCATGTAACGAGACCATCCCTCAACCCCAGCTACGCCAACGAAACCACGATACCATCTCAAAGATTTCGACAGATTCACAGGAATTACTATTTCTTGAACACTGCCTTCGTTAGTGATTTCAAAGGTACATGCTGATGAAGGCAAAGAAAAACCTCCCATGAAGATATACAGGAAAGAAGCTCAGTCCATTCACCTTCCTGCATTTGCAGTCGTCGCAGACGCCATCCCGCCCCATCTTCGTCGGAAATCCCTAGTCCTGCAGGACCCTAACGAGCACGTCTGTTTACGATAACGCCAAGTTCATTCCCTTCAGAATGCATTCTTTCCTGGCAGCGCGAATGCGGCCCGTGAGCATCTTTTTCCCTGTAAGACTCTTTACCTAGGAGATAGGCACCAACCCAGGACCAGGACTATCTTTACATTCGATGGAGCCGAGTTGTTCGAAGATACACACATCGATAAAGATCCGCCAGCGCACAGAGAGGCACTAACAAGAAGGTGGGAATCAATTTAGTAAGGGAAATTTATTGCTGGTGCGATTGCATCTGGTGGGCTGCTGGCTGCAAACCGACGGAAGACCAGTGTGACGGCTGATTCTGCTAGAACCGTGTGGTATAAATTAAGATTAATCAGCGTACAACGAATGGTCTTGTCCATGGTGAATGTAAGAAATGTTTACATTTTAAATCGAGTTTCAAGACAAGATTCTTCCATCGACAATAATGGCTTGTTGTTGATCTCGGTGGTCAATGTAGTATTTTTCTGTAACGATACCATCGCGTAAACAACGTGACCGAAATGAAGATGGAGACGCATGGTATTCTACAAAGCGTGTAAGAAACATTTTTATACAGGGTTTGATCGCTCGTTGCAAAACCGCTCTTTGCAATTCCACTAATTTGACAAATTGTTGTAACATCGAACTCACATCGTAATAAATTTATGGCATTCACTCATTGCAATGTAAACATGTGTGCATATTTTTTTTTTTTTCAAATGAAGAAACTTAGGGTTTTGGAGAATTCCATGTGCGTTACATGGAGTTTCGGGGGAGTTTTCAAAGGTTTCGGAGGGTATCAGAAGCGTTACATGGGGGCCTCGCGGGGTCTCAGGGGGGCTTACAGAAGCTTCTTCTTCTTCTTTTCCTTGGCGTAGCGCCCCATCTAGAACAAAGCCTACATCTCAGCACTTCCGCCGATATTAACTGAGAGCTTTCTCTGCCAATGACCATTTTATAATTTCCTGTACCGACATGGAATTGAACCCGTCACCCTCAGCATGGTCATGCTGAATAACCACGCCTTTACTAGGGGCCCTAACAGAAGCATACTAGAAGGTTTCAGAAGAATTTCAGCAAATCATGAAAGCGTTATAGGGGGTTTCAAGGTCATGGGCGATTACGGGGGTCTAATGGGATTTCATGGGTTTTGGAAAATTTTCAGGGTCTCTAGGGCTTTATAGTTGCATTACAGGCAGGGTATGAAAAACGGATCACGCTGAAAAACAAACGCTTTGTCCTAAGCGGTGCATGTTGGTAACAAAGGCGCTCCGCTACAAACGCATGTCGGGCAAGCAATAAAACAAAATCGCTTACCGTGCGTGTGCCGTTATATCGGCTTTCCTGCGGAAATTTTCGACTCACATCATCGAATTCATTAGCATTTAGATTAATTAAGACTCTTGCAAACCATAAAGTCGAGTTTCAGTTATAAAACAATGCGAACATCACGATGTGTACAGAACGAGACAAATATTCCTACCGTTTTTATTGCGAACAAACGCGGGAGCAGTCTTTGTCATTATCTGCTAACGAAAAAAAAACAAAGTGTTGTTGCCGTGCCTTCTTTGTTGTCTATTTTTCGCTTGCGGTGCCATATTCTGCGTACCCTGCCCTGATACAGGTGATCCAAGGGGGTTAAAGAATTCATAGGTTTCTGAAAGCTTCAGAGGCTTTTCATCGGGTTTCAGAGGCATTAGGGGCGTTTTAGAGGGTTTCAGGGGCGTTACAGGACATTTGTGAAGGTTTCATGGGGCTTTTGCAGACATTTTATGAAGAGAGTATTTTCAGAAAGTTTCAAGGGCGCTTCTGGAAGTTATGTGATTTCAGAGGCGTTATAGGTGTTTCAAGGTATTTCAAGGAGTTTCAGAGGATTCCATCCGCCGTGACCTCGAGAGCCTACCATCCCACATCGTGCATCAAATACTCTGCAGTCCCCTGAAACTTCCCTAAAATCCCTTATAATATCTCTGGAAATCCCCTGAAACCCCCTGCAATGCCTTTGTATCCCCGTGAAAATCCTCGGAAATCCCCTGAACGTCTTCCGAAAAGTTCCTGAACCCCTTTAAACTCCCTGTAACATCCCTGAAACCCCCTGGTGCCCAGTAGCTTCCCAGGAATTGTACTTCCAAAAACCCAAAGACGCCCTCCGTAACGCCCCTGAAACCCACACTAACAAACGAAATAAGCTTCTGAAACCTTCCGACATTTCCCTGAAAACCCCTTCAATACAATAAATAAAATTTGAGAAATATTAAAATGCCATACAAAAACTGTATAAAAAGAGATGTTAGGATACACGCTCTCCATCCTCGATTGCGCCAAATATTTTCCATTCCAGAACACGTTCTATCTGGTTGACCACCCATGTAGCCTACTACTCTCCACTCCATGCCTATTTGTGCCAATCGGATGTTTGGCAAACAAAAATTTTGCAGGTTTGCTGCGGGGTAATCTTGCAACATGCCGTGCCCACTGTATCGTTCCGGCTTTGAGCACTTTATAGATACTGGATACATCCTGTAAAAAAAAACATAAAGTGGTATTTTGTACAGTTTTTTAGATATGGTTTCATGAAGTTATCAAGTTTTAGGGTTTCGCTCATTTCTCCTAAGGGTCTAGACTACCATGCGCCTCCATTGATTTATAGTGACTAACTGTTACTGTAACATGGCCCGCTCTTACTTATTTTAGTTACTGAGTTGAGAATAAAATGGCATTCATAGAAACCTCAATCGTATTATGATTTAATGCATTTGGGCTTTGCAAATTATCAAAGTGTTTCGTATTATTGTAAATGGTGCGTCCAATAAGGGATCCAATTTTAATTTATTTATTAGTAGATTAAACCTCGAAGAGTCACCACGGACTACATATAAGGAACTCGATATCGTTAAAAACTATGCATGATGGCAGGATTAAAAAATCGTTTATTCATCATATGTCTCGTTTATTTATTATTAGCTGTCCCGGCAAACGTCGTACTGCCTGCCAACTGTGGTTTTTGACATACAGCTCCATAGAAAAGTGTCCAGCAAATTCATCTTTATATGAGTCCTCTTTTACATAGGGGGAGAGGTCTCCGACCATGCTAAGAACAATCCCCGTCCGAAAAAACCCGGCCTGCAAATTTACACGAGAACTATTCCCGCAGTTTCCAAATCCATAAGGGACAGACAGACAGATAAAAATTCACTTTTAATATATAGATACCCACAAAACATGCTGTTTGTTCTCAATAAGTTCTCAATAAATTCTCTATAGATTCGCGCCGAACCCACCTTGCTCTAGTACTGCAATTGAGTGCTAGATGGTAGTAGTAGTACTTGAAAAGAGTAGCATATATTGAATATTTGAAAGTAGTAGTAAGTAGCTAGCTTTCCTAGAATTATAAATTATAAAATAAAATCAGTATAAGTTGAACTCGCAAGAAATAAACTACTCCTTAAATCTAAGTTCCAAGTGAATAAAGTTATTGCTTAAGTGCCAGAAGTTTTCATTTCGAAGAAGAAGTTCTCCTAATGGAAGTTAGCCGAAACTGCGTGAGCTTTGTGGAACGCGAAGTAGCTTAAAATCCTATACCACCACCACCCGCACAGCATAGAGCTACTCTACAGCCGAAATCCGATTTTCCACTTGTGAAATTCCACCGGAAATCCCGAACCTGCCCCAACACATGCTTAAAGAGACACTTTCACAGTTTCACAAAATGTTCTTACGGGAATGAGAAACGTTTTGGAATATTATAAGTTAAAGTTAGAAGTAAAGGTAAATCGAAGAAAATCAATAACGAAAAAACGAAGCTCAATGTTTTTCACCACTTTTTTTTCTCATGGAGCATTTTAATCAACCAAATTTTTGCTCATCTTTCACGACCGAAACAATTTCATTTGCTACATTGTGGTGTATGGTAAAAGCACTGCTCTAATCATCGCTTCCTCCATACAAGTTCCATATTTTATATATGAAGTGGCGAAGATTAGAGCCGATTTTTGGTGGAGAGGTCTAGTATATTTACCTTACCCTACTGTACGGTAACCTAGGGTAATGGGGTTAATCTATGTCACGAAAAGCACTGCTCATTTGATAGCTGAACACTAGCGAACCTGGTGGTGAAAGTTAAACATTTGCTTACAGCGAGCGTAGCACGCTTTGATATTTTTTTTTTATTTTCTCGTGGAAATTCATTCCAATCTAGTTCTCCAAATTTGTCCTGTGGTAATACTCACCCCTGGAGAAAAACGCCCACACCTCGTGGTTATATAAATGAAGTTTCCTTCAGATGCAAGTAAACAAGACGTAAAATTGAGCCGATTGAGTACAAGAATGACTGAAACAGTCGAAGGAAAAGCGTGGAAAACGCTGATTTTCCACATTCGGTGAGATTCTTATTTGAAGCGCACGGAATTTAAGCAATTGCGCGCCCATTAATTACTATTCGCCTCCAACACCTTCCATTGCAAATAGCATCCTGGTATTTCATTAGAATCCAAATCAGAAAATGCTAGGCTAGAGGTCATTTTGCCTTACCTCAAGGTGCGTTTTGCCCCCAAGCACCTAAACACCTAAAACAAACATAACATGGTGACGTGACATGGTCATTGGGGGATCGCTCTTTCCTCATCGACCACCCAGACAACCAATAATCGTATAAAATGTTGCATAAGATGATAAAGTGGAGGCCATATGCGTGCATGCCTCCATTAAGGCGCATGTAAAATGTACGCATATCGCCTCCACTTTAACATCTTATGCAACATCATATACGATCACTGCATGACTGGGCAGTGCACAAAGTGACATGGGTCTCCCGTGATGGCGTCACGGAAAATCAATTCGACCACATCTGCATCAGCCGAAAATGGAGACGAAGCCTTCTTGGTGTGCGGAACAAACGTAAGCGCCGACATTGCGTCCGACCATCATCTCGGCGAGATTCGACTGTGCGTTGCTTGGATCCATCGATAGGAGTAGAAAATTGGGCGCCGGTTCAACACACGCCGACTGGAAGACGCTGCGGTGAAAAGGTCCTTTGTCGAGTAACTAGAGAACCGTGCTGCGAATATTCCAGAAGGTGGAAGTGTAGAAGATCAATTGAGCGCCATAAAGAACGCCTTGGTCGCCACCGGTGAGAATAATTTGGGCTAGCTACACAACCAGAAAGCAGTGGACTACAGATAATACTTGGAGGAAGATAGAGGAGCGAAGGAACACCAAGGCCGCGATAGAGCGAGCGAAACCACGAGGAGCCAAAGCCGTAGCCTGTCAGCGCTATTCGGCTCTCGAGAAGGAAGTGAAACGCTCATGTAGACGGAACAAAAGAGCGTGGGCGGACTCCCTAGCCAACGAAGGCGAGAAAGCCGCAAACTCCGGCGACATCCGTCTCCTCTACGATGTTTCACGTTACGGGCCTTAGTGGGGCTAAAATGAATTTGTACTACGATGCCCCATGAAAGACATGTGTGGACATTTATTGACCGTGAAACGCTGGGTCGAGCCCTTTGGAAAACCTTGTCAAGTGTCGGTCACGTCAACAGCACCTCAGCATGATTCGCTAAGGACTCGATGCATTACCCGTGTCAACACCTAAGCTCCATCAGTGCAGGATATAGAAACAGTCATCCGTAGCATGAATTCGAATAGAGCCTCGAAGGTCGATACCATATCAGCCGAGATGCTCAAAGCTTAGTAAAGGTAGCCCAGAAGGGTGACGACTGTATGAGATAATTCGCGGGACATCATGTTTCTGTGTATCGTCCTCAAAGTCCTCTGCTAAGTCATTCTTGACCTGATACAGGAGAAGATTGACGCAACTCTCCGACGGCAGCAAACTTGATTCCGTGCCGGACAATGCTGTGTGGGTCATATTGTCACGCTTCGTATCCTCTTGTAGCAAATCAATGAATTTTAATCTACCTGAAGTTCATTGATTACGAAAAATCTTGGGACCATCTCAATCACGACAACATGTGGGGAGCCCTCAGGCGCAAGGGTGTCCCTGACAAAATCATTGGCCTCATTAAAGCATAGTACAAGGCATTTTTGTGCATAGTAATGCGCAGCGGTGTCTTGTCCGATGTCATCCGGATCGTTGCTGGAGTGAGGGAAGTATGTATACTATCAGCGCTACTGTTCCTCATCGTAATCGACGAGATCCTGGTAGGTGCGATTGACCGTGAACCGAATCGTGGATGGTTGTGACAGCCCATTACCATGGAGCACCTAAATGGCTTCGAATTGGCTGATGACGTTGCTCTTCTAGCTCAACGGCGCTCTGAAATGCAAAGCAAGCTCGATGATCTTGACAATCGCTCCTCGGCGGCAGGTCTCCATTACCGTCAACAAGACCATATCGTTAAATGTAAACACGGTCAATCCTTCCAGCTTTACGGTAGCTGGGCAGAATGTTGAAAGCTTCCAATATCTTGGGAGCCAAATGGCGGCCGATGGCGACACCAAGATCGACATAGGTGCATGGATGAATAAGACGAGGGCTGCTTTCGGGAGAAATGTATGAAAAAAAAAAACAATCAGATCAGTTGACGCATCAAAATCCGAATTTTCAACACGAACGTGAAATCTGTGCTGCTGTTCGCCAGTGAAACTTAGTGTGTATCAGTGGAGAACACTCAGCGGCTGCAAGCCTTTATCAATAAATGTCTACGGTATATAGTTCGTACATGGTGACCTGAGAGTTAGATCGTGGAGCTTCACAGATCGGGCCCATATAGCCGAGGCGGTAAACGCACGGGTATTCAGCATGACTATGCTGACGGGTTCGATTCCCGGTCGGTCCAGGATCTTTTCGTAAAGGAAATTTCCTTGACTTCCTTGGGCATAGAATATCTTCGTGCCTGCCACACGATGTACACATGCAAAATGGTCATTGGCAGAGGAAGCTCTCAGTTAATAACTGTGGAAGTGCTCATAGAACACTAAGCTGAGAAGCAGGCTTTGTCCCAGTGAGGACGTTACGCCAAGAAGAGGAGAGGAGCTCCATTGTCGATGCCATCAAAAGCCGATAGCGACAGAAATCTGGAAACGAAAATGGAAGTGGGTTGACCATACGCAGGGGCGGAAACGAAATCTACATGCAAGCGTTAGATAAGAACCCAGCAGGACTTCGCAGCAGAAGCTGACCTAGAAGCTCATGGCAGCACAGCCTCAACAACGAAATAAAGCAATTCAACGCAAAGTCGAAGTGATGGCAGGTAATCGTCCAGATTTGGAGATCTTTTAATTCGGGCCTCTGCACCACCGTGGGTGCTTAGGAATGAAAGTAGGTTGAAACTCTCTGGAACCCACTGTAACGCCCCTGAAACCCGCTCTCTCTTAAACGCCCCCTTTTATACACATCCTATAAAAAATGCAGAGCGGTATTACTTATGTGCCGTTTTTGAGTTATGATTTTTTTTTCTATCAAGTTTTGGGATTTTACTCAATACTATCCTATAGGCTTAGACTACCATGCGCCTCCATTGATTTACAGCGAATGTAATATGGTCGCATTGCCTATACTTATTTCAATTTCTAATTTTAAAATACAATGACATTCATAGAGACTTTAATCAAATTATAACTTAATGCTTTTGGGCTTTGCAAATTATCATAGAGTTTTTTTGGAACTGGTATTTACCAGCCTTCCGACGTACATACTTATAATTGTAACAAAGATGGTTAGAAGGCATCTGATAGAACTAGTGACAACGAAATTGTAGTTAAAATAACTTTTGGAGCTCACATATTCTTAAATCATCGACGACTATGAGCAACCTCGATCCAAACACACGACAGCATTCCTACTGTGCTCAAAACCATACTAATGGTATGGCAGTAAATTTGCATTTAACTAATTAGAATAAGTAGCAGATGAGATTTTTGCTCCGCTTAGCTGGAAAAATGTTTGCTGCCTCTTGCTCGCCTTTCTCCTCTAAGATGGTGGTTGTTTTCCCGAACTTTCCTGGATGCTTTCTTGGCTTTTAGTCCATCATCAGACGCCTTGTCTGCCTTGCGGGGATAATCTCACTTCTACAAGAAGTGTCGTCGCTAAAATCGATCCCGCCAACAACAACGGCACGTCATCAACGTTGTTGGCCGACCAAAAGTTGGCAAAGTGAGAATGTGGGCGATGAATTTGAATAATCTAAGCCGTGAACGAATCGAATAAATTAATATAGAATTCAGCAGAAGAGATGAACCTACTGCTCGATGGGGAGCTGAAGAAGCTTTTCACTTTTCACATCAAAAGGATACCTTGGAAAATGTGGGAAGCCACACTGCTAAGTAATACTTACTTTCCACCACATCTTGTGTGATTAATGGAAAATTGAAAATGTACGAGGCTGTAAATTTTATAAAATCATATAGGATGAATACGGGAGCGTGAGATTAATGATACCAGACTTGCTTCGGCATAAGAATCTTTTTATTTGCAATACATGTCCACTAAAGTGGCCCACAATTATGTAAAAGCAAACATTTCGAAAAATGTCAAGTCTTACCTCCTAAATCAGTTGTTTTGGACGCCCAAAAGCTACGTTCAAAATTTGAGCAAAATCGATTGAGCCTAAGGGGGCGCTCAAAACGCTTGAAGTTTGTCTGGGAAAACTTAGCCAAATGTATGCAGAAATTTTAAGTTTTCGAATTTTGCCGCTAGGTGGTGCTGTAAGCGTTCAATAATCAAACCCTTTGGTATTACTGTAGGTGACTATTAGCGTGGGACACAAAAAGACATTTTTCTCCTGTACACTTTTTGAGTACCATTTTGGCCCCATATCAACTGTGCAAAATTTCAGATCGATCGGAGAAACAATATTTTAGCGCCAGCCATTTTAAGTTTTCATACAATTTAGTATGGGGAAAATCACTTTTTCAACGAAAAATCGCCACAGGTTGCCCCTTAACCCCTAAAAATAAATCGATGAATGATTTCTGTTGGACATTTTACGAGGAACCAACCCTCCGAAGACCGCAAAGCGATCCAAGGCATGTGAAAAAAGTTATTGACTGAAAACCGAATGGCATGCCAACGCTGTTTAACATGTAAGGAATAACAATAAATAATAAAATCTCGTTATTTTATCGAACGGGTTAGGCCTAATAACTTTTTCCACGAACGTCGCATCGGTTTGCTGTCTTCGGAGGTCTGATTCCTAGTGAAGTTTTCTACAGAAATCATTCATCGACTTATTTTTAAGGATCAAGGGGTGACTCCTAGCGATTTTTTTGCATGAGTAAAATTTCCCCATACTAAATCGTATGAAAAACTAAGAATGGCGGGCGCTAAAATATAAATAAAAGAAAATCGGGTTAAGTACGGTTCCTTTGAATTCCACTAAGAATTTGCATCCTTTGACAGATACGTATTTCGACCTCAACTGTAAGGTCGTCTTCAGTGTCTTGTACTTGACTCGACTCGACTAAAATATAGTTTTTCCGATCGATCTGAAATTTTGCACAGTTGATATAGGACCAAAATGGAACTCAAAAAGTATACAGGAGCTTGGGTTTTTCCATTTTTTGTATTTTCCCATATAAACTATATGCCAAACAACTTTGTCGAAGACCGCGACTTTTTATTAAAAAAGAGTTTATTTCTCAATTACACTTAAAAACAATTCGTCACAAATTAATAACAATACATATTATTGTTGCTTGGATCATGTTATTTATTCTACTCTGTATAACAGGGGTTCCCAACCTTTTTGAGCTGGCGACCCCCTTTAAGAATTGTCAAAACATTTGGGGCCCAATCAATTTTTTTAGAAAAAAAATATGAGTAAAATGAACGAAACCGAGTTTTTTACAGTGGCGTAGCCAGAAATTTACTGTAGGAGGGGTTTTCGACGATCAATGATAGGTTTTTTTTATTCGACACTCACATTTCGTAAACAATGATTTCATGTTCATTCAGTTTGAGTCGTAGTTGAAAAATAGCGGCGCAGCCGAAATTTTTTTTCTTTTGAAGGCGTTTTATACTGAAAATTTGTTCCTCAAATTGTGGCTTTTGAGGGCTGCGGTATACAAAATTGAAAATTTTTATAATTTGCACAAAATAGTACATTTTTTTTTTGGCAACATCGCAGCCCCCCAGGACTGGCTTCACGGCCCCCAGGGGGCCGCGGACCACCGGTTGGGAACCCGTGGCGTAATTGAACCTAATACTTAACGCCATTGAATTTGAGGGGACTGCGTTTCGTTTCACTTCAACGATTTAATGTTCTCTAATTATTTGTTTATTTCACAGTCTTCAGCTATGCTGCACAGACTGAATCATCTTAACCTAATTGCCTAATACTATTTCTACTATGATGAAAGCCAAACATAAATTCGATCTCATTTAACAGATTAAAACACCTTTAAAGAAGATGGTTCTGACCATACTCAGTGCGATAAAGCGGACCAAAACAGCGTTCGATGTCGTAAACGTCGTACCGGAACTGAAAAGACTATCCACAGACAAACAGACGTAACACCTTGAACGATTTTCATGGAAATCCATCGCCCAGTTCACACTACCATATCCTGGTGGAAAAGTTGCATAATTCACTGTGTTGTGCAATATCGTCAACAGAAGGCGCTAGTGTAAAACGTCAAACGCATAGAAAAACGATGCGCGCGCCTCTGGTTTTGAAAGCCACAACTATGAAAATTCAAAATGATCGTTAAAAGCGTCGTCGATGGAAATTTCGCAAGTGTTACGTCTCTTTGTCTGTGGATTACCTGTTCCAAGAGGGCTGGACAGTCGACTCGGCCACTGAGTAAATCGAACGCAAACATCCTTAGTTGATAAAAGAGAAGACAAATCGCTGTCAGGAGGCACTTGTGGTGTGATGATCATGTTTAGGGGAGACTGAGGAGACTTGATCCCTGGGGAGACTTGTTCCCCCCATATTTTCTCGGAATCAAAAACATTTTTCTTCTAGCATAATTTTTCCAAAACTACTCCTGGACAAACGACTATGGCTACAAGTGATTTCGATTGTACATTGCATTATTTTTTAACGGCTGATGGTTTGTTTTCAGTCCTTCAGAAATCTTTTAGGCGATTCCGAAAAATCTCAATAACTTTGTGAAAATTTAACCAAATCGTGTCAAAATTTCACAACACATAGTTTAAATAAAATACTTTCAATCTTATTTATCCAAATAAGGCTGTTGTTAACATATTTTAACTAATTCGGCTTAGTATACACAACAGTGACATGGGGAGACTTGATCCCTCGAGGATTACACACACATTGAACATGTGAAAAATAAAATTCTATTCGGAAGCCTATATTTACTTGGAATTCTAGTCTATTCAACGATAAAATGTGTCAGATAATTATAACTTTAGTACAAACCAAGAAAAGGAAGATCAAGTCTCCCCATTTTGAAAATACGGCATATCCTTAAAAATTTAAGGAAATCTTACAATTTCAAACACTCCATGTTCATCGAAAATACAAGAAAACTCGAAAAGAAAATGAAAGGAAGACTCTGGAATTATTTTCCTTTTAAATAAACCATGATCCCCCTTTAAGCACAATGTGTAACCAATTTTTGAAAAATACATCATAAAACATGCCTCCATAAAAACACAGTTTTGAAAACTTTAATTAATTTAAAGGCCTTCTGTTGTGTATTAACTTGCAATAGATGTTTGCCTGCCATTTTGAACGGACATCTGATCTAGTTTTGTGTTTTTTCTTAAAGTTTCAGGTAAATTAAGAAAAAGGGATCAAGTCTCCCCAGTCTCCCCTACTGTGGTCTTACTTAACTGCAACGCGGCTTCCAGTGTAAGTATTAATATTTATAATACACTACATTCATATTCAAGGCAATACTTTTTTAAATACAATATATACTTGATTAAATGTAATTGCCATTCAAAGTTTATAAATCATCACATATTGGTGTTCTTGATTTTATACAGAATTTATTGGATTTTTAATACTTGTGCAAATAAAACTAGTATGTTTAAGAGCTTAAAATATTTCAAACTCTTCTTCTACGCTAGCAAGATGCGATTCGCCCCCGAATGAGCTGCAATGAAACCCTGTCCATCCTTCAAAATATGACCTTCTAACCTCGAGCTGCCACGGGTATCGTGGCTTCTTCCCATTACTAACAGATATGATTAAAAAGTTATTGTGAATATTGTATATATTAAGTTCAAAAAAGATCTTTGGCTCCGTAAAGCGTTATACGCGATTGAGCCCCAAATAAATTAACTAGATAAAAAAAATCTCCCTTTTAGTTTCACGCACATAATGTGTTTTCTCATCATTTTTTTTTTTGTTTATTTACATTCACGGTTTTCTTATCGTATTTGAACTTAAGAAGTTACAAACATTATTGAAACATTTTCATTTAAATTCACATTTATTTATGTCAACTAACAAAAATGATAAAGTTCAACAAAAACTATGCTAAACATATCTAATACTCAATGCAATACAATTCTTCTTGAAAATATTTCATCGAAATCGTTTAAAAATGGCTGAGTACATAAATATTCGGATTTTTTCTTTGAATATATGGCTTTACGCCCTTTAAAAGGGCCTAACTCAAAAATGGGCCCCATGATTTTTTTTTTTCAAGTTTTGTCCAGACATGCAGGATAGTCATAGAAAACGAATGGTGCGCACCGATTGGAATAGAGATTTTTATTTTTTAATAACGGTCTGGGGAGCACCATGCGAGTTTAGAAGCTCGAGTAGAACAAACCTACTACAGTGATAGACATTCGTTTAGCCGAGACCAAAAAAATTTCAAAAAAGTGTCAGGAAACTCATACAAAGATTTTATGATAAAACTTTTTTATCGTAGTGATAGTATATCTAGTACTGTTTTATAAAAATGTGATGCATCACACTTACATATACACTGAAACAAAAACGAGGGTAAAACCCCTCCAAAAGTCATTTTTTGCCTAGACATTCGTTTAGCCGAGGTAAATGAAAAATTGGTTTTCAATAGATTTTTTTGCAATTTCGTGAGTATACTTCGAGGATATACCCCAAGCCATTTAGTTTATGACGTGTTAGCAAGATAATTTACCTTAAAAGTTTATTTATTCGTGAAATTCAGAGAAATATTATAAAAAAAATGTCCCGATAAGGAGAAGCGATGATAAACAAATTTATTTAAGAAAAATGACTTCTGTAAACACTCAAACGTAAGCTAGATAAGCAGTTTTGAAAATATGGTACAGTATTATTGTTAGAAATGTTCAAATTATTGCATAAAATGTCATGTAAAAAATAAGTATATTGGTTTTTGATTGGTTAAATTAAAAAAATGGGATTGATAAAAGCTAAAATAAATAGTTCTGCGTTGAAATAAAGACGTGCCCTAATGCCTGTGGAGTACAGATTTAAATTAAATCGCCGACCTCAGCAAATGGATTGCCGAGAATCCAACAGCCGAGAATCCGGTAATAATTTTCACTGAATCTCGGTAAAAGTTTTACCGAAATGTCGTTCAAACTTTGCCGAGATCTCGGTAATTCAACTTTTTACCGAGATCTCGGCAAAGCTCACCGAGACTCGGTAATGGTTTACCGAAATCTCGGTACAAATTTTACCGAGAATCAGTAAATATTTTACAGAGATATCAGCTGTTGGATTCTCGGTAAACCGTTTACCGAGATCAATTTCTGAATTTAAGTGTGTATACTTGTTTGATACTAGCATTACTAAATTAGTTAGAAGACTGCTAAGTGAAAGAACTGCCAGAAGTGTCAGAATTTTTGTACTCTGTTTATTTAAAACCAGATGTTCATACACAAATGCAAGATATGGTCAAACAATTGGCTTATATCATTCAATCTGAAGAAATATATTATAAATAGGTCTTAGTTTTGAACCACATTCATTTTTCACATAATTTATTTGAAAAGAACGTATAAATTATGAAACAACAATTTGAACACTTTCGGTGCCATTTCTCGAAATGGACGGCTCCAATGTATGTTATTTCAGCCAGAATACAATCTAGAAGGTATTGGGAACTATTAGAAGACGTAATACAGGGGATAGACAAAATGATCGGGACAGGCAAAATTTTTACTTTTCCAAAAATGTTCAACTATCTGTAACTTTTCGAAAAGTGCATCAAATATTCTCAAATTTTCACTGTAAGTTCATCAACTAGTTGTGCATCAGTGGACAAAATTTGGAAAAGATCGGGCTATTCTACACGAAATTAGAAGATTCTAGGAATAGGTATAATTATCCGATAGCCAACTTTGAGCTGTTATATCTCCGGATTTAATGAACCGAATGCAATGAAATTTTTATCATTTAAAACTTATATAATAAGCTCTGAAAAACGTTTGACACAACTTTAAATTATTAACAAGAGAAAAAATTATGATTTTTTAGTAAATTGGTCTTTTTTTAATATTCATCCCAATACTTTTTCTATTAATTGAAGGCTATGTTGTTACTTTCCTTCAAAACATATTTATATTAAAGACAATTAGAGGGAATTTAAATAAACTATGATTAGCATTTTGAATTTTGCAACCATGTTGAAGTTTAAGAAAATTTGGTGTTTTATAAGGAAAATAAACTAATCGTAATAATTTTCTTCCCTATAAAGAAATTTAAGTTGTGTCAAAAGTTTTTTCAAGTTCATTATATAAGTCTTTTTACCCTTCTTACACCCATAAGAAGGGTATTAATACCGCTCGAAAAACCGACTTTCGATCCGAGGCCCGGAGGGCCGAGTCTCATATACCAATGAACTCAGCTCGACGAACTGAGCAAATGTCTGTATGTGTGTGTGTGTGTGTGTGTGTATGTGTGTATGTGTGTGTGTGTATGTGCGTTACAAAAAAAAGTCACGCACGTTTCTCAGCCGTCTGTCAACCGATTTGAGTTCTCTTGGAAGCAAATGAAAGCTACTACATCCTAGTAGAACGCTATTGAATTTTTTTTCGATTGGACGTTTGGTTACCGAGATATCTCTCGAAGAGTACTTATGAGTCATACTTCTAAACTTTATAAGATTTTTGACCAAGTGTATCATAATAAATATTTCGACCGTTTGTCAATCGATTTGGGTTCCCTTGGCACCAAATGAAAGCTGCATCACCCTAGTAGATCGCCCAGAAATTTTATTTCGATTGGACATTTGGTTACAGAGATATCTTTCGAAGAGTACTTCGGATTTATACAACTAAACCTTTGAGATTTTTGACCAATTGTATAATAATAAATATCTTAGCCGTCTGTCAACCGATTTTGGTTATCCTGGCACCAAATAAAAGCTACAACATTCTAGTAGAGCCCTATACAATTTCATTAGGATTGGACATTTGGTTACCGAGATATCTTTCAAATAGTACTTAGGAGTAATACAGGTTAACTCTTTGAGAGATTTTTGGCCAAGGGTACCATAATAAATATCTCAGCCGTCTGTCAACCGTTTTGGGTTCTCTAAGCCCCAAATGAACGCTACAATATGCTTGTATAAGACCCTGTAATTTTATTTCGATTCGACATTTGATTACTGAGATATCTTACGAAGAGTATTTCAATAAATTCTTTTTACCCTTCTTTCACCCATAAGAAGGGTATAAATATCGCTCGAAAAGCCGACTTTCGATCCGAGGCCCGGAGGGCCGAGTCTCATATACCAATGAACTCAGCTCGACGAACTGAGCAAATGTCTGTATGTGTGTGTGTGTGTGTGTGTGTGTGTGTGTGTGTGTGTGTATGTGTGTATGTGTGTGTGTGTGTGTGTGTGTGTGTGTGTGTGTGTGTATGTGCGTTACAAAAAAGTCACGCACGTTTCTCAGCCGTCTGTCAACCGATTTGAGTTCTCTTGGAAGCTACTACATCCTAGTAGAACGCTATTGAATTTCTTTTTCAATTGGACGTTTGGTTACCGAGATATCTCTCGAAGAGTACTTATGAGTCATACATCTAAACTTTTTAAGATTTTTGACCAAGTGTATCATAATAAATATTTCGGTCGTTTGTCAATCGATTTGGATTCTCTTAGCACCAAATGAAAGCTACAACATCCTAGTAGATCGTCCAGCAATTTTATTTCGATTGGACATTTGGTTACAGAGATATCTTCCGAAGAGTACTTAGAAGTTATACAATTAAACTTTTTGAGATTTTTAACAAAATGTATCATATTAAATATCTCAGCCGTCTGTCAACCGATTTGAGTTCTCTTGGCACCAAATGAAAGCCACAACATCCTAGTAGATTGCCCAGAAATTAAATTTCGATTGGACATTTGATTATCGAGATATCTTTCAAAGGGTACTTAGGATTTATACAACTAAACTTTTTGAGATTTTTGCCCAAGTTCATCATAATAAATATCTCAGCCGTCTGTCAAACGATTTTGGTTCTCCTGGCACCAAATGAAAGCTACAACATCCTAGTAGAACGCTATTGATTTTTTTTTCGATTGGACGTTTGGTTACCTAGATATCTCTCGAAGACTACTTATGAGTCATACATCTAAACTTTTTAAGATTTTTGAACAAGTGTATCATAATAAATATTTTGGCCGTTTGTCGATCGATTTGGGTTCTCTTGGCACCAAATGAAAGCTACAGCATCCTAGTAGATCGCCCAGAAATTTTATTTTGATTGGACATTTGGTTACAGAGATATCTTTCGAAGAGTACTTAGGATTTATACAACTAAACCTTTTGAGATTTTTGACCAAGTGTATCATAATAAATATTCTGGCCGTCTGTCAACCGATTTCGGTTATCCTGGCACCAAATGAAAGCTACAACATTCTAGTAGAACCCTATACAATTTTATTAGGATTGGACATTTGGTTACCGAGATATCTTTCAAAGCGTACTTGGGAGTAAGGTTAACTTTTTGAGAGATTTTTGACCAAGGGTACCATAATAAATATCTCATTTGTCTGTCAACCGATTTGGGTTCTCTAAGCACCAAATGAAAGCTACAATATCCTTGTATAAGGCCCTGAAATTTTATTTCAATTCGACATTTGATTACTGAGATATCTTACGAAGAGTATTTCAATAAATTCTTTTATATTAATCTATTCACTTACTTGTTATCTTGCATTTGTTTTTGACCAGTCTATGGGAAATAATTTTTCAATAAATAATGCTGACAAAGTGTATTGTTGTTTTCAATAAAATTATAAATAACGAATTATAAATACACAGGAATTTTATGAAAACTAACAATATGTTAAATGAAAGCTTTGAATTTGTATATTGTGGGAAAAATGCAAGAACCGGACAGCGAAAATAACTAGCTAATGCCAAAACTGATTAACATAGTAGATATATCATTTTTGTCCTTTTTGCACCATAACCATGAATGCCAAGTACTTCGGAGCTAATTTAATC
This sequence comes from Aedes albopictus, assembly GCF_035046485.1. NCBI lineage: Eukaryota > Metazoa > Arthropoda > Insecta > Diptera > Culicidae > Aedes > Aedes albopictus. The sequence continues at coordinate 294,546,311 of NC_085138.1, read as the reverse complement.
GACTGATTAAGAGATATTAGACAAAGTATATCTCGCTGATTTTCTTATTCATTTGTTAATCGATTCAAGATCTTTTGGCAGTTAACAAAAGATACAATATTCCAGAATATGTAAGCTGTTTTTTTTTAAATTTCACACAAGATTCTAGAAGGTGTCTGGCATTTCTGGTAGTTTAGTCCATGGTCCATGATGCTATTTTGGAAACCAATTCACTAGATAATAATACAACAATAGTTTTAATAAGTGTAAGAAGGGTTCTGTTCACCATAGGTGGATTAAATCAGGTTTTTATCTTTATTATCGAGACTTTCAGCCCGAGGCTGGTTCGTCTCCAGTATAAGTCTTAAATAGTCAAAATTTCATTGAATTCGGTTCATTGAATCCGGAGATATAACAGTTCAAAATTGGCTATCGGATAATTATACCTTTTTTTTAATCTTTATAACTTCGTGCAGAATAGCCCGATCTTTTCCAAATTTTGTCCACTGATACACAACTAGTTGATCAACTTACAGTGAAAATTTGAGAATATTTGATGCACGTTTCGAAAAGTTACAGCTAGTTGACCATTTTTAGAAAAGTAAAAATTTTGCCTGTCCCGATCATTTTGTCTATCCCCTGTAGTAGTAAACGCTGTGATTTATGCAAGTGAAACCATCATATATTTCATCAAAACAATACTTAAAGACGTTGTTTTTTTTTATGGTTTGCGTTATTTTTTTCTGTTGAAAACATTGTTTTTCGTAAATTTTCAACCTGCTCTCAACATGAAACTTTCATTAGATTATTTTGAAACACTTCGAATAAAAATAACTACATCAAATCTCAATTTGGAAACATTTACAATATTATGACATATTTATATGAGATGCATGCAAAATTAATATGGCAACAATTCCAAAAACGATCCAATTCATGATTTACAAGTCGATCTATAATGCAGGTCACTATACAAAATGATTTTGTTGGATATTTTTTGAAATTTGTTAGTTTTTTATTATGGAATTCCAAAAATTGTACAATTCGGCTAAACAAATGTCTAGGCAAAAAATGACATTTGAAGGGTTTTTACTCTCGTTTTTATTTCAGTGTATATATAAGTGTGATGTATCACATTTTTATAAAACAGTGCTAGATATGCTATCACTACGATAAATAGTTTTATCATAAAATCTTTTGTATGAGTTTCCTGACACTTTTTTTGAATTTTTTTTTTGGCCTCGGCTAAACGAATGTCTATCACTGTAGATGTATCAAGGTTTGTTATCATTGTATGGGATACCGTATGTCATGGGGCCGGCCGGTTTTCTGCTGCTGCGACTCAGGGCGAACTGCAACTCATTGACAAACGGCTGGTTAACAAGCGGAATTTTGTCCACCGAAACGTATCATTGTTTTTGCCACACAATAAACTAATTCATCCTATGACAGGCAAAAAGCCTTTCAATTATTAGCTGGGGAAGTTCTCAAAGAACGCTATATAAGTTGAGGAAAGGTTTAGAGCAACAAATAAGAAGATGAAAAACGTTACAACAGAATGGGATATTTTTTTCTTTCATAGATTGAAATGAATTGGATACACTTTCGTATTCAAAAATCATTTATTACAGAATCATAAAGCAATATTTTATTTGGTGCAGTAAATGTCACTACAAAACCGAAAACCTTTTCTGATACTATTGGAACTAAATGGAGGTACCTAATAGTTGTGTGAATAATTCACTATGAATCATTGTTAACTATTCTTCTCCTACCTGCTGGGTATATAATTTTGTGGATGCTCTGCAGTTACTCCCCATAAGCTCTGTTAATAAGTCCAGCTCATTTTAGCCAGATAAAAAATGTGCTCCAAACCCCCCGATCGCTACCTATCAATACCATACAATACCCCATACCAGGGCCCCCCACACTGGCCACCCCACGGCCATCACCATTCGCATACGCACAGGAGTTGAACCTAATTTAATTAGCATTCGGGTGCGTGCTGAGCGCACTGCAAACACACACATACGTATATACTTACCCGGCTACATTCGGGAAACCACCAAACGGGGATAATTAAAAGTTCGAATTGATTAAAAAATCAGCCGTCATGATAATGAGCTTTGGAAAAAGCGCCAACGCGGCCGAACACATCAACGGAACGCACCCGGTACAGACCTGCAACGATAGAGAACGGGGAACATGGGATTCCGCTGCTTGCTATTCAGTGCTTTATTTGATATGAATTGGATGCGGCATGTGGCGGCAGATGGGGATGCCTTTGGGATGACGTTGTCATCGTCACACGGTTATTTGCTGGATTCTATGGGTGTTCGAACAAAAAAATGGGATCGGGAAAGTTGTTCAGGTCATAAAAACATATGAACTTTGCTTTTCAAAAAGGGGCAACTGGATTCGAGAAAGGGCGTCAGAAACAAGATAAAAAAAAATCGTGCTATTTGATTTCTGTGGAGTAAATACCGCATGACATTTCGTTGAAATATATCAATACTTTTTGAAGAAAAGATGAAAAATGTTTCAATTGCAGTGGAAAAACTTTTGTAGGTAATTCATCGGGAGGAGAGCTGGGACTGCAAAAATGGTGAATCGGCAAGGAGCAGCCAACATAGCTCTGGTACTCACAAGTTCCTACCTCATGCTTCCACGGGTCAAGCGATGACAAAGACTTCCTGCCAGGCTTGGCATTGATCACCGTTAGTTCTCATCGTCATGCCATCCTGAGTACTATTTCGTTTTCACTGCCACACAATCGCAATTGGGTTATCAAATCGCCGTACTATGTAACAATTATTTTTGTCGGTTGCGTCGATACCTCGGGGACTTCAACAATCACCATTTTGTTTTGTGTTACGTTCGTTTGCTCATTGACGGTCACGGCAAAAGGCAGCAGTGTGTGGACTCTAATAACAATAATATTAAATATTAAATAATATAATATATGTTCTAACTGCGCTGCCATAGTGTCGCATCAAAGTAAAGAGTGGGAGTGTGCGTCCAAAGGAATTGATATTCTTCTTTACGGCTTCGCACACGCGCACTCCCACTCTCATGCGTAACTATAACGACGACCTAAGTTCGACAAGTTGTCGGATGACTCTCGAGAACCATTTTGGTCGGGTTGCTATCCGACATCCTGATCCAGCCCACCGTAGCTTCCCGGTTTTCGCGGTATGGACGATGTTTGGTTCTCTTAGCAGCTGATGCAGCTCGTGGTTCATTTGTCTTCTCCAAGTCCCGTCTTCCATCCGTACTCCGCCGTAGATGGTACGCAACACCTTCCGTTCGAAAACTCCAAGAGCGCGTTGGTCCTCTGCACGTAGGGTTCATGTTTCGTGCCCATAGAGGACGACCAGTCTAATCAGCGTTTTGTAGATAGTTAACTTCGTTTTACGGCGAACTTTATTCGATCGTAGAGTTCTGCGGTGTCCAAAGTAAGCACGATTTCCTGCCACAATGCGCCTCTGAATTTCTCTGCTGGTGTCGTTGTCGTGAGTGTCGTCTGGTGTCGTCAGTGAGCCCAAATACAAGAATTCTTCAACCGCCTCGATTTCATCACCGTCGATACAAATTTGGGGGGCGGGCACGGTGATTCCTCCCTGGAGCCCTTTGCCATCATGTACTTTGTCTTCGACACATTGATGACTAATTCGATTCGCCTGGCTTCACTCTTTAGTCGGATGTACGATACCGCCATCGTCTCAAATTTACGAGCAATAATATCAATATCATCAGCGAAACCAAGCAGCTGAATGGACTTCGTGAAAATCGTTCCACTCGTATTTATCCCCACTCTCCTAATTACACCCTCTAACGCAATGTTGAACAGCAAGCACGAAAGTCCATCACCTTGCCGTAACCCTTGGCTGATATTGCCCCACGAACTCTCTTGCAATCGGTGATAGACGGCGGCATAAAATTTGAGAGAGTATCTTGTAGGCAGCGCTCAGTAGTGTGATCGCGCGATAGTTCCCGCAATCCAACTTGACGCCCTTTTTGAAGATGGGACACACGATACCCTCCATCCATTCCTCCGCTAATACTTCCTCCTTTCAAATCTTGGTAATGACCCAGTGTAATGCTATCACCAGTGCTTCTCCACCGTATTTTAGAAGCTCGCTTGGAAGTTGATCTGCTCCAGCGGCTTTGTTGTTTTTCAACCGGCCAACCTCCTCCTCAATCTCTTGGAGGTCAGAGACCGGAAGTCTTTCGTCCTGTGCACATACAAGATCTGTTACCACGCCACCTTCGGTACTTGCAACGTCGCCATTGAGGTGCTCATCGTAATGCTGCCGCTACCTCTCGACCACCTCACGCTCACTCGTGAGAATATTCCCGTAACTATCTCGGCACATGTCGGCTTGTGGCATAAAGCCTCTGCGCGAGCGGTTCAGCTTCTCGTAGAACTTCCGTGTGTCCTTAGCGCGGTACAGCTCTTTCATCGCGTCGCGATCTCGTTCTTCTTGCTGGCGCTTCTTCATCCGGAAGACTGTGTTCTGCCTGTTCCGCGCCTGTCTATAACGTGCCTCATTCGCTCTCGTACGGTGTTGCAGCATTCTCGCCCATGCTGCATTCTTCTCGTTTTTCAACTGTTCACATTCGCCGTCGTACCAGTCGTTTCTGTGATTCGGAGTCGCGAAGCCTAGTGCTGTAGCCGAGGTACTACCTATGGCGGATCGGATGTTCCTCCAGCCATCTTCAAGTGTAGCTGCGCCAAGCTGGTCTTCCGTTGGTATGGCCACAGCTAACTGCTGCGCGTAGTCTTGAGCCACTTCTACGTTACGCAGCTGCTCGATGATGAGCCGCGGCGTTCATGTCGCCGACAACGATTTTCACGTCACGCGGCGAGCAACCATCGTATGTTTGCTCTAGCTGCGCGTAGAACGCTTCTTTCTCGTCATCAGGTCTCCCTTCGTTTGGGCAGTGGACGTTGATGATGCTGTAGTTGAAGAAACGGCCCTTAACTCTTAACATGCACATCCTTGCGTTGATCGGCTGCCACCCGATCACACGTTGTCGCATCTTGCCCAACACTATAAATCCTGTTCCCAGTTCATTGGTGGTGTCACAGCTTTGGTAGAAGGTAGCCGCTCGATGCCCGCTTTTCCACACTTTCTGTCCAGTCCAACAAAGTTCCTGCAACGCCACGATGTCGAAGTTGCGGAGATGTAATTCGTCGTAAATTATCCTGTCACATCCTGCGAAACCTAATGACTTGCAATTCCGTGTTCCAAGTTTCATATCGTAGTCCGTATTTCGTCGCGTGGGTCTTTGACAATTGTATCGAGTCGTATTTTCTCCTATGTTATTCGCAATGGGGATTTTTACGGGTGGCTTATTGGGCCTACGCCAACACTCCTGTCTCGCCGGAGGGCCATCGTGCCAGTTCTGTTTAACGTCCCAACCAACACTGGGACGACCACCTTGGATCTAGCAAAGCTACCACCTTGGATCTAGCTGGGCGTGATGCAGCATTTCTTACTCAATCGCTGGATACCAGAACAAACGCTGTTTGAGCCGCAACTTCTTGGTGAACAGACGCTCGGGTCGTACCTCCTCAATCTAGTTGAAGTCAAAAGGACAACAGTGCCCAGGCTGCACTACCAGCTAAGCACACAACGCTTAGCTGGCGGTCATTGTCATCGCTTGACCAGTGGAAGCATGAGGCAGGAACTTGTGAGGACCAGAGCTATGTTGAACGCTCTCCTTATCGACTCACTGTTTTGCTGCCCAGTAAGCCTGCCATGAATAAATAAAAGTGTTTTGTGAGTCACCTGATATACAAGGCGTTGCTGAGAGGCGATTTTTTGAAAAGTGTCTTTTCACCGAGTTTTAATACACATTCAAAAAAGTCGACATTTTTATGCCAAATTTGTCACAATTGCCATTAAAACCTTCAAAAATGCTTCAAATATATTCACACAATTGATTTACATCAGAAGTTCTTCCATTGAATCAGAATTGTGGTGTCCCATAGCGATCAACTTCACCCCGCTGATCAACTACCCCCAGATTACGGTACCCAAAAAGGGGAACCTGACTGTATGTGATAATTGGCGGGGCATCATGTTACTGTATATCGTTCTCAAAGTCCTCTACAAAGTGATCCTTAACCGGACACAGGAAAGGTTGACGCAACTCTCCGACGGCAGCAAGCAGGATTCCATGCCGGACGATCCAGTGTGGTCCATATTATCACGCTCCGTATCATTCTGGAGCAAACCAATGAATTCCAAGAGTCTCTCTACCTGGTGTTCATTGATTACGAAAAAGCTTTCAACCGTCTCAATCACAAAAACAAGCGGGAAGCCCTCAGGTGCAAGGGTCTCCCTGAGAAAATCATTGGCCTCATTAAAGCACAGTACGTGGCATTTTCGTGCAGAGTACTGCACAACGGTGTTTTGACCGATCCCATCCGAGTCGTTGCTGAAGTGAGGTAAGGATGTATACTATCACCGCCACAGTTCCTCGTAGTAATCGACGAGATGCTGGTAAGAGCGATTGACCGTGAACCAAATCGTGGATTGCTGTGGCAGCCCATTACCATGGAGCACTTACATGACTTCGAATTGGCTGATGACGTTGCTGTCCTAGCTCAACGGCAGAGCAAGCTCGATGATCTTGCCAATCACTACTCAGCGGCAGGTCTTACCATCAACGTTAACAAGACCAAATCGTTACATGTAACCACGGTCAACCCTTCCAGCTTTACGGTAGCTGGGCAATCAGTGGATAATGTTGAAAGCTTCCAATATCTTGGTAGCCAAATGGGGGCCGATGGCGGCACCAAGATCGACATAGGTGCACGGATCAAGAAGGCGAGGGTAGACCTGTGCGCCTCCGCGCCACGCCGCCGACATTTTTCGCCCCACGCCGACGCCGACCGAGGTATCGGCGGCGCGCCATACGCCGCTGTTTTTGACGCCGCCGATTTTAATTTTTCGCGCCGATGATCAGTGCACGAATAAAATTAAGTTTACACAAAGTTGAAATAAAAAATTCTCACGATCACTATCATAAGAGTTTAACTGTAATAATTGATTTCTCATGATCAAAGAGAAAATCTATTATTTATATTCGGTTACTTTTGCAATTATACCTGCTAGTCAAAACCATTCTCTAGCAGATTATCATTAGATTATTTGAAAATGATTAGTATCATACTATTTAGAGAATATCAATATAAAAATCAGTCACTAAAGTTATGCCCTTATGAAATTAAAAATTAAAAACAGTAAGTTCCAATAATATGAAATCTGGTCATTTTAACTTTTGTCTGTTTATTTTTTTTCCTTTCTAGTGATTTAGACAAACTCTTATTTATAATTTTTGAAGAAATTCAAATGGAATTTCAGGGTGTCCAATCAAATACAAAACTCCTAAAACTTTTTTTTTATTTTCAATAGATTTCCTTATTATTTATCATTCACATCTCTCCAGAAGTTTTTCAAAGATTATTTCAGAAATATTCAGTGATGCTTCTACGAGATCCACCAGGAATTCTTCCAGAAAATTCTTCAGGGATGCCTCCAGGATTATTTTTTTTTTTTTTTTCAGAAGGCCCCTCAGGAAGATCTCGACAGCAGTGCCTTCAGAAAAAAAAAACTCCAGGAGTTCCTTAAGAAATTCTTTCAAGGAGATTCGGGGATGCCTTTTAAAGATACACCACGGATTCATCCAGAAGATCTTTCAAGGATTCCCTAAGGAAGTCCTTCAGAGATTAGTCTAAGATTTCTTTCAGGGATGCCTTCTGAAGTTCCTTCAGGAATTTCTACAGGAGTTTCTTTAGAAACCAGTCCAGGAGTTTCCTCAGAGATCTTTCCAAGAGATCCTTCAGTAATTCCTCTAAAATTTCAACAAGGGATTTCTCCTGACGTTCTGTTAGGATCGCTCAAGGGGATCCTTAAGGGATTACTCCGGGAGTTTCATCAACGGCTCCTGCAGGAAATATTTCGGGATACCTCATGATTTTTTTTTCAGAAATTATTTCAGGAGTATTTATAAATGCCTCCTGCAGATGCATCAAAAATTCAGTAAGAAGTTTCTTCCAAAGCTCCTGCAGGAGACTTTAAAAATTAGTCTAGGAGTTTCTGCAGGGATTAATTATCAAACTCCTTTAGAAATTCTTACAGAAGTTCTTACAGAAATTAGTCCAGGAGTTTCAGGAATTCTTGCAGATGTTCCTTTCAGAAAATCCTTATGAATTTCTTCAGGAATTCCTACAGATGTTCTTTCGAAAATCTCTGCAGGAGTTCCAGGAGGATTTAGGGATTCCTCGAGAAGTTTCTATAGGGACTCTTTCATGAGTTTTTCCAGGGATCGCTCCTGTGGTTCTTTCAGACTGTAGATTGAGATTGAGATTTTTCCAGAAGGACTCACGGATCCCTCTAGGAGTTACATCAGAGGTCTCTCCAGAAGCTCGTTCAGGAATTCCCACTTAAGTTGTTTTAGGGAATCCCAAGGGGAATCCTGTAGAAGTTCCTTCAATAATTTCTAAGGATTAAAATCGGACATATCTCCAGGATATTCTAGGATCTTTCATGGAGTTTCTACAATAATTCGTTCACGGTTTCCTTCTGGAATTCTTCCAGGATTTTTTTTAACGAATTTTCTTTGAGAATCCTGCCTGGAAATCCTTCGGAGATGCCTACCGGAATTCTTTCGGGAATTAACCCTGGAATTCCAGCAGGATTTTCTCCTGTAAATTCTACGGAGATTGCACTTGGACTTCCTTCAGGGGTTCCCCTGGACTTCCTTCGAATATTTCTCCTGGAATTCCTTCGGGAATTCCTATTGGAATATGTGGGGAGTTTTTTTCCTGGAATTCTTTCGGGAAATTCTCCGGGAATTCTTTCGGGGATTCCTTTGAGGATTCCTCTTAAAATTCATTGGGGGATTCCTCCTGATATTCAGTTGTGGATTTCTCCTGGAATTCCTCCACGGTTTCCTCCAGGAATTTCTTTTATGATTCCTATTAGGATTCCTCCGGGGATTCCTCCTGGATTTCATTTAGGGATTTCACCTGGAGATCCTTCGGGGATTCCCACTGGAATTCTTACGAGGAATCCTTCTGGAATTCTTTCGGAGATTCCTTCTTAAATTCCTTCTGGAATTCCTCCAGGAAATCCTCCGGGAATTCTATCGGGTATTCCTTCTGGACTTTCCCCAGGGATTCCCCCTGGACTTCTCAGGGGATTCCTCCTAGAATCAATTCAAAGATTCCTCCTAGAGTTTCTGCGCTGACTTCTCCTGGAATACCGGATATTTCTCCTTGACTTCCTATGGGGATTTCTCTTGTAATTCCTTCGGGGTTTTCTCTTGAAAATTATTCGATTTTTCCGCTAGGAAATCCTTCGAAGATTCCTCCAGGATTTTCTTCAGGGGTTCCACCTGGGATTCCTGCAGTTCTCCTGTACTTCCTTCGGAGATTTCTCCTGGAATTCCTTCAGAAAATCCTCCTGGAATTATGTTGGGTATTTCTTCTGAACTTTCTTCTGGGATTCCTCATGGACTTCCTTGGGGACTTTCTCCTGGAATGCATTCGTGGATTTCTCTTGGACTTCCTTCTGGGAGTCCTCCTGGACTTCCTTGGGGCTTCCTCCTGGAATGCCATCGTGGATTCCTCCTGGAATTCCTTCGGGGATTTCTCCTGGACTTCCTTAGGACTTCGGCGTTTCCTCTTGAAAATCTTTCAATTATTCTGTATTAAAATCCTTCGGAGATTCCCCCAGAATTTCTTAAGGGACTCCCCCTGGGATTCCGGCAGGGATTGCTCCTATAATTTCTTTGCGGATTTCTCCTGGAATTCCTTCAGGAAATTATTTATTTCTTCTGAACTTACTTACCTCGAACGATTTCTCCTGATATTACATCGGGGATTCCTCCAGGAATTCTTTTGGAGATTCTTCTTGGAACTATTCCAAAGATTTCTCCTAGAATTCCTCCGGTGATTCCTCCTAGAAATTCTTCGGAGATTCCTCCTGGAATTCCTTCGGAGATTCCTCCTTGAGTTCTTTCTGAGTTTCCTTTTGGGATTCCTTCAAGGACACTGCTAGAGTTCTTTCAGGGATATCTGCTGGAATGCCCTCGGTATTCCTTCTGGACTTCCTTCTCCTAAAATTTCTTCAGGGATTCCTCCTGATATTCCGTCGGAGATTCCTCCTGAAATTTTTACGGGAAGTCCTCCTGGAATTTCTTCAGAGATTCCAAGATTCCTGGATTTCCTTCGAAGTTTCCTTTAGAATTCCTTTGGTGATTTCTCTTCGTATATCTTCGGAGATTCCTCCTGGAATTCCTTCGGGGATGCCTCATGGAATTCCACTGGGAATTTCTTTTAGAATTCCTTCGATGTTCCCTTCTGGAATTCCTTCACTGATTCCTCTAGGAATACCTTCGGTAATTCTTTCTAGAATTCCCTCAGGAATTTATCCTGGAACTCCTTCAGAGATTCCTTCTGGGTATTTTTGTGATTCCTACTACAAATCCTTTGGGGAATCTCTCTCAAATTTCCTTGGAAATTAACACTGGAATTATTTTGGGGATTCCTGCTGGAATTTATTTTCGGATTACAGCTGGAATTCCTTTGAGATTTGTGCTGGAATTCTTTCGGAACTTCCTCTTGGAATTCCTGCGGGGATGCCTCCTTAAATTTCTTCGGGGATTCTTCCAAAATTTCCTTCAGGGATTCCTCTTGAAATTCATACAGAGTTCCTCTTGTAATTCCTTAGAAGATTCCTCCTGGATATTTTTCGATGTTTCCTCCTAGAAATCCTTTGGGTATTCCTTCTCGACCCTTTGAAAATTCTTTCTGGAATTCCATTGGGGATTCCTCCTGGACATCCTTCATGGATCCCTCTTGAAATTCTTTCAAGGATTTCTCTTGATATTCCGTCGTGGATTCCTCTGTGAATTTTTACGGGGTTTCCTCCTAAAATTCCTTTGGTGATTTCTCTTAGAGTACCTTTGAAGATTCCTCCTGAAATTCTTTCTGAAATTCCTCATAGAATTCTTCCAAGATTACTCCTGCAATTCCTTCGGAATTTCTTCGTTGATTTCTCCTAGAAATCCTTCGGAAATTCCTCCTGAAATTCGGGGATTCATCCTAGAGTTCCTTTGGGGATGCCTTCTTGAATTTCTTTGGAGATTCATCCTGGATTTCTTATGGGGATTCTTTTTGATATTCCATCGGGATTTTCTCTTGAAAAACTTTTGAGGATTCCGCTTGGAATTCTTTCGGAGATTTCTCCCGGAACTCCTTCAGGATTTCCTTTTGGAATTCCTTTGGTGATTCGTCTTCAAATTTTTTCGGAGATTCCCCCAGGAATTCCTTCGGGGATTCCTCCTAGAATTCCTCCAAAGGTTCCTTCTACAATTCCTTCGGGGGTTTATCGTGGGGGTTCCCAAGTAACACAGAAAACATCTTTGAAAATGGAACTTGAAAAAGATGTTGTAATATAGTACTATATCTGTATCTGTACACATCTTGTGTTGAAATCATGTTTTAACTATGTTTGGCAATAACAAGCTACTGAAAAATCTATTCATCCTCACAACCAGCTAGAAAAACGTAAATTTAACGTTGATTACACAAGATTTTTGAACCATCATCTTCCTTCAATTGAATAAGATATGTAAAACATCAGCAACACATAGTTATAACCTTTGGACTCGAACATGTTACGAAGACGTTATTTTTACGTTATAAATACGTTGATTTACAAGTTCATTAGTTCACTATCTCTTCTCAAGCACTTGGCCATTATTTATAGAACTTGCTTGCATTTGAAAATATAAGGCAATTTAACTACAATCCTACACTTTTATGTATAGCTTTGCACTTATTGATACCGCTACGAGGATGCTAAACGGGTAAACATACATATAGGTATATAAATATTCTCTACAGAAAACTTGGTGCAGGCCACAGTTGCCACGGCTCGAAAGATGGAAGTCACCATTCAACTTCACTTAAATGCCTCTCGTCACCTTATAAACACTGTGAGTACTTACGTGATGGCTAAATCTCGCTTACAAGCACAATTTTAACACTGTTTTTGATGCCGCGAAACATTCAAAAACAATTTATTCACATTAAACTATGGAATTACACTCCAACTTTGTTATTGTTGTATCAAAGTTCAAAACAAGTTATCCAGAACCAAACTTCACATCGTTGTGTGCTATTTGGAAATTAATGTTTAAAATACGTTACTATGATGTTTTTCCAATGTATTTTAATCAACTCAAGTAACATTCGACAGAATTGTTATTGTGATGTACACCAGTTGTAATTTAAACGTATTTTTAATAGTTTGAGTTCTTCCCTATCAGGTCAGACAAATTACAGTACATGTTAAAAAGTTTCATAATGCCACTTTAATATACAGCCTGTTGCTGTATAAATGTTGTTCATCTACGGATGTTTTCTCCAATAATTATACATCTGAAACAGTTGAAACATTTAATCAAATAATATAATTTGCATACTTATAACGAATACAAATTCTACTGTCTCAAAGAACACCATGAATATAACATTATTGAAAATAGCATTCCAAAACTTACAGACGGTACTGTGGCAAGAAGCCACCATGTTGCACGTCTGTAAATTTGTTCGAAAATCTCAGACAAAGCACAAAAATAACAAAAACCTTCCTTTTTGTCTCCAATCCGATGGATGGCGAATGAATTCATAAGGAGTAAATGTGTTCATTTTACCATAAATTTTAAATGGCACATGAAATTGAGGCATAGTGACCAAACATCGAGGTGATAAATTACCAATGAAATGTAAGGCTTGAACATTTTTTGAGCCATTACTTGCTAGTACATGATAGGTGTCAGATTTATTTGCACAGTGTGCGTTTGATAAATAATGATACATCTTTAGTAACATCAATGATGTTTTATAAGCCGCCATTTTTTGCGCTTTTTCGGTGATATAAGCATACGAAATTACGTTTTCCAAATTCGGAACAAAACATGGACATTTGTTTGGAGCATGTATTATGTACACTAATGTAACAAGTTGTGTTACTTGGGTTTCTTCCTTCGAGGATTCCTCCTGATATTCCATCGGGGATTACTTCTGGAATTCCTTCGGGATTCCCTCTTGGAATGCCTTTGGTGATTCCTCTTAGAATTTCTTCGCCAATTCCTCCTAGAATTTTCTCGGGGATTGTTCCAGAAATTCCTTCAGAGATTCCTCCTGGGTATTTCTCTTTGATTCCTTCTAGAAACCCCTTGGTGACTTTTTTTTCCAATTCTCTTGAAAATTCCCACTGGAGCTCTTTTGAGGATTCCTTCTGGAAATTCTCTTGGATTCTGGCTTGAATTTCTTTGGGATTACTCCTAGATATTTTCCTATAAATCCTTAGAGGCTTCCTTTAGAAATTCTCGCAATTTCAACGATCCACTAATTCTCTTGGGATTCCTTCTTGAATTCATTTGGGGAATCCTCCCCATACCTTCGGAGTTTTCCTGGATTTCCTGCTGAAAATCCTCAAACATTTTAATCAGGGGTTTCTTCAGAAGTTTCTACAGGAATCTCTCTAAGAAATATTTTTGAACCACCAGAGATTCCTGCAGAAGTTCCTTCAGGGTTTCATACAACAGTTCCTGCAGAGATTAGTCCAGAATTTTCGTATGGATTCCTTCAGGAGTTTCGTTAAGGTTTCTCCTGGAATTCATTCTGAGATTTCTCTCTTCATTTAAACGTAATGATTAGAAAATGACCAGACTACGAATTCTAGAGCGTAATGACAACTTTTTTGCTCTGCCACTGTTGACGTTATGGTCATATTTTGGTCACGCCGATTCACGCCGCCGCCGCTGCCGAAAGCTGCCACCGGCGTGACGCCGACGACGCCGACGCCGCCGGCCAAAAATGGCCCTTACGCCGCCGCCGAGCAAAATATAGTCGGCGTACAGGTCTAGGCGAGGGCTGCTATTGCGAGTTTAAGAAATGTGTGGAAAAACAAACAGTCGACGCAACAAAATCCGAATTTTTAACTCAAACGGGAAATGTGTGCTGCTATACGCCAGTGAAACTTGGTATGTATCAGTGCAGAACACTCAACGGTTGCAGGTCTTCATTAATAGATGCCTGCGGTATATAATTCGTGCATGGTGGCCTCACTATGGGATATCCAACATGGAGCTCTATCGTCGATGTCATTGAAAGCCGATAGTGACAGAAATTCGGGAGCGTAAGTGGAAATGGGTTGGCCACACTCTACACAGGGGTGGAAACGAAATCTGCAAACAAGCGTTAGATTGGAACCCAGCAGCCTCAACAAGGAAATAAATAAAGGAAGTCAGCAGAAATTTGCCATGGCTACAGTCAATCGCCCAGGATAAAGATCTTTCGATTCGGCCCTCTGAATCACCATGACTGCTCAGAACTGAAAGTAAGAAGTACGTACAGGTCAAGGCATTCGCCCAAATAGAGATATTGCAATTTCATTTCAAATCTTTTTTTTTTTCATTTGAACTCATATGCAGTAGTTGCTGTATACGCTCTCAAAGGATACAGATATTGAAAAAAACATTAACTTTTCTGACATCTTGCCAATAAAAGGGGGAAAACCATAGGGTGTCCACTGTCGTCCATACTCCGAGAAGGCTAACAAGTAAATTTATCACGATCTATTAATTGCAAAGCAGTCAAAGTAAAAACTGCAATAGACAAATCATAAACTTAATTCAATACATGAGAATCAACGAATCACAACATGTACACAGATTCCAACATTTTTTTTAGCATAATGCAACTAAACGCAATTCAGCACAACCCCCGTAAAAGCACAATTCAACTGAAAAACATAATTCGATTAATCAAATGCACATAAGCAATTATAACTCACCCGTCACACCAGCTGCGCCGCCATCTGGTGCATAATGATAGACCAAAAACGGCGTATGTTTCCCGGAATTAATTTGTCGCCACGCGATCGATCGATTAGATTTGCTAAACCACACCTCGTAGTTGACGGTACACCTATGTTTCGCCATCCAGCAGCCGGGGCATGTGAAAACAAAATTCAATTGGTATTACACATGTCCCATGATATGCCTAACCCCCCACCGGTGCTTACCTCACATCGGATGGCTTTTCGTGCCAGAAAATTATAACCTCGTTTGTGTTGATGTTTCGGGTTCTGATGTTGTGGAGGGCGGTTGGTTTTGAGAATTGCAGGCTACACATCCGCACGGTCGCCATCCAAGGTGTACGTAGATTTAAGGTGAGAGTAACATTCTTCGTATCATCTCTAAGAATAGTAGGTCCGTCGAGAATGCTTGGGAATTGAGCGGATCGCATTTGTTTAAACTGAAATGCAGTAGGGTATGGCTGCTTTCCATAGTAAGTCCAGATATGGTTTGGATCGTTTAGACCACTTTGGAGTCCTTCAACTATATACCCAATAGTTTGCTGTGATAGCTGATTGTTCAAAGTAACGTTTAAAGTTAACACTTGACGTCTTTCTATCGAGTCAAACGTATCGTTGGATGATATCAAGAGAGTGCATAAATAGAAAGGATCCTCTTGATATGATACGACATAACTGATATTTTGGCTGACGAAACTGATATCCGTTGCCATCGGTCCTAAGCCGGCAAGCATTCCGAGCACGGAAAACACTGGCTTTGCTACATACTGAACATGTCTCGGGTGAGTCAGATTCATCTGGAAGCGCGCCAAAAGGGTCCTCTGATCGAATTCGTATGGATGGTAACTGAGAAAGCCATTGTCATGGGAAATTGACTCCAAATTTGCGAAACGCCCGTTGAATAACGCAGACCAATGCTGTAATACTGTCGATGCCAACATCGTTCCATACCTGAGATCAGAATGGAACACACGTGGAGTTGACCACCCGGCGATGGGATCTGCTTCACTGAAAAAGAAAATATTAGTTTTCGTTTATACACATTTCACCATACATACTTATTTGAAAACGGCAATTGATTTATCTTAGGAAACTTCTCCTTTAGCTGTTCCATCAATAACAGACCACCTTGTAGAATTTCATCCGCCCGTAGTCCACTCCCTTTACGATGAAACGTTATGGTTTCAAAAGGACACTTTCTAGGTGAGTCATTGCACAATTCTAGTATAGTCCAGCAAAAAGGATGATGTTCTTTCGATTTGAATAGACCCGCTGGACCACGTAACGGTATCTGAAGGTTGTTGAAAAGCCGTCCAGCTGCATCCAAGCCGAACCGAATTGATCGAACGTGGGTGATGTAATCTAAAACTTACAAGGTAGATATGCTGATTTTTTAATAAATTCAACTATCTTACCATCAACGGTGAAATTCGCAACATTGTAATTTTTCAAATCAGGTTCGTTCCATGTTTCAGATCTCCACTTAGATACATACTGCATCCCATATCGACCTAAAAAAGCATGGCCCATATCAACAGTGACTGACTCCCTACAAAGACTGCAACATACTTACGCATATAGTGCGACGCCATTTGCATCGCCAGATCGGACCAAAAGTACGCGAAACGGTGTTTTCGTTCTTCATTATAGACACTGGCCGGGATTCCCATAAATTCGAAGCCTGGGTACAGTCCAAATTCGTGGATTTTATCCAAAAATGCGTCCAAGCGGGAAAAGTCATAGAAAATTGACTTTCGTTCATCGTAATGCCTAAAAATGGTATTCTAAATTAATCTGACTAAACTAAGTATTTCCACAAAAGCTAAATATTGTCTTTAATATTAAAAATTTATTTAGAATCAATTTTGACAATTAGTTTTTTTTATATTGGAATCGTCGCTATTATGTAACCACTGAATGGAACGATTATTCCTACTCGACAAAAAGGGCGCAGTAGTCGGGGATTCCATGAAATAATCTCGAACTTAATACGTTACTTCCAGTAATCACGACAATGTTGTAGCTATTCACACAACAACTATTCATGAATCTACTGAAAACTATTCCGGAATAAAAAACTATCCATGTTTGAACCATCCAACAAGTAAAGCTTTTATTTTAAGCCTAACATTTTTTAATATATATATACATTAGAGTGGCACGAAGACCAACATACAAAGTTTTCCAAATATTTGGAATATTGTCCATTTACTAAAAGCGTAATATCTCAGCTTCTAGACAAGATATTTAAGAATTGTTTAAGAAAAATGACGCATATTAATAGTACTATCAGGTGAAATTTACATGGTTGAAAATAAAAAAAAATAGTGCATGTATTTTTTTAGCAAATTTTGAAGAAAAATGCTAAAAAATGGGCATTTCAACAACACGAAAAAGTTTCTGCCGTCAATATAAAACAAATATTCAAAAAAACTTATTCCCCTAAAGAATGCCTATAGGTCCATAGAAAAATACAAAAATATTTAAAAAAAATCAAAAAATATTACGAAAAAATACTTTTTTGAGAATTTTCATGAGAAAGGGTCATTTTATAAAAATAGCCCTGGCGGAACCTCTAAACGATTTTTTAGAAAATCGAAACGTTCTGCAAAAATGCTTCAAATATGCATATCTTTCATTTAAGGGTTGAGCACCTTGACTTTTCGAACATCGTTTTTTTTTTTTGGGACACTCTAATGTTTATATTTAACTCAACCCTAAATCTGAATCTTTAACGAACTACACTCCCGATCAAAAGTTTGGGGTCACCCCCTCAAAAACGTGTCATTTTTTAGGCCCTTATCTCCGCCAATTTGCGTCCGATTTCGTAACCCTAGGTTTCATTCAAAAGATAATAAGTCAAAGAAACTTTAAACATGATTTAAAAGAAACTTTTTCAAAAAATTTTGTATGTAAACTTAACTCAAAGTTGCCAAATTTTCTAAAAATATGAATATAAACTTACGGCAGTGTCGCTGGAAATTGGGTCGACCACATTTTAAGATGAGAGCGGTAATATAACCTGTTTTCTATTAGCTTTCAACCGCTTTTTACAGAACTTAGCTAAAGAATCCAGAAAAAAAAGTTATTAAGTAAATAAACTCTTCATGTCATCGACCAAAAGTTTGGCGTCACCCCTCAATATGATGTATCAGCCAAAAGTTTGGGGTCACTTTCGTAAAACATGGAAAAATGATTTGGTGATATCTTCGTCATCTATACATAGTTCAATTTTAATTATTTTTGGCTCATTTCAAAGATAATTAACTAAATTTACGTTTGATGTCTTTAACTTAACGTATTTAACGATTTTTGTATGGGCCGTGGGCTTCGTGGCCGTGCGGCTAGAGGCGTCAGTCATCTAGACGTTTCGTAAGCCTCGGAGTGTGGGTTCGATGGGCCACTGGGTGTTATGTGTGTTGTCCGTTGTCATATGTTAGTGCTTGTTCAGTCTGTACAACCTCTGGTTGAAGACGGTGTAGTGTCTTTTAAAAAAGTTATGTGAAGTTAACACATTTCATCACACTTCAAAAAATGAGGCAACTTAACGTTAAGTTTTAGTATGTAAATTTCAACAAATATGTGTGGTTCAAGGTCTATGCAGTAAGTATCATTCATTTTGTTTCAAATAAGCCAAGAAGAATTAAAATTGAATGAAAGATGACAAAGATATCAACAAATCACTTTTCCATGTTTTACGATAGTGACCCCAAACTTTTGGTCGATGACATGAAGAGTTAATTTACTTAATAACTTTTTTGTCTAGATTTTTTAGCTAAGTTCTGTAAAAAGCAGTTGAAATAGAAAATGGGTTATATTACCGCTTTCATCTTTAAATTTGGTCGACCCAATTTCCAGCGACACTTCCGTAAGTTTATATTTATTTTTTAGAAAATTTGGTAACTTTAGGTTAAGTTTACATACAATTTTTTTTTTAAAAAGCTTCTTTTGAATCATGTATAAAGTTACTTTGACTTATTATCTTTTGAATGAAACCTAGGGTTTTGAATTTGGACGCAAATTGGCGAAGATATGGGCCTAAAAAAATGACATGTTTTTGAGAGGGTGACCCCAAACTTTTGATCGGGAGTGTATATCAGATGGTTGTTTTAAGCTGTTTTAAGCATACACAAAAAAAAGTTCAAGTAGGGAATCGCGCTACTTGGGCTGTGGCTTCTATATTCGTCTGTTTTCCACTATAACTCAGTCAATCTTGAACCAATTGACACAATTCTTGGAATGCGGTGAGATAGGTATAGTATCTACCCGTGCACAAAATTTCAAGTCAATCGGTTCAAAATTGACCGAGTTACAGTGGAAAACAGACGAAAATAACAGACGAAGAAAACCACCGCCCAAGTAGCGCGATACCCTATGTATGTATGTATGTATGTAGGTAGTCACCATCCTAGCTTGAGTCTTGCTCTGCATGCAGTTCCACTCAACAGTAAAGATTAAATTCCATTACCAACATGAATTCAACATACCGCTGTATGAAGGGCCAAAAGGGGGTGTGGCGGACCCGTAAGTAGAGACATTTACGCGAAATCCGCGGGTTTTAGAGAATCTCCTTCCAACAGTATGATCCAACAGGATGAATAACGAAATTCACATTACTTGTCAAGCTTTCTACGGGATGGTTTGTTATAAGAAGGGCGCGTCAAATACATTGCAACTGTTGGGATAGAAGAACCCATCTACAAGGATGTTATAGTTACTTCTCACCACGCTCCGGCTGGCAATCCACTCCGTCACACAGTTACAACTTCAATGATGCCCTGATGCACCCTCCCAATCCAAATATATGGTATATAGTCAATAATGGAACATATTGTAATGAAATACAATATTGAAATATAGTATAAACAATGAAAATAATGATGTAAAATAAGGGGCTGTCCATAAACCACGTGGTCATGTGGGGGTTCGGCCAATGATCATTTTGTATGGACAAATTAAAAATTTTGTATGGACAAATGACCACGCGGGGGGGGGGGGTTGAAAAGTCCCAAAAAAATGACCACGTGGTTTATGGACAGCCCCTAATGTGGTAAAATGTTATATAGCAGAATGGTATGAGGAATCAGTTTGTTGATTATTATATATTATTATTTGCTGATAATAATTATCCATTATTATTAGCTGATAAGGGGGCATCCATAAAGTACGTCACGCTTGGAGGGGGGAGGGGGGGGTTCTGAAAAGTGTGACAAGCAATGTGTTAAATATAGGAAAAACCCGTACGAAGGGGGGAGGGGGGGTTGAAAATTCCCATTTTTAGCGTGACGTACTAAATGGATGCCCCCTAAGTCATTTAACGATTCAAGTGGTAGGCTAAAATGATAATAAATTGTCAACCACCGATCCAGCTGCAATTTATCCGTTTTATTGCTACAATAAAATAATAATTTTAATAATTTAAAATAGATTAATCGGCCGGCAGTGATGCTGCTCTTGAATTCTAGATTTCAGAATATTATATATGTATTAAGTATATGTTGATTGTTACAAACATAAATATGAAATATGTAGATAAAATGATAAATTAAACCAAGAAATAGAGCTTACACCTAGGATTAAACAGGTAACAATTTAAAACTGGTAAACACACATACACAAAAATAGTTCAAGTGACGGTTAATTTAGGATAAGCAAATCTCTGGTCGTAATTAACAGGCTTGATAATCCTCCTCGAAATCAAAAGGGGCTGTCCATAAACCACGTGGTCATGAGGGGGGGTTCGGCCAATGACCATTTTGTATGGACGAAAAAAAAATTTGTATGGACTAATGACCACGCGGGGGGGGGGGGGGGGGGGTTGAGAAGTCCCTAAAAAATGACCACGTGGTTTATGGACAGCCCCAAAGAGTTTTGCCACATGCTCTAGAGCGGTGTTTTGCTTTTGCCTCGTCGCGAGGGAGCGAACGAACCCCAAACAGAGAGGCAGTAAAAACTGAGCGAGGAAGAGGGGAACGAAAAAAGAGTCGATGATTATTTCGGGTTTTTGAGTGCGATTTTCGCCTCGAGAGTCTTTCTTTGTATGGGAGTGGAACTCGCGAGAGCTTTTTGAGTGTGAGTGGACGTGAGAAACACAACAAGAAATTATGAGTGTTGGACGAACTCCTCGCTGCGCGGCAAGCTCGCGCTCGGTGCTGTTGAGGATTTGCGTTGTGATTTCTGAGTTTTATTTTCACTCCTCAGAAAATCGCCAAAATCGCTTCCTCATTTTCTCGCGAGGGAGTTTCTGTCAAGCCTGGTAATTAAGTGCAAAATGTTCTAAACGTAACATATTGCAATAAATATCACTATTACAGGAACTTTTAATTAGCTAAAACTACCACAGCAGCACACAAGTCATAAAGTAGTATCGACAGCGAAGGTTTTTGGTTGTACAAAATTGAAATTGACTCGTGTCCAACCAAAAACCTGCGCTGTCGACACACCTTTGTGATTTGTATGCTGCTTGGGCCCCTTTGTACATTCTTTATTTTCCCTTTTCAATTAATTTGTTGTAATTCCGAACAAACTCAAACGCGCAACAAAAAAACTGAACTCTTCGTGGTATGACCAGTCGCTGGACTGATGAATCAAACGACCGGTGGAACGGCGAACCAGCAGACTAACGTCGATTCCGGTCTTGTCCAGCAGGTTGTCTAGTTTCTCGGCCTGCACAACCGTTCGTGGGAAACCACGGGGATGCTACGGTGATCTGATTTTGTTGCCGCTTATCATGCGCAACCAGTGTTCACTAATACCAACATTTACTCAATACAGCAGCGGGAGGAAATAAGGAAAAACGCACTTTGGCGAACAAAGTTTGCGAAAAAAGGTGTGGTGTGTCTTTTCACTAGCAATTCTCACTCACTGTAGGAACTTTACCTAAACATCGACACTCTGAAATTGAAAATTATCAATTAATGCCGCATTTTCATCATCAATACTTTTATGAGATCTAATGTGAGGTAAGCGTTTTGCACCGATATCCCTCGTATAAAAGGTAAACATGCAAATTCCATGACTGTGTTGGTGAATATTTTGGCTGGAGCATAAATTTATGCTCCACGTAAGGAGGCACAATCCAACCTGTCAAACTCCATAGTGAAAAAATAGGTTGCCGTCCCCTTGTGGGAAACCATCCAAGAGGAATCAATTTTAGCACCTCGTCCGTGATTTTCTTAACCTGGGCGCCCAGCTTGGGCCAAACAGAAATTTCCGCTCGTAGCAGGTAATCTGTCGACAGGTGGTAAACGCAAAAATTCTCCTTTAGCAGTGGAACCTCCCAAGAAACAATCTTTATTCCATTTGGTTTTATTTGTTTTTATGATAGTTTTATCAAAGCATAACATGTTCGAGTTAATCTTATCGTAGTTTCAGCTGAGCACAACTATTCTTCATAAATATTTGGTTTTAAAAACATCTTCAAGAATACTTGGGATAAAATGCATAAATCCATAAACACAACAAGAGCTGTTGGACTTAATGTTAGTTTTAAGAGGCTCTCGTAGTTATCTTCAATACCTAACCATTCTCGAGTAAGAGCAACTGTTCTCGAGTGAAAACAGATAGGGTGCATGAAAAATTGAAAAAAATAAAACTGAAGATTTTGATTCCCATTGATCCATTATCGCTGGCAATCAAGAACACAAACCCTGAAAACCGACCTCGACGCGGTGCTGTTCCAAATTCCTCCGGCATCCGAAAAATGGTTGGTTTGGTCATCCAGGACATTGACTCCCGTGCAATCGGGGGTCAATTCATCGGCATAAAAATCAACAACTACTTACCTGTTGGAAATGCTGACCGGAGGAATAACATACTACACCAGATCGAGGCTGGTTCTCGGAGAAGATATGCCTGTTACCAACGCAACGGTACCGGGCTGCTGTTGAAGTTTGTCGGCCGAGGCAGACCAGTTTTAATTGCTGGTTTACATTACACAGTCAATTAACATCTAAATTAACGACTCATGCAAAATATTTCGTTTTACCTAATCAAATTTGATAGATTTAAGCATTTTATGTTAGTATGAAAACTGGAGGATGACTTGTATGGGAAATATCGTACCTAACATAAATCGCTTAAAACTATCAAATTCGATTTGGTAAAACGAAATATTTTGCATGAGTCGTTAATTTAGATGTTAATTGACCAATTAACCTTTTGATTGCTTAAAAAAATATTTTCTTGCTTAATGGCTTGTAGTCAAAAAAGCCCAAAATCGCATATTTTGCTCTATAATTTGAGGTATAGCTCAAAATTGTGACGTGTAAGAGCAAATCTGAGCCCGGATTCGGATTCAGCGGCCCAAAATCCTTCGGAGACACATAAGTTTGCTCTTGAGACAGACAAAAGGTTAATTTTTGTTACGCTGTGTTCACCGCGGTGAAAAATTTGTTTACATTTGGCATTAGACTGGCCCATATGTAAAAAGGTCGAAAAATTCCACGGGCACCCTCTAGAATCATGCCTTTGGATGAGAAGAACAATCCGTCAAAGATTCTGCTCAATCGGGTAAAAAAATTAGCTGACGCAAATGAGTTGAAGGTTTATATGGGATTTCCAGTCCACACGGACAGAAATGTTGTCTATATTTGTTGATTGTTGATGTTTTTCGGTGATTGCTACACACTAAAGCCTCGATTTATAACGTTTCGGCTTACTCTTCTTCAGCCATCATCAGATTTATATAAGCCGATACACTATTACTGAAGTACTATTTAGTTTGAATCAACCTCTCTGAACATCAACCATCCAATGCTCAAACCAAGAATACATGTCATTATTTGAACAATCTTGGCTGCTGTCTACTCAGTCACAAAGAAGTTGGTAAACTTGTTCATCATGGTGGCTGCAGTTCCAAGAGACGATTTCATTTCTATCAAATTCTTTTGAAATCTGTGGGTATGTATAAAACTAAAGTTATACTTATATGACCGCATTTCAATGAATTTCGTTTTCAGCCAACGGGAATGAAATTTAATGACTTCAAATTGAGCGCGAAAATCTGCTTCCAGCAGGTCTAGCAAACACAGGCATTGCTGTGGAAAACGAGCCTCGAACTTTGATGAGTATCACAGGCCAATAAAGCTCTATCCGTAATGGGTACTATATAAACGATAAATTTATTCTCGTGTTTATCCTAAATATAAGGCTTTAAATGATTTTAAAAACAAAAAAACATAGTTTGAACGATACTGAGTGTAAGCTTAAACCAACCATCCGATGTAGTTAGTTCAACCCTCAAGTTGAAGGTTAGTTCAAACATAAACATGCTTGAATCCACCATGAGAATAATTGAGCTGCCAAACCATCAACCATAAATAAATATTGTTGATGTAAACATAATATGATTGAATGAATCATATTTCTTACTCTCATCAATGCTTCAATTCTGGTTAATTCAAGCTTCCATTATTGTTCGACCTACTGTATTGTACGTGATACAATCTCAAAATACGATTACATAAGTGACACGATTTTGTCAGCCCCTTCTCGGAACGCATTTTTCGCTCTCTTCGAAAACACAAACAGTTTTTCAAACTTTTTATCCATCTGTGTTCTGCATCTTAGCTGTAGTTTGATGATAAACCACAATAAATTGGTTGAAATTTGACCGTAAGGTAATGAGAGAAAAAGTTTGTCGCAAAATGGGGCTGACAAAATCGGGTCCTTACTATATAAAAGTCAATGCACAAATGTACTTGTCTGGGACCGTAATATGATTGACATGACTTTATATTTTTCTCCGTGATATGGGAAATTGGATGACCTTCAGTCTCTCATTCAGCACGCTTGTTTGACGTGTTCAATAATATTGTACCATAATATTGCCCTCTACAAAGTTGTTCCTCAGGGTATCAACTAGAGTAAACGAGAATGTTAGTACACAGGGTCAAATATTTATCCAAAAAGAAATCAATGCTCAAACATCTTGTTTGACTCGATCGAATTTTCATTATTGTCAAACTGATGTTGTTTCTTGAGTTCTTTCCTTGTCAAATATTTGACCTTGTGTACTACTGGCCTCACTCACATAGGATATGTGTTCCATCAGTAATCTCACGCTCCCATATTCATCCTATTCGAAAACAAGCGATTACGGCACCGATTGATTCCGTTCTTTCTGTTTTCATGGATGCTCACTTCTAACAGAAAATACAAAAATAAGAAACAAAACAAACAGCGCTTCATTCCTTTGTTTTTCATAGGATGAAAATAGGAGCCACATGCTTAATAAGGGAACCAATACCCTATGTGTATGCAGTCTTTTCCTTTGCACTTGAAAAGTATTCATAGTAAAAGCTGAATGTGGCTTGTTATATTCGTAGTGGCAGATGGATCTAGGCCAAATCGATTCAATTCTTATTGATTAGTCCAAAGTAAATTTGAACACTTCAACAACTGCTTATATGACAATCATAATTGAAATCAAATATGTGAATGAATCAATTTATGATGGTGGTAATGATTGTGTCTAGCCTGGTACACGATTTACATGGGAAAATATAAAAAACGGAAAAACTCCAACTCCTGTATACTTTTTAAGTTCCATTTTGGTCCCATATCAACTGTGCAAAATATCAGATCGATCAAAGAAACTATATTTTAGCGCCCGCCATTCTTAGTTTTTCATACGATTTACTATGGGGAAAATTAACTTCTTCAAAGAAAAATCGCTTGAGATCACCCATTGATCCCTACAAATAAGTCGTTGAATGATTTGTGTAGCTAACTTCACGAGGAATCAGACTTCCGAAGACCGCAAAGCAATGCGACATTCGTGAAAAAAGTTATTAAGCCTTATCCGATCGATAAAACCACGAGATTTTATTATTTATTGTTATTCCCTACATGTTAAACAGCGTTGGCATGCCATTCGGATTTCAGTCAATAACTTTTTCCACATGGGGCCATGCACAAATTACGTCACGCTTTTAGGGGGAAGGGGGGTTTTGCAGAACGTGACGACCAATACACAAAATATTGAGGTTCCATACAAAAAGTGTGACATAGGGGGGAGGGGGGTGTTGAAAAAGGTCGATTTTTGCGTGACATAATTTGTGTATTACCCCCATGTCTTAGATCGCTTTGCGGTCTTCAGAGGGTTTGTTCCTCGAACAGAAATCATTCATAGATATATTTTTAGGGGTTAAGGGGCAATCTGTATCTGTCAAAGGATAAGCAACATAGGGCGGAATTAATCGTTGTTAGGCGGAATCGTTGTTAGGCGAAAAGGCTACCGACCTCGTCATTCGTAAAGAAGTAAGCTTGATCTTGTGTAATTGACCAACAAAATATCATTTATTTTTTAATTTTATTCTTACAGCTTGGAACCAAATCATCAGAGATAACCACGGAATGCGCTGGGCCGGTTCTGGTATCTGTAGGTATGTCTATATTAGAGATACTATTACATTTTCCATTGTGATTTATTATTCCAACGAATATCTTTTTAGAATATGCAGTCCCTCATCATAAAGTATCATCGTGCTTGTGACACGATATATCAATGTTAACATTGTTTGAAAAAGAAAGCTTTCATAATTACTGTTGAAATGCTTAGAGCACTAAACTACAGTCGTTGGGGGGTGAGAATGGGTGAAAAATATGCATACTTTCACATTCATTGTTCAATAACTTTTGCTTGTTTGCATGAAAAAGTCCTTTGATCAATGGACTACATGCACAAATGATGAAAACATATTTGGAGTTCGTCAGGTGTATGAAAATTGACTTATTCTCACGCCTTTGAGGGAGTGACAAAATGTAAAGAAATATCGTTACATAATTCCCAAAATTGTTTAGAAACCTTATGAGTATTTAGCACAGATAAACAGACGTAACATCCCAAGGTCTGAAGTACACAGGGTCAAATATTTGACAAGGATATAACTCAGGAAACAACATCAGTTTGATACTAATGGAAATTCATCATCGAGTCTAACCAAATGTTTGAGCCACAGACAAACAGACGTAATACTTCCAACATTTTGGATTCTTTTTGGGCAAATATTTGACCATGTGTACTAACAGCTTAGCTATTATCAGCTGTGCTAATAGAACATCACCCAATTGTTTTCACGACCATAATTTTATGATGATTTCATTCGCATTATTTTCCAGGATATACGTCTGTTTGTCTGTGGTTCAGATGCAAGTTTAAAAAGGATTCTTCATTTTTTTATTGTATGCTTTTTTGTAAATAATCAATTCCTGTAATCAAAATAATTAAAACCTTTTCTACGAATCAGTGATTTGTATTTCTCTTTCATTAATTTCAGATCTCGGGAACGATAATCGTATTTTCTACGTTTTTGCCGAGCAAGTTCGTCTTACCGAAGGCACCAATGACGCTGTCACGGCGGTTACGGATCTACTGGCAGTGCATTACATGTACAATTTCATGTACATGAAAACCGTCTCCAAATTCTTGGAGTTTATTCAAGCCTATTTTTTCAAAATCGTTCCGACAACAGGTTCGAAATCAAAGGCCACCAGAAAGAGCAAGCAGCAGCGCTTGGTGCAGAGCATCATTGAAGAACTATCGAACCATGAATGTCCGCATATCGTACCGGCTGAATAAGAGCAACTCCTTGCGATGTCTAAAGTGTTTCCGAATGCACAAATACAGAGCAGAACTCAGATGTCAAAATGCATAAAATGTAAATAAAAAAGAGTAGAATTCCACCGAATATGTAGAATTGAAAATATTTTTTTTTAACAATGCAGAATAATCCGAAGTTATCCCAGTTCAACTAGCAAATTATCACCCTATATCCTTATGCAAATCGATTGTGCGTACGAAGAAGATAAGTTTAACACAAGAACAAATCCTTCAATTTACTAATAGTTTAGTGGAACATTATTATCATTGAGATTGGGAACCGGCGTGAAAATCGATATTTTTTTAAATGCCATGAATTTTTAAAAGTGCACTTCCTTTTATTCTTGTTTATCTTATAATAAAAGTGCAATGCCTAGAGTAGATGCAAAATAAAATCGATTATCACGCGTCAAAAATTCCGGTTCTCAATCGCTCTGATTATATGGTATAAAAATTAGGTCATTTTTTAGAAAAAAAAGCATCATATAACGTGTAAAATCACAGTATCGATAGCAACAAAGATTTTGTCAATAATCCGCATATTTACGTCACAGAGATGTAAAATCTGGCTTTCAATCTTTGTTGTCATGTAATCAGAAAATCAGATGTAAATTTACGTCTAACGGGTCGCTCCTTTTATGTGCATCCATGGAGACATAAATTTACATGATTTTTTCTAAGAGTGTATATTACGACGAGCCGGGCTAAACAGTCGGGACACAATTTTCACGAAATTCGGCCAATTTGTTTGTTTTACGGATGGCATGGATATTATTGCTAAAACATTTGGAACGGCGGCAGAACTATACAACCCTGGCGAAACCGCGAACGACAAGGCAAGGCTAGGCAGGAGTGTTATGATAGACGGGAATGCCTTCAAAGTGGTGTAGGACTTCATCTATCTCGGATCGTTAATAATGGCAGAAAAGAACGTTAATCGTGAAATACGAAGGCGCAACATCAGTGGAAGTCGGGCCTACTATGGCCTCCACAAGAATCTGCGGTCGAAAAAGATTCAGCCCCACAACAAATGCACTATGTACAAGACGTTTATAATACCGGTGGTGGTTCCTTACACACTCAAAACAGATTTGCGAGCGCGGCAAAAACGCTCACAGCCGTGAGCTCAGTAAAACTGTTAACTAATATACCAGCAAAAAGTGACTTTTGTTAGCTGACTCTCAGTAAAAGTTTTACCGAATCTCAGCCAAGAACTCTCCAAACTGCTGCGAAAAATGAACCACGAGCTCACTGCACTTTACGTTGAAACAAGCCTCTGGAAGGTGGAAAAGCTGAAAGGATGCGATGGGAAGGGCATGATGTGAGAATGCTGGACAACCATGTAAAACTAGTGATCGCAAGAGATCCGGACGGTATAAGAAGACCTGGCAAGGTGGCTGGATCAGGTGAAAATAGATCTGGCGAGCGTTAGACGCGACCGAGGTTTGAGATTGACAGCTATGAACCGTGACAAACAGACGGTCAAATTTCCATCGACCATGCTTTTAACGAACAATTTAAATCTTGTAAGCTGTGTTTTTACAACCACAGCCGCACGTATCGTTTTCGCGTTTGACGATTCACACTAGCGTCTTCTGTTGGAGATATTGCACACCACAGTTTTTCGTACAGCATGTACACCAGGTGGTGATAGTGTAAACTGGGTGATGGATTTTAAAGAAAATTGTTCTTGGTGTTACGTCTGTTTGTCTGTGTGTGCACGGTGTAGGCACCAAACATGCCATTTTTCTACATTAATATTTTTCACGAATGCCCACAATCCCTAGCTAGTATACCGTGGAAAAAAGGTTACGTTATGCACCAGCAATATTGTTAAACATTTTTTTGAAAAGTGCGCAAAGTAAGGCCCTAGGTGCGCAAAGTATGGTGCGTTTACGGTATTATGGAAAAATATTGTTGATTTAGTTTTATCTTAGAGGAGTCAGAAGCCTTATAGGAAACCCTGCAGGAAATTGATTGAGAAATTATTTGATAAATTCTTGGTAGAATTGCTAGAGGCATCTCTGGATAAATTCCATGAGATATCTTTTTTATATCTAAATAAAAATCACATGAAAAACTTCTGCAGAAATCCCTGGTGGGGTTCACGAAGGAATTTCTGGAAAAATTCTATCACGAATAACTGAAGAAATCCTAGTCAGAATGTTTAAAGGGATCACTACGAGAATCACTGGAAAGAATCTCAGGGAAATTCATAAACGGAATTATTGAAAAATCCTTTTAAAGAATTCCTGAAATAATTCAAGCATGGATTCCTGGAAGAATGGGGTTTCTATGAAGAAATTCCTGGTAAAATCCCTGAGATCGCAGTAAAAAAATATGGTCTCTCTGTAATGCACACCATTACTGTGAAGTTAAGGTGAAGTAGCTTGGTTCTAAGCAGATAGAATTTGATAGAGATTATATTTCTTTCAAAATTATGTTGGACAAAAAATGGAAATCGTTGGCATTGCAGCCTTCTACGTGGCCTAAACAACTTAAATTCAAAGAATTTGAAAATCGCCACGTTGTTTGGAAACCAAACCAATCGTGAAGAAATCTGTAATTTTGTGTTTGATTGTTGTTAGCTGTTTCATTATTTTTGTTCAAATCAATGTTTTTGTTGTGTTAGCTTATATATAAATAGTTAATTGTTTTACTCAAACTTGTTAATATTACATGAAAGATTGATTGCCATATCCTTATCTATCAATGTTTGTGTTAACGTAGTTGTATAGTATTAAGAACACATTTTAATAAGACCAAGAATTGGTCAGATAAAATTACGAATGAATAAATAAATAAATAAATAAATAAATAAATAAATAAATAACGGTAATACTTTTCTCTATATTCTGTACAAATCATGACCGATTGTGGCCCTCAATAAGGTCGGTAATAAAGTTTAAGATTGGCTGCATACTTACGAGAAAGTGATCATGTCCAATAACCAATGAATCCTAACATGTTTCAATCCTTCGCTTGGTAACGATCCAATGATTTCCAAATTGAGCAAACTATCATTAGAAAGCAAAAAATCAGCAACTTTCTCCCGTGGTGCCGGAGGGCACAATCCAGTGCTAGTCCAAAACCTAGGTAGTGGTTTACCATGCATGAACACTTGCTGCAAATCTATTTCGACTTCATAAACCTTCGATAACGCCAAAGTGTCTACAGCGAAAGCCAACAGCATCAATAAAACAAACATTTTGATAAACTGCTCCTACAGTAAGTTTATTGCAATTGTCTTCTGTTGTTGCTTATCGTTTCTTGTTCCTCACAGCTTGACTAGAAAATTAGTCTGTTTGAAAACATACTTTCTAATACCATTAACTGTTTTATTTTTAAACTTTTTTTTCTTCAAAGTGAATATCACACTGGGACCATTGATCTCACTCACACATCACTGGGTTAGACGAAGCATCACGAACTTAAAATACTGCAAATACTAGCCCCTCCTCTAGATGCCGACTACCACTGCAACCACGGCGGTTGATTAATCTCATGCGGTGCCACGAATGTCAAGTTCACCGGCAAGTTGATAAGCGCATACGGGAGGTTTAGTTTAGCCAGCGTCTTTCGAATGATGTGTCCGTTTCTGCCCAGCAGAAAGGCAGCCGGAATGTTGGTGTCCCGATCGGTTTTATCGTGGATCATCTCGATGTAGTAGTCGTAGTCATCCGAGCTGGAGTCGATCTCCGTGATGATAACCGCCCGGCCGCCGACCTGCTCGACGTTTATTGCTTTGGTCACAAAGGAGCATTCTCTGTAAAAAAAATCAAATCAAGGAATGGTTTAGTACCTAGTGTGTATATGAATTGAGCATTTTAAATCATTTCGAAAAACCAAGGTACAGTGGTTGATTTGTCACGCTATCGCGCTTAATCAATACCAATAATGCGCATCTATTATAAAATATTAATTCCCTCAAAAGTGAGGTTGTGAGATCAACGCACAAGGTCGGGCTTTGAGAAAATAGTGAAACTTCAATAACAATTTTCGTAGACTGTGTGCAACAATGTCACAAGCACGCGGTCACAAAACGTGGTCCGCCGTTTCCACTAAACCAGCACACACCGGACATTCGGGGAAGACACCGCATGACCGAAACGATGGAAGTAACCATGGCCTGAAAGGACCTGTGTCAGGTGGAATGTTACTGTCCCACGCGTGCTGCCATTTCAGCTTGGAGGCCAATCTGGCAGTCCTGCGTATGCCACTTGTGCCGGGCATTTAAAAGGCACCATACCAGTGAAGACGCAGAGTGCATCGTGTGACACGGTACGGTACAGTGATTCCTGTATCACATGTGTATCATAAGTATAAGGCACATCAGTGTATAAGTACTTTTCAACTTACCACGGTAATTTTCGGGACTCAGCGCCGTGCCCTAAGCCGGGCCGCCATACCCTAGTATAGACGAGGCGGCACTAGCCAGAAGCTTGCGCTTGTTGGCATACCCCGCAGTGCAGTGCTATTGAACATTATCCGGGACAGTGCCACTTAGAGGCCGTTCATAAACCACGAAGGCTTTTTGGGGGGAGGGGAGGGGGGGGGGTCTGGCCAAAGTCTACGCTCCATACAAATTTCAAAATTTTTGTATGGACAAAAGACTGCGAGGGGGATGGGGGGTCTGAGATGGCCAAATTTTGGTCTACGTGGTTTATGAACAGCCCCTTATAGCTGTGGAGGCTGTCTGCCTGTGGGCAGCAGTCAATTCAACTTCTTCGATCGATTCACCGTAGACCTCCAGCGTAATGTCGTCAACTAAGCCGACGATTGCCGTTCCTAACGGGAACTCTAACACAAACATTCGTCGTACATGACATTCCATAACACCGGACCCAGGATGGAACCTTGCGGGACTATTGATGTTATGTGGAGCACTTCCGACCAACCTCTGTGTCATAAACTAATACTCTGTTCTAGAAGTAACTTTCGAGAATCCTGTAAAGGTACACGGGTAGCCCCAGACGCAGAAGCACAATGGTAATATCCGCCTAACTGGCGCTATTGAACGCGTTCCTCACATCCAGAGTCAGCACTGCACAGTAGCGAATTCCCCTCCTCTTACGCTAGAGCGCTATCTCGGCTGTTTTCGTAATAACCGACAGGATAGCGTCTACGGTCGACCTCCCCTTCCGGAAGCCGAACATGTTGTTCGAGAGACCATTTACACTCTCGGTGTGTCTCAACAGTCTGTTGAAGATGATCTTCTCCCCACCTTCTCCGCCGTGTCGATCAAGCATATTGGTCTATATTTTAACGGGTCTCCAGGTAGTTTCTCCACCTTTGGCAATAGAACCAGGCTCTGCCGCTTCCAAAGCTCTTGTCCAGGCATTTCTGCATAGTAGACCTGAATATCCCGAAGGCATCAACAATAGCTACTTTTAAGAAAAAGTTCGGAACTCCGAACGCTAAGGGACTTTGCTATACCTGCAAGTTCCTCAATCCTCATTGGTGGTTCTCTCCTCATCACCAGCCGCAGTCCCCAACTGTCCTACGAAAGGAGGTCAAGAATTAGCATTATGACGCGGAAAAAGCCCCTTGATGATCCCCTCCAACATCTCTACAGACTGCTCTGTAGGAGCCACCTCTTGTCTTGGCGATCCTGTAGACATCATGCCACGGATTCGAATTGGCATTCTGACAAAGACCCTCAAAGCCGGCCTTTTAGTTAGTCCTTATCTCGGTCTTCAGCGCGACTTTAGTTAGTCCTTATCTCGGTCTTCAGCGCGACTTTAATATCGGCGAACACCGCCCGTTCATTTCGCTATTCTTCCGTCCGTGCTCGATGCATCTGTCGCCTAGCCCGTAGGCAGGCGTGAGTCTACCAGTACGCCGGTAGATGCAGTCCTGCTGTTTCGCGTATCAGTCGAATCGGATGTAGCTCTGCCACCGTTACAATTGTTATGGCGATAATGTCCATGTCGTCCGCAAAGTACACAATTTGGCAGGATTTCGCGAAAATCTTATTCTGGCTATTGAGTCCGGCTCGTCGCATTGCACCTTCCATTGCACCTTGTTGAAATCCCGGGCGAGATAAGAATGAACTGGATAGTTTACCCAAAATCCTTTACGCAGCTTTGAACACCGTTCATTGTTGCTTTAATCAGTCTGGTAAGCTTCCCTTGAAAACCTTGAAACCGTTCATGATTTGCAGATGATAAGTGGCCAGCTTTCCTGCGCTCATCTTGATGAGTTCAGCTGCGATACCATCCTTATCAACTGCTTTGTTGATTTTGAGCTAGTGAATGGCAATCTTAAGAGAAGATTCATTTATTACGTCTATCATTTTTAAGGATTTCAAGAACCCCCGTCCCCTCTCTGTCACGCTCTATTTTCATATGCACTGAAACCTTCATTTAGATAGGATCCATTTAGGTAAAATCTATTTAGGTCCCCCAATTTAGGTAACGTTACCTAAATGGAAATTGATTATGTTAAGAGCAGCTGGAGTCACGGTTGAAGTACTCAAGATTACAGATAAAGTTGATTTACGAAAAAAAGCAGAATTAAGAGTTAAGGGAAGTTTATGGAGTGTTTAAGGTTAAAAAGTTTAAGAGTATTCGAGAATTCCCTGGCGTTTGGGTCATCTGATCTACAAGTAACCAGTTAACTATAGGAGCATTATGAATGACAAGTATGCTTACACAGCCTCATGTTGCTATGTGTTGTCAAGCGGTTGGTTTCCTAGTCAGTTTGAGGATCTCCAAGAACTTCCTTACGTATCGGTCATCGGATATAATAATGATTCTTCAAGCTTCTACAAGAACTCCCTTGAGTATAGGTCATAGAATCTACGAGGGCTACTAGTTGTACATATCTAATAGCATTAAGAATGAGGTTTATACTCACACTGCCCTAGCCATATATGTTCTATCAAGTGGTTGATTGGTTCTATGATGGAATAGGAAATCCGAGAATTCCCTTAAGTTAAGGCCATCTGATCTTCAAGCGTAATCAGAGATCTATTGGAGTATTATGAATGAAATTTAGGCTTGTAAAACCTCATGCAACAATGTGCTGTCAAGTGGTGAGTTCGATGTCAGTTTGCGGATCTCCAATAACTTCCTTGAGTATAGGTCATCGGACCTGCTAAGGTAGTTAATTGTCTCTAAGAGATTTACGACTAAGGTTCATACTCACACAACCTCAGGTAACTATGATCTATCAAGTTATGAGTTCGAAAATTCTTTATGGGTCTCCAAGAACTCTCTTGAGTATAGGTCATCGGGTCTACCAAAGTAGTTGATTGTCTCTTAGAGCTACATGACTACGGTTCATACTCACACAGCCTCATGCATCTATATTCCATCAGGTGGTGATTTCTATGATTGTATAGGAGTATCCGAGAACACTCTGTAGTTAAGACCATCTGATCTACACGTGTAATCAGTAATCTATTGGAGCATTATGAATGAAATGTATGCTTACACAGCCTCAAGTAGCTATATGCTATCAAGTGACAAGTTTGTTGTCAGTTTGAGGATCTCCAAGAACTTCCTTGAGTATAGGTCATCGGATCTGCCAACGTAGTTGATTGTCTCTAAGAGCTTCATGACCAAGGTTCATACTCACAAAACCTCAGGTAGACATAATCAATGATTCTTCAAGCATTTCATTTCATTCAAACTCCCTCGAGTATCGCTCATCGAATGTACGAGGGCTACTAGTTGTATTTAACCGTTATGTGGCCGGCAAACTTTTTGCTTTTTTCTATACCGTGTATTTTAAATGGGTGATGGGTACCCGGGTACCCTGCCGGCCACAGGCATCTATATTCTACTAGCTGTTCCGGCAGACGTTGTACTGCCGTTTTGTTTGACAACTGTTGTAGACACATTTTGGCACCGCACTCTAGATTGGTTTTAGTGCGATCGCTTTCATTTTCTTCCCCACTCATAAGAATTTAGTAAATATACAATAACTCTTCTTTTAAGATGATTTTCATAACTTTTTGTACATATAAACACAGCCACCATGAATACGAACCTAATCATGCAAAAGTCATCCGGATCGGTACAGCCGTTCATTAGCTTTGTTGCCTCAAAGGGACTTCAAACTCATTTTTATATATATAGACTAGCTGTCCCGGCAAACTTTGTCTTGCCGTCTTGTGGTGGTTTGACAACTGTGGAGCTCAAAAAAGCACCGCACTCTAGATTGGTTTCATTTCAAACGTTTTGATTTCCTTCCCAGCTCACGAAAATTAGAACTATAGCAATTTTCTTACTTTTCTAGTTGATTTTCGTAGCTTTTTGTACATATAAACACAGCCACCATGAATACGAACCGAACCGTGCAAGAGTCATGCTGATCGGTCCACCCGTTCTTGAGTTTTGTTGCCTCAAAGGAACTTCAAACTCATTTTTATATATATAGATAGACTAGCTGTCCCGGCAAACGTTGTCTTGCCCAGCTGTGGTGGTTTGACAACTGTTGAGCTCATAACGTCACCGCACTCTAGATTGGTTTTATTTCGATCGTGTTGATTTCCTTCCCAGGTCATGAAAAATCAGTACTTTATCAATTTTCTTACTTTTCTAGTTGATTTACGTAACTTTTTGTACATATAAACACAGCCACCACGAATACGAATCGAACCATGCAGGGGTCATGCTGATCGGTTCATCCGTTCGTGAGTTTTGTTGCCTCAAAGGGACTTCAAACTCATTTTTATATATATAGATAAAGATAAAGATAAAGATCAAGTGGTGGGTTCTATGATTGTATAGCATATACAAGGAACTTCCTGGAGTTAAAGCAATCTGGTCTACAAGCGTAATCAGTAATCTGTTGGAGCATTGGAACGCATTAAAACGCTTAGTAACGCCTCCAAAACCCCCATGAAACCCCATGAGCCTCTGAGGCCCTCTTTATCCTCTTGAAACGCCTTGGAACGCTTTAAACCGCCTCTAAAACTCCTTTAGAACTTTCGTGAAAGTCACCTGAGAGCCTCTAAAGCCTCTCAAAGCCCCTGTGAAATCTCCTAAAACGACCTGAAACGCATTGAAGCGCCTTAAAACGCTTTGAAACGCTTTGAAACGTATCTGAAATCCCTATAAAACCTCCGTGAAATTTACCTGAGATCCTCTGAAGCCCCCTCATGCCACTACCAAACCTCCTGAAACGCCCTGAAACGTATTTATGTAAACGCCCTGCAACGCCTTGAAGCGTTTTGAAACGCCTCTTAAACCTCCGTGAAATTCACCTGAAAACCTCTGAAGCCCCCTAAACCCCTGTGAAACCTCCTGAAATACACTGATACGCCCTGAAACACATTGAAAAACCTTGAAACACTTTGAAACTCCTCTGAAACCCTCATGAAATCTCCGTGAAATTCACCTACGAGCCTTTTAAACCCCCTCATACTCACCAGAAACCTCCTGAAATGCCCTGAAACGCATTGAAACGCCTAGAAACACTTTGAAACGCCTCTGAAATCCCTATGAAACCTCCGTAAAATTTACCTGAGATCCTCTGAAGCCCCCTAAAACTCATGTGAGACCTCCTGAAACACCTTGAAACGTTTCGAAACGCCTCTGAAATCCCTATAAAACCTCCGTAAAATTTACCTGAGGTCCTCTGAAGCCCCCTAACATCCCTGTGAAACCTCCTGAAACGCATTGAAACGCTTTGAAACGCCTCTGAAACCTTCATCGAACCTCCGTGAAATTCATGTACGAGCCTCTTAAGCCCCCTCAAATTCATCGGAAACCTTCTTAAATGCCCTGAAACGCTCTGAAACACATTGAAAGTCCTTGAAACGCCTCTGAAACCCCCATGAAACCTCCGTGAAATTTACCTGAGAGCCTATGAAGCCCCCTCACGCCCTTACTTTAGCCTCCTGAAACGCATTGAAACGTCCTGAACGCTTCGAAACGCCTCTAAAACTCCTATGAAATCTCCGTTAAATACACCTGCGACCCTCTGAAGGAACCCTTAAACCCCCTTAAACCCCATGAAATGCCCTTAAACGCATTAATACACCTTGAAACGATTCTGGAACCCCATCAAACCTTCGTGGAAATCACCTAAGAGTTTTTGAAGCACCATATAACCTCTCTGAAACCCCCTAAAACGCCTTGAAAAACCTCTGCAACACAAATGAAATCCATGTGCAAGGCACCTGGAAGCCGCTGAAGCCCCCTAAAATACCTCTGAAACGCCCTCTGAAATTCCCTTGAAATCTCTCTGACCCTCCCCCTTTACATCTGAAAGCCTTGGCCCCTTTGCATCTACAAGCCACTTGCCCTTCTCAAACTTCTTTACAACCTTGAAATCCATTTAGGTAAAAATTATATTTAGGCAGTCCCGACTCGTTACCTAAATGGAGGTTCATGTGCACCCAATACACGTACTGTAACACTTTTCTAAACTCCCTCCATCCCACAAAAGTTGGACGTATTTTTTTAACGTTCCCTAAACTTCCTTTAGCGTGAGATTTGAATCATTTCCGTTCTCTACATTAATAGTTGTTTCCTCCATTGGTGTTGCCTTGGTCCCCGTGCCGATACTCTTTGCGTCCATCCGTTAAGAGGATTCCCGTACTTATCCCTGTACATTTCGGCTCAAGTTGAGCTTCTAGTAGAGCACGTGTATCTTGAAAACGACAGAGCAGTTCCATTTCCTCGCACTCCGCTTCTCCCAGGTGGCCTTTTTTTTCTACCGACAGAAGGGGGTTTACTGCTTCCTCTTATATCTGTATCGCTTGACATTACCATGCTGCAGCATTACCGCTCTCGCTGCATTCTTGTTCTAGCGTAGTATATTCAGTACGTAGTATTCTGCGTACGTGGCGTACGTAGTTATCTCTTGAAGTATACCTACTAGGGTCTGGGATCATTTGGCAGGAGGGACCTATTTTGGGCACTTGCTGCTATAACAATTTTCAACCAATTGAAATTTCATGCCACAAAAGTTCAGCCTATTGGACGTAGTGGCTTAATTTCCCCAACAGGGGAGGAAAAAAAAAAACAATTGACTTGATTTTTGGGACACGCTGAGGCACGTGCGGTATCTAATCATGTACAAAACTTGAAGTCAAGGGATTAACAATTGACTAAGTTGTAGCAGCAAAGCAGGTATCCAATATAGGTCTTCTTCTTCTTTATGGCTCGACGTCCCCATTGGGACTTGGCCTGCCTCGTTTCAACTTAGTATTCTTAGAGCACTTCCACAGTTATTATTTGAAGGGCTTTCTTTGCCTGCCATTGCATGAATTCGTATATTGTTAGGCAAGCTAATTTGGCTGCTAGGCTATTTTGGGTCTCCAATAGGTCCTCTTTTCCAAATTATCACAGACCCTATATTTGAGTAAGATAAATAATGTAAGCCATTATTTTGCTTTCATTAAAGCCGATGCAAATATTTAATTTGTTCTATGTCATCCCCCCCCCCCCTTCAAAAATCCCAAAATATTGAAAGGGGCGAAAAAAAAAAATATGGCTGCCCATGGCTCCATTCTCAATAGAAAAAATGTTGACAAGCAACTATTTTTCAATAGTTGAAAAATATTTTTTCAATAGGGTAAATGTACCAATAGTGGTGCTATTAGTAGCTCCTTGTAGTAAAACAATTGAATAAAATTAATAAAATCACAAAATAAAAAGTCTGAAAACGTTAATCGGTAGTTTTTCACTTAAATTGTTTAGGAAAAAATGTAAAAACCATTGTTTATTTCATATTTTGCTAATAAATCACTTGCACCAACTATAGGTACACGGTTCCTATTATGGAGG
Source organism: Aedes albopictus (assembly GCF_035046485.1). NCBI lineage: Eukaryota > Metazoa > Arthropoda > Insecta > Diptera > Culicidae > Aedes > Aedes albopictus. Next base: position 294,507,075 of record NC_085138.1, on the reverse strand, counting down.
TAAAATTTAACATCGGTTCCTATAGTGGCGCATCCCATTAAATTCTTATGAGACCCACCACTATAGGAACGCTACCGCCACTATAGGTGCAAAGGAGCAAAAAAATTAAGGGATATAATTGTTTAAAATAGGTTTTTCGGCAAACCCTGAACAAAATACTGAATTAATGTTATTAATAAGGCATGATGCATCTATGTATTAAAAATGTCATTTGCAAGCTTTTTGGTCAAAATAGTGTTAAATTGCCACTACCACCACTATTGGTACTACCTCCACTAAGGGAGCTTTTACCCTAGTTGGTATAATTTGAAATTTTTCAATAGTTTTTTTTGTTTGTTCCTTATTTATGTTTGTCCTCCCCCTCGTACCCGATGAGAGGTCTCGGACATGAAAGAAAAATCTTGAGAAAAATAATATTTGCATCGGTCTAAGTAAAAATCAAAAAATCAACATACATAAAGTGATTACATATTTGTAAATCTGTAAATATATACCTAATAATCACAAAAAATACTGATTCTACTTACCCACGTTCCACTAGAACGATATTCCCCTTCAGATCATTCTTGTTTAAGAAATTGGGCTCACAGGCGTCCGGTGGAATCGCTGGAACCAGTTTTCCTTCCCGAACTCTGAAGGAAGCGGACTCGAACGATGTCCCAAAATCCTTCGCCGGCCTTATCCGATAGGTGTACTCCAGCTCCGGTGGGTCGACAATTTCGAAGAACACGTCACCAGCTATGATGTCCTGCGTGCGAGCTCCATCGTGCATGTGCAGATTATTCGCTACGAAGCAAACAAGCTAATTTACATTCAAATTTTCATACAAAACGAATCGTACAAACCTCCACTATGAACTATCGCAATTGAACTAAGTAGAAAAACTAGGGCGAACAGCACTACTATCTTGGCCGAAATATTCACAGGAGGGAGCATTGTATTGTACCATCACCAGCAGATACGATTGCGGTTGTGATATTCATAGCTATCTCACCACTCGGTCAAGTAATACTGTGCCAGCGAGGTGGCAAAATTGATAAGATTATTGATTATCTTACCAAAACTCTTCGGAGAAAATTCATAAAATTGTAGAGCAAAATGCTCCTGTTCATTAGAATACGACACTGATGACCACTGCCAATCAGATCAAAACACACCGTCGAATGAAAGGGGAGACAGAATGTCAGAAACCAAAATGTCATGAAAATGTCATCAATTCAAAATTAAACATTTCATGCTGAAATGTTGCACGCAATGGTGAAATATTCCAATCAGACAAATGAGTTTTCTTATTGGAACTTCCGTGATGCACAGGAAAACTTTTTGTCTTTTCTAGTAAAAAAAAAATTGATGAAGTTAGCTTCCCACTTGCAGTTTTTAGACAACAGAATAGTTAAGAGTTAGCGCCGTTTTTCTTTTTTAACGTGGGTTGGAACTGGATCAAAAAGAAAAACGGCAGAGAGTTGTTAGCGACTGCCTACCAAATAACTATGATTTGCTTTGAAGAATTATATTCAAATTTTATTGTAACACAAAGATTAGAATAACTAGCCACAGAAGTTCTAATGTCGCGACTGTTCGTGTGACTAACATCTAGTTTGCCACGCTCTACAGCGTCACTAGCGATACTTGAAGTGTCACAAACATTTTTTTTATCAAAACAAACGATCCTCTACAAGATGGGCACTTTTAAACAATCAGTAACTAAAATTAACGTTATTAATATAATTAAAAATTTTAAATGACTACAGCGCCATTAGAGTTCTAGTGTATTTCTATTACACGAAACTACAAGTATACTGAATTTTACGTATACGAAGTACATAAAGTATCCATTCACAGATCTGGGCGTACAAAGCATTCAAAATTTACAAAAGTGATCGGACAGCGGTAGGGTAATTGTTCCCATCGTTGCGGTAGTACCTATTGTTGCGGTAATGGCAATTGAGCACTTTTTCGACTGAAATGTTACCAAAAGGTATTTTTAATAGATGTATGGTGCTTAAATTATGAGATTGCACCATTTGTTTGCTTAAGATTTGCCCAAAAACCTATTTTAAAAAAATATTTTCATAAATGTGTTTGCTGCTGTGTTCCTATTGTTGCGGTAGTGTTCCTAATGTTGCGGTATCCCATATGATTTCAATGGGATACCGCAACAATAGGAACAAAATACCGCAACATTAGGAACACAATGATCTTTCAGATAAAAACGAATAAAATGCTCATAACAACATCAAAGTGGCAATATTTCGTTATTTTCCCGTAGATTAAGGATGGATTTTATTATTTTCAATTCAATCCATGTAAAAAGTTTGCTTGGGGCGATACAATTGTGGTTTAAACATGAACCCAGCGCTTAACTCCTCCATGATCGGATCAATTACCCTACCCCTTTGATTAACACGCGGATCACTACCACGACGGCATGCGCTCAAAACTTTAGTTAGACGCTTATTACAACGCATCGAAGTCGAATGCCGCGGCTCAACATCGAGCGGCTGCGAAATGCAGAAGTGGCTCAAGACTAGGCGCTGCAGTTAGTAGAGGCCCTACCGACGGAAGAGTAACTTGGCGCAGCTACACTAGAAGATGGCTGGAGGGACATCCGATCCGCCATAGGTAGTGTGGTATTTCTCCAGTTGACGTCTCGACTAATAGGGTATAAAATAAAACTTTGAACTAGTCAAATTGTAATCTTAATTTGAACCATTTCAAAATTCATTAAAACGAAGCACTTTTCAGGCAAATGTTGTCCCGAAAAAGATGTTAAACAGCTTTCCGTAACATGAATTGTAAAGCTTTCCTGATAACATGAATTGTAAAGCATTGAAAAAAGCGTTTTTGTCATGGAAAACAGGCAATTGAAAAATCACTGTGATTTCACCCATTTCCCTAACAAAAAGCACATTTTTGGTGTACTCGTACAGATCATGCATTGTATCACACGCAATATGGGAACACGTCAAATGAAAGCTTATTTATCGTAGAATCGACCAACCGAATAATATTCCGCATAATTTGTCATAAAATTATCGTGATTCTTACTTGGAGAATGTTATCTTAAGTTGAACCATTTGTAATCTTAATTTAAACTAGTAAACGGGGGTGAGCTTCTAGTGTTGGCCTGTAGATTGCGCTATTGGTTGCTTTGTTTACTCTTGGGGGATGAAAAATTCCAAATTTAGTTTCCAAATTCCTAAAAAAATTCGAACATTCTGAGTTGGGATTCCACTGCCTAATGAAAAATAGGTATGAAAATTAGCAGATTCATGTGATTTTTCATTGTTTAGCATAAAATTGGTTGTTGTGTGAGTTGCTCGAGCTGCTGCCGCCAGTAGTTCAAATTAGGATTAAAATTGGTTCAAATTATGATTACGATGGTTCAAATTAAGATTAAAACCATAGTTGATGAAATATCAAATATTTCAATGAAATTCGGTGCAAATACAAACTTTTTACCATTTAACAGAAAGCTTATACCCGTGGCTTTCATGTACATACGATTTTGCCGTAGTAAATTATTTCCATGTGGGAGAAAAAATCACTTAAAATTTGCACTGCTTCAGAAAGCCGCAATTTGGTTCAAATTTTGATTACCTACCCTAATGATAATTCGAAGAGCTCGGCCTACTCATTGATCTGCTAAACTACCACATCTCCTTTTCTTCTGCAACTGGCCATTATCCGTTAAACACAATCACTTCCCGGTCACATCGAGAAATGGGGTTTTAGACTACAACCGCTCAAATTTAGGATTGTATAGCAAAAAAAACGTCGTAGATCCACTAAAGCTTGGCTCTCAAATATTGTTACGTAAACTTTTTTCACGTTTAATTTAATCACTATTTGGAGATTGTGTTACAAATTTGACGTTCTTTGCTCACCTTCCCAACGTAGTGTACCCTCCTATTGACTCCCGTGTGTTGACTTGCCAGATAAGAGTACGTCCTGTCCTACGCTTGCGTAAGTTCAACACGTTCGCACATCACATGCCTATCGTTACCCTAGGCTACATTATTACCGAATACTCCTGTGTCTGTTGATTTATCCACGAGCAAAACATTGTAGATCCACTATCTCGTCTAAACGGAAAACTTAGTTGCTGAACCAGGCCACCTTTGAATGCCACAATACAATCATGTCGCCTAACTCAACGGATAGAAGCCATTCCTGAGGCAGTCCACCTTTTGGTGATCTTTATCATTTTATCGCCTAACTCAACGGACAGAAGCCGTTCCTGAGGCAGTTCACCTTTGGGACTGAACTTGGTAATTTTGTCGCCTAACTCAACGGAATTGAATCCTAGATTGAATCCGTTCCTGAGGCAGTCCACCTTTGGGCGAACTTCATTATTTTATCGCCTAACTCAACGGATTGAATCCGCTCCTGAAGCAGTTCACCTTTGGGGTTGAACTTAGTAATTGAGGGGGTTAGAAGCAAAGGGGTGTAAGTGACAAAAACACACTTTCGAGTAAATGAGGTTTAAAGTTTTTGTCTAATTTTTCTTCCCATACAAAATGTATGGAGTTTCAAAATCAACCCAATTTTCTATGATTTATTGTAATTTTTCCAATCATCGTAGAAACAATCTTAAAAAAGTTCCTGAAAGCTTGAAATCTGAAGAATTTTATGATATGCTCAGCTCAAAATCGACAAAATGGTCACTTCCCAACTAACGTTTATTGTGAATGTAAACGTCAACAAAGCGTCCTCAATACGGCTTGATGCTGAGTTACTGTGTTGTACATATAGATGGAAGCTTCTATGCAAGCCCTATACCAATGAATCTGGCGAACTTAATCAGCATGTATATGCTGTGCGAGAAGCTTCTATGCCACCAAGTCATAGCTCTTTTCTCGGCTCCTATTTAACCACTAACTGAATAACATCTTGAGAAGGCGCTTTTTCAGCCTTTTCGCAGTTGTTAAATAATAGTTATACGGCATCCTCAAATTAAACGTTTAAATATAATTAGGTTATGGATATCGTCACGCAATACATGTGGAACTGGAATTATCACTTTTAAAATTGAATAATTAAAGTACTTGCCGCTATTAGGAATCGAACTCCCGATCTCCGTATCCACTGGTCCCGATGATGTCCTCGCTGCCACACTGCTATATATAAATAACATAGAAAATAGCCCGTTTTGTTTTACTCCAGACAAGGCTTCATAATTGTGCCACAAGAAACCTTACCCAACTTCATCTTGCTGCAAAAGCTTGTGAAACGTCAAACGCAATAATGTTTACATTGAACAAGCTGTGTGATTGCGCCAACAGATTCTTCTTCACAGCTTCTAGCTGAAAGAGTGTTCTTTAAACGGCTACGAAACGCTGCTGTTTTGTGTTTTGGCACCATTACAAAACGTACTGTATAAAAGCAGCTGTTGTAGTGGCTGGGACTCTTACTCGATTTGCACATCTTCCGGAAAATCTTCCGGCATTGAATTAAAGTGCAATAAAAACAACCCAAATAATTTCACAGCACAGAGATGGATAGCTGTAAAGAATTTGTGTAGTAGCTATATATCCCGCTTAAAGTTTGTTTTGACAATAATGTTTACATCCGACAAGCCGTGTTGGTAAACCAACAGTTTCTTTATTACAGATTCTAGCCGTAATGAAAGCGGCGTCGGTGGTGTAGTGGTAAGCGTGGTTGCCTCTCACCCCAGTCGGTCTAGGTTCAATCCTAGTCGACGCCGTCGGTATTTCTGAGACAAAAATATCTGATCACGCCTTCCCTCGGATAGGAAGTAAAGCCGTAGGTCCCGGCCCATGTGTTGATGGGTTCGATATGTAGGGTGTCAGGTGTGTGTGGATGTCTCCCTGACCGTCCGTGTTTAGGCTTAGTACCAGAAATAGGCGGACGTAAAACTAGAGCTGATGCCGAACGGTGTCGGCTCGCCAGAAATAAGAAGAAGAAGAAGAAGTAGCCGTAATGAAATCGCATAACGGCCTTAAAAGCGCTGCTGGTTTGGGGATTTGTCAGTATAACGAATTGTACTGTATAGTAGCAGCTGTTTTGTTAGTGGGGACTCCTATTCGATGTGTTCAAGTTGTCACATCTTCCGGGAAATCTCCCGGAGTTGGAATAGAGTGGAGTAAAGGCAGCCCCAGTGACAAGCAATGGATATCTGAAAACCGAGTTTGGTAGCTGGATGGTGCTTGTTTTGCAGTCGTGTATTAGCTTATGCTTTATATTTGACTAGCTTTCCTTTTATTCAGCGTTGACTGCTTTTACTCGATGGTTATACAACAGAAAGCAAATGACTGAAGCTTATAGCGCTGAAAATGTTAGTTGGGTTACACCCCTTTGATTCTGGGCCCCTCAATTGTTTCGCCCAACTCAACGGATGGAATCCGTTCCTGGGGCAGTTTCTTGCAAAGGAACTTTTTTCCAATTCAGAGAACCGAAGTTCGTTGCCAAGGTAATCTTGATGTTTGGCTTGATTTTTTTTTCACGTATGCTGTCCCATGTTGTTGCTGCTTGACCTCGGCAAAGCAGGAGAGGGTTTCTTCTTGATGGACAGCTTAATTTACAACATTTGCACGTCCTTGCACAGACAACGGATATTAATTATTTTTTTATGGTCTTGATTTCCACAATTCCTGAGGCGTTTTTCCAAACGCTCCGACGATCGATTCGAAGGCTTTGCTACTCATCCAAAGCAAACGGGGTTCGTTCATCGCCAATGTGGTGCTTCTCCAGTTGACGTCTCGACTAATAATGATAATTCGAAGAGCTCGGCCTACTCATTGATCTGCTAAACTACCACAGGTAGTACCTCTGGTGCAACACTTGGCTCCGCGACTCCGAATGACAGAAACGACTGGTATGACGACAAACATTAGGAAAACGAGAAGAATGCAGCATGGACGAGAATGTTGCAACGCCGTACGAGGGCAAATGAGGCGTGTTATAGACAGGCGCGGAACAGACAGTACTCACTCCTCCGAAAGAAGACGTGCCAGCAGGAAGAACGAGATCGCGAAGCGATGGAAGAGCTGTACCGCTGTAGGACACACGGAAGTTCTACGAGAAACTGAATCGCTCGCCCAGAGGCTTTGTGCCACAAGCTGACATGTGCCAGGACAATCACGGGAGGGAATCTTCTCACGAGCGAACGTGAGGTGGTCGACAGGTGGCGGCAGCATTACGATTAACACCTCAACGGCAAGTACCGAAGATGGCGTGGTAAAAGATCTAGGAGTACGTGCACAGGACGAAAGATTCCCAGCCGCTAAACCTCCAAGAGATTGATGAAGAGGTTGGTCAGTTGAAAAACAACAAAGCCGCTAGGGTAGATCAACTACCAAGCGAGCTTCTAAAATACGGTGGAGAAGCACTGGTGACAGCACTACACTGGGTCATTACCAAGATTTGGGAGGAAGTATTACTGGAGGAATGGATGGAAGGTCGACAAGTTGGATTGCGGGAACTACCGCGCGATCACACTACTGAACGCTGCATACAAGGTACTATCTCAAAGTTTATGCCGCCGTCTATCCCCGATTGCAAGAGAGTTCGTGGGGCAATATCAGACTGGATTCATGGTTGAACGCGCTACAACGGACCAGAAGTTCGCCATCTGCCAGGTGTTGCCAGAAATGCCGCGTATACAATGTGCACACACATCACTTGTTCGTGGATTTTAAATCGGCGAATGAGACAATCGAACGAGATCAGCGGCAGAATATGCACGGATATGGATTCCCGGATAAACTGACACGATTGGTCAGGGTGATGATGGATCGAGTTATATGCGTAGTTCGAGTATCAGAGACACTCTCGAGTCCCTTCGAATCTCGCAGAGGGTTACGTTGATGTGATGTTGCATGATGTTTTACATCAGCGGTTTTCAGATCGTGCACCGCGGTGCACTTGGTGCACCGTGAAGCTTTGCTAGGTGCACCGCGTGTCCTCCAAATATGTTGCCTTCACAATAATGATAAGTGTGTGTTTTGTAATTAAACCACTCAAAATATATCTTTTAGTTACACTGAATATAGGAAGCCTGATTTAACCATAATAAAACCAAAACAAAATGATTTGGGTTTTACCAAAGTATAAAGTATAGCTTTTTTTAACTAGAAATTGTCGTTTGTTCACTGGACCTTATGTAAGATACTAAATATGTTTTTATAGAATTTAGAAAACTTCAAATAAATTCATAATAAGACGATCTTACGGTGGAACTGTAATTGTGTAGGAAATCTACCATAGTTTTTTTAGGTTGAAGTAAGGAATCTATCTTCAAAATAACGCGAGATGGGATCTCTGTATCAATTCACATGAAATTTACCAAGTTAATCTCAGAGAACATGTTCCTTTTTTATTTCAAATAAAATTTTATCAAATATTCTTTTAAGCTTGACATGAATACTGAGGGAGATATTTCAAATATCTTACCAGTTCATATAAATATCTCCAGCAATTACGAATAATAAAGTCTTAGCAGCTTTGTAACAAATCTGTTATGTACAGAAGCAGAACTTGACCGAGTCTTTCACCAGAAGTTCTCCAAAAAAAATTGTAATTTTTTTAAAGAATTTTACCTGGGATCTGCTGAGGATTTCGCTAAGAATTCTCAAAGATCTAGACTGCAATTTCCACCAGCGGAAAAGTAAAGGTCGACAAGTAATAAAGAAAAACAATCAAGTCAAAGTCATGATCGGTGAAAGAAAATGTTTTCAACGACATGCATAGTGTATGTACCACGAAGTGGCATCTAAAAATACACTAGAGTTTTATAACAAACAAATAAAATCTTTTAGAAATTTTGAAAGAGTGCACCGCGTGACAATTTATTTACAAAAAGTGCACCGCAAAGCAAAAGGTCTGAAAACCCCTGTTTTACATTGCTTTAGAGAGTGTAATAAGCAGAGCGGGGATAAACACGAGTAGAACATTTTTCACGAAGTCCGTTCAACTGCTAGATTTCGCCGATGATATTGATGATTGCAAAGGTCTCGTGGGAGGATTTAACACGCCTGCCACCCCGAATCTCTATGGACGGTGATGAAGTCGAGGCGGTTGAGGAATTTGTGTACTTGGGCTCCGCCAACAACGGCACCATGAGAGAAATTCAGAGACGCTTTGTGGCAGAAAATCGAGCTTACTTTGGACTTCGCAGAACTTCAATCGTACAAAGTTCGTGGGCGCACGAAGTTAAGCATTCACAGAACGCTAATTAGACCAGTAGTCCCCTATGGGCAGGAAGCATGGACTACACGTGCAGAGGACCAAACATCCTTGGAGTTTTAGAACGGAAGGTGCTGCATACCATCTACGACGAAGTGCAGATGAAATACGAGACTTGGAGAAGGCGAATAAGCTACAAGCTGCACCAGCTGCTGAGAAATCCAACCATCGTTCATACCGAGAAAATCCAATGACCCAATTCGGTAAAAATGGTTCTCGAGGGCAATCCGATCGGTGGGTCAATCAAGTGGAGGATGATTTGCAGACCCTTCGCAGAGTGTGTGATTGGAGACGCACAGCTATGTACAACAAAGGACACTCCAGCCAGGCCTTAGTCTGACCTGTAAGTGAAATAACTACCAAAGGCTAGACGAAGTGGAGAACTAACATAACTAACTAGTTCTTAACGTTGAACCATTCGTCATTAAAATCATCGTCATCATCAAACATTTGAAAGCAGTTTATTCGTTCAAATCAATCATTTTTGCAACAAAAATAGATTCACTGTATCCCACTAATAAATCCGGTGTACCGGGTTATTTCAATATCCAATGGGTTAATCACCAACGAACGGACTCACAGATTCACTATGATACAATCACTAAGGTTCAATAGATCACTGGGGGATTCTTCCGGGGTAAGCGATAAAGATAAATACGTTTGACTTGTTCGAGTGTTGATAACTAAAAAGAGCGTCCAGACGCTGCTTTATTGTATTTATAATATCGATCGCGCAGTTGCGCGTACGCTTGCGCGTCCCCGCGCGCAAGCAGTTAATGATTGTTTGATCATTTGATTGCACGCTAAGGTGCATTTATACAAAGTAAATTCAGTATACAATACCCACATGAGGAATAGAATACAGTGAATACATTTTCGTGGTCATTATTTTGATTTACAGCGAAAAAACTGCTTTTCTATTTCCGAAAAATGATGACGGATGCTTGAGCCTTAACAGGATTGGGAAAAATTTCGGATGAATATCTGGTTTCGTCAGATGTATAATCTAATTTTGACTTTATTCCTCGGTGTGCAGTATTCAAGAATTTCCCTTTTCTCTCTCAAACGATAGGCTCTTTTTAGAACGCGCCCTGAAAGGTTAAACACGGCTGGTCAAAGCCTGATCCACTAGGCTGACTGGAGAATCGTGTGAAATCCTCCTGGAAACAAGACCACCACAAACAATGGATTTCAGGAAAGTTCGGATACAATGTAAACAACCAATTTTATTACTGAATAAAAATATTGTTTTTTCTTCATTATCTATGTATAAGTATACTGTTATATATTTTTATCAACTTTCCATTTCTATATACTTCCATCGTCCATCAGTTGCTAATCTAATATACTGTTTCTCTCAATCTATCATTAAGTCTGTCTCTCGTTAATTCTGTGTTGTACCAATCGCGATGGATCCGATTGGGTCTACTGCTGATTTGATTGCATTCAAAATTGATTCAAGTTTATCTTTTTCTGTGGTTTTGATCTAATTCGTGTGGTGCGATAATGAACCTAGAAACAGGAATTTTCACTATTGTCACTAATCATAATATCTATGTACAGTGGTTCACAAAGATTGTATATTTGTGGTTGTGAAATTTAATTTAAAGTCAAACAAATAACTAAACTATGTCTACTGAATCGGAATCGGCGCATATTTCGAGTAAATCGAAATCCGGATTTGTTGAAAGTTTGCAATCCTAGGAAGTTCGCCTCTTAAGCCGAATGCGATTAGTTAATCGAGACCGAAACGTTCAATAATGGCATTTATTTTAGTTCAATTGTTCGAAATTGAAAAGAAAGAGCTACAGGGATACACTTTTTCGTTTGAAGGTCCGATTTGAAGGCGAAACACGTCGGGCGAAGTTAAAAACCAAAACTATATTATTTGTTAAAATATCGTTAACTTTTAAAAATGAAATTCTAAAACATTGTTCAAATGAAAATACATATGTACAAATGCTAGGAAAGTATAATAACATTAATCGGTAGGCTAAAAATGGGCGGCTATATCCTAAATGCTGCGCTTTCGGAGAATGCTAACTTAGGAGAGGCGTAGATGCAGACTTGTCGTTTGTTGGTTTGATTGGAAGATATTGCATTCAAAGGATTTGGGCTTAAATACATTGGTACAATCCGGGATTTATTTTGCAGTTTCTCAGCTAAAATGTAGTTGCTGTTCGATGTGAGTAACGTATAAATTAGGTTTTGGTTAAGTAGATTCCTAACGTATGCTTCCTAAACGCTACATTGAACCTAATCCTATGGAAAAACAAAACTATATGCAATCGAATAACGAATTTTTGTATAGCTGCACTTGATCAATTTTGACACATTGATTACTAATCGCTGCCTGCTCCAGCATCCGACCGATATGTCGGCCATAATTGCACAGGGTGCTTCATTCACATTTGATAGATTGCTTATCTCACTGATTTCCTTTCTATAACAACCTCAACTACAGGGCTGTTACAAAAGTGTCGATTTGGAAACCGCAAAATCCGCGCCAAGCCATTTGAAATCCGCGCCGAGGTCATCAAATCCGCGCCAGTACAAACCATATTGTTTTGATGACTGAAGCTCATAAAAAGCCAGACTTTTGAGAGCATTTCTAATGAAAAATTATTTTTTAACTATTATTAATCTATGATTTTAGATGACAGCTTATACATCAAACAAGAATTAAAAAATGTTGTAAACGGGCTAGTTTTTTTTATTGGAATAAAAGTTTTGAATCGAGAGTTCTTTGATTGTTCATCAATCTGTGTGTTTGCTATTTTACGAGAATAGGTTTTCCTGATTTCAAGGATCCCGAAAAAGAAGCATTCTTGGCGAATCTTTTGAAACAATTTATAACCAACGTTATTATAGAAATCCTAAAATAAAATCTGTAGTAAATACCAAAAGATCGGCCGATTTTGAAAATATTGCTTCGTTATTTCATAAAAAATCAAAAACCAAAAAGTGAGGAAATGGATCCAGTTTCGCCTTAACGTGGAATCGCTAAATATGAAACTTTTAGGAAATTGATACAAACTTTTCAATCAACGTGGTATATGAATGGTCAAAGGAGGTCTAGCGGATCTGTAACAGTGCTTACCAGAAATTGAGAAGGGAAAACAGCATTTTTGTAATGTGTAGAAGCGAGTCAGCAATTAAAGCAGATTGTTGGGCGATTTCTATTAGCTTCACGGCATGGTAAAGTAGCGTTGTCATCAACACGCGAAAACATCTAAGTTTGTAAGCGAAACTGTTGTGTAAATGAGCGCCTAGTTAACGGTATGGATCAGGAGTTGATATTGACTGCCACTCCCTAACCTACCTTAAACTCTTGGAACGCATTGTACAAAGCCACCAAAAAAGCAAGTCCTGAAAAGGTACAGTTGTGGTCCATGATGGCTGTTGTGAGACATCAGCAACGAACGTTTGGCTTCACAGGAAAAGCATATCACAATTTAATGGACGCTTTGATGGTTCTTGAAGGAGACCCTAAGCTAGGTACACGATCTTCTAAATGTAAGCGTTTAATAAACCATGATGGTTTAATAACAATTATATTTCAGGCATTAAAACTCAACAAAGACATCTACAGAGCGTGTTTCATAGATTAATTGGATCCAGACTATTCCAAGTTGAAGGCTAGGTTTTGAACGATATGGGAGACTTTTAATTAGCCGAATTTCTCAAAGTGTCATATTTTGCAGTTCCAGTTGCTGTTCTGCCCCCACTCGCATAACAGTCCCATTTGGCTTTTCATCACTTTTGAGTTAACGTTATGAATAGTCATCATTTTCGATGTACTTCCAAAATCCATAATAAAAATTACGAATTTTCATTTCAATGCGTGATTTTTGTGTCACGTAACACAAAACTGAACTATTTTGTAGTGATTGTAATATTTTTAACTCTAATCTGAAAATGTTCATTATTTATTACTGATTGTATTGAGCCTCATGTCCAAATATTAAAAGTAAGTGCATTTGAAAACGATTTCCGCAAAATCCGCGCCAAAATGAGCAAAAACGCGCGAAATCCGCGCGAAACGCAAAAACCGCGAAAAACGCAAAATCCGCGCCACGTGTAACAGCCCTGCAACTATCTACACAGTTTTCCTGATACATTTTTACATCTCCCTTTTAGGTTTGCGTGGGGAACATAGAACTCACTTTCTACGTGTGTTTTTTGAACAATCACCGACGACACGTCCTTTTCCCCATGCAAACCTCCTCACCGCTTGAGGAGGCGACTGTTGACACTACCGGTGGTGGTGCTGCTGCAGCCACCGTTCCCCCTCTGTCATGCGCCCAGACCGTCCGAATAGGAGGAAATACTGCTGCGGGTCGAACCGATCTGCAGCAGATCGTGCGCCTGCGGGGATTGCGGTGGCATCGGTACCACACTGTTACCGTATAGTTGTTCCATTTCCTCGTGCTGTTGGGCAAAGGTTTCCTCGAGACGCTAGGTGGATCAAAATGGGATGGAAAATTGTGATTTTTTTTAAATTTTGTTTAATTGAATGATAATTGTTGTCACATTTGATAACAGAATGTTGTTTTGTGAGTACCCAAAACGTGGATTTTCTCTATCGCCTCCGCCAAAACCACCCTTGTTAGTTCAAAGAAAGCAATTGCCTATGGTACCCATGCAGAACCAACCATTACCATTATTTCTAAATAATATGCATGATTATTATTTAACGCCTTGAGTTTGCGGATAAAAAGAGTTGTAGACCAACAAAAAAATGATGAGGAATGAAAATCCTAAACCGCTCAATCAAATTGCACAGAGAACTCTGTAAATGATCCAAACATTTAAATTTGAATCGTACGACAAATTATCGTTTGAATCTTTTATCTACTAAGTAGATATCAATTTTATGTTACAGATGTCTGATCACGCAATAAACAAATAACATGAAAAGAGCTCACCAAGGTTATCTAATCACAGACTTCTTCTTTGGTGCGGCCACTAAAGTTATCCAAGCACACACACCTAAAACCGAGCTCGCCGTACACACGCACAGAATAAGAAAAATTAAGCCCTCGATCGTTTACACAGGGTTTTGCTATTTGCAGAGTCGTACTCTTTGACTATATACCTATTGATCACGTAGACACGTTCATAAAATTTCTGAGTTGCGCATTTTGAAATATTTTACTGGAAGAAGCGTATGTTTCATTAAATAAGTACACGCTCTGACATTGATTGTCCTTTTTCGGCTCTACGTCCCCACTGGAACTGGGCCTGCCTCGCTTCAACTTAGTGTTCTTTGAGCATTTCCACAGTTATTAACACAGCGTAACAAAAATTTACTTTTTGTCTGTCTCCAAGAGCAAACTTATGTGTCTCCGAAGGATTTTGGGCCGCTGAATCCGAATCCGGGCTCAGATTTGCTCTAACACGTCACAATTTTGAGCTATACCTCAATTTATAGGGCAAAATATGCGATTTTGGGCTTTTTTGACAGCAAGCCATGAGGCAAGGAAATATTTTTTTTAACCAATCAAAAGGTGAACTGGTCAAATAACATCTAAATTAACGACTCATGCAAAATATTTCGTTTTACCTAATCAAATTTGATAGTTTTAAGCGATTTATGTTAGGTACGATATTTCCCATATACAAGTCACCCTCCAAAAGTTGCATGCAAGTTTTCATACTAATGTCGAATTCGTTTTTGATTCAGTTCCAACCTGGGTTGGAACTGGATGAGATCACAGTTTCAACCCCAACCCGACTTCGGTTTCGCTTGTACTAAAGTTTGTTTGAGTTTGTTTGACGTTTGTTTGTTTACACATTTTCCGCCAATCCAGTTCCAACCCAGGTTCAAAAACGAATTCGACATAACTTAAAATGCTAAAATCAGTCAAATTCGATTAGGTTAAACGAAATATTTTGCATGAGTCTTTAATTTAGATGTTAATTGACCAATTAACCTTTTGATTGGTTAAAACAAATATTTCCTTGCCTCATGGCTTGCTGTCAAAAAAGCCCAAAATCGCATATTTTGCCCTATAAATTGAGGTATAGCTCAAAATTGTGACGTGCTGGAGCAAATCTGAGCCCGGATTCGGATTCAGCGACCCAAAATCCTTCGGAGACACATAAGTTTGCTCTTGAGACAAAAAAATGTTGCGCTGTGTAATTGAAGGGCACGTTTTGTCTGAACCAGCAGATTATAAAAATTGAATGTACATCGGGTTTCTTTCCATAAAACATCAGTATTCAAGCTATATTTTCATTTGCAGAAGGTTTTAAAAAATATTCTAACGGTGAAAATTTTTCCATACATTTTGTATGGGAGAGAAATTGACCGAAAATGAGGATTTCAAGCAAATTTGTATGAAAAACGTTCAAAAAGATGGAAAAATCAAAATTTTCCCGATAGAATATTTTGAAACCTTCTGCAAATGAAAATATAGCTTGAATACTGATGTTTTATGGAAAGAAACCCGATGTACATGCAATTTTTTATAATCTGCTGGTTCAGACATAGCGTGAAGGGCTTTCTTTGCCTGCCATTGCATGAATTTGTGTAAAGCCTGTATCCACAATAATCGGGACACAGAAATACAGCTGTAACTCTGCAATAGATACATTAGAATTGCTTAAATTTTGTCTAAATAACATCTTAAGATGTGTTCATTTCACCTACAAAATTTCATGTGAATCGGTGCAGTATTTTTTCTTGTAGCAACGAAAGCGTTCAATATGCGCCATTGAATTTTGTACAGTCCCTAGTTTTGTTCGTCAGCGCTGTAACTTTTGATTTTGGCGAAGGAAATGGCTGAAATTTTGAACACAAACCTCTCAATCTACATTTGTTCCATATGCAGAATTTCAAAAAAATTGATGCACTATCAACAATTTTATAGTCGAAATATGTATTGGGACTGAACGTGATTTAGCCCCTCAGACAGCAATTAGTCAGCACCCTTTATTGTTTTGATTGCACTATTGAAAGTACTATACCAATAATAATCATCAAATTTTGCAGGCTAAATAAACACACAATGAACTAGCTTCTATGGAAATTACATGAAAATTGGCACAGAAATTCAAAAGTTATGAATAGGCAAAAATCGCACATGAAAAACACGAAAAAATTTCACTAACACTCACACCTATCAACACCAGTAGCTTTCAAATCGATTGATCAAAGTTGATGAAATTTTGCAAGAAAGTGTCTCTATAAGTATCATAACTGCTAACGAAATTTGAAATTATCATCATTGAACTTTGAACTGTAGCGTAAAAGAACCATTTAGTATGCGAATGAAAATTGATCATAATTGCACAAAATGCTTTAAACCACGTCTGTTTGTTTTCCATCCACAGTTAAAAGTAATGCATCGATTTTTATGAAATTTGGCACAAATAATAAACATACACCAAAGAGTTCTCAGTCACTTATTTGGCCAATTTTACCGATTCATTACAGAGCTACTGACGTACATCTGTGTCCCGATTATTGCGGATACAGGCTTTATTGTGAGGCAAGCACAATGATACACTATGCCCAGGGAGTCGAGAAAATTTTCCCGATCGGAACGGGAATCGAACCCGCCGTCTCCGGATTGGCGATCCATAGCCTTAACCTTCAGGCTAACTGGAGACCCCCGGTTTCTGTAACTAACAGAAATATTTGGGACCAAATGGCTGCTATTGTTGTCTGTACTTGCTCTTGGATGCATGACTTCACCTAGTTCATCGGATACTCTGAGTAACGTGACGTGAAGCGGTAAACGCGAAGGTATTCGTCAAGGCCATGTTGAGGATGACAAGTTCGAGCAAGAGCAGGATGAATACTGACGACACGAATACTGAAGATCTATGTTTCAGGGTTTTTGGAGAACCGTAAGTATTTGCAAAATTTCCCGTCACTCAGTTTCTCTCTAATGCTCATGCATAGGATAAAAAATCTAGACCTAGAATGCCTTGAAACCTTTTCCAAGCGTATAGACGACATGACTTAAACTTGTTAATGTTTTGGAGATCTTAAACATAAGTAAATTAATTAATTATCGATTTTTGCGGCTTAACCAGCCGAATGGAAGTTTTACTTAATTCCAAAAACTAGACTTTACAAATACTGGCGTGAGTATGAAATGGACAAATTGAAGTGAGATTTACGAAAAAGTTACTCGTCCGCTCGGTGAGACTCGAACCCAGTAGGAGTCTCATCGAGCGGACGAGTAACTTTTACGCAAATCTCATCTCAATTTGTCCATTTCATACTCACGCCAGTATTTGTAAAGTCTAGCTTTTGGTCTTAAACAGTTCTACACTACTTACATACTGTTTAAGTCCCTGATCTGACATGTTGTATTGTACAATAATACATTAAACTAATCACTTCTCAGATAAACTCATTTGTGTTCTAACTAATGCGGCCTTGCTAAAAGGAAGGTTAGGTTATGTTTTACATCCACTGACCCAGTTGTTCAGCGAAATAATTTTGTCCACCTGATTTCACCATCCCAGATACACACTACTCAGGAATCTTGTTGAGAAATTTACTTAATCGTGCACGATGTAATACAGTTGCGGACCGATTATGGCAGTGTCCGATTTAGTCTAGAATGTATCCAATTATTCCTGCTTGGAAGTAGTCAGGAATTCCTGCTGAGATTTACCCAGTACTTCCTGATGAGATTCCTCCAGGAATTCTTCCAGAGAGTTAAAGGATTTTCCAAGCATTTCTCCAGGTATACCTTAGAAAGTACATCCCATTTTTTCTAGGAATCCCTACTGTGTTTTTTTCATAAAATCCTACCAAAACTCTCCTTGAAATTGCTACAGAAATTGCTTATGTCTTTTTTCGAGGAATTTCTCCTGATGATTCACCAGGAATTTCTTTGCATATTGATCTCACAACTCCTTTAGAAATTCCTCCGGGGACTCCCCCAGAATTTGCATTATGCAGTTATCCATGAATGTCTCTAAGACTGCTCTGATGATTCCCCCTGTTTCTTCAAGATATTTCAATGGATTTTCTAAAAAAATCATCTCGGGATTTATCCAGGGCTAGAAATTCTTCCAGGGGTGCCCCAGTTATTTCTCAAGAAAATTTTTCAGGAATTTTATTTTTAAAAGAATTTTTCTAGAGATTTCTCCAGGGACTCTGTTATGAATTCCTCCAGGACTTTCTCCAGGGATTAATCTAGAAATTACTTTTTTCCACAGGGATTTCTCTAGGTATAAGCGTGCTTATATTCCTTATACGTCTTTGAACGTACCGTGGTTAATGTGGGGAAGGCGAAGAAAGAATATGATTACAGTTATTTATATCCACGACAGACCGAATATACCTCTGCGTCTACACAAATTAATGCGAATGATTTAGTTTTGGTGGTACATGGTTGGCAGAGGGTTCACACATTGGTGCGTGGATGCCAAAGGTTAGGAGATAGAATCGTGTGTATATTATACTGAAGATGATGCGGCACAGTTCGTTTGATTGCATCACTCGTAAGCGTTATCTGATAGATTGACACAGTGATTGGAAGGAAGGAAAACGGTTTTTTTTAATCCGTTACTGTTTCTAGCGATGCCTATGAACGGACATATGAATATAGATGAGTTGTATATGAAGAGCGGAGAGATAAAGTGTGAGAGATAAATGGTGCGTTACGGCGTAAGATCTACCACATCAAGTTTCAATTTTGGTATTTTCTTGTCTAAAGTGGGAGCATGAAATTGAAACTTGATGTGTTTTTGTGATGTTTCTGTTTTGAAATGTTTTGACTTTTACTGCGAACGATTTATGTTTTTATTTATTTATTTTTTCCTCTTCAATCTTGTGTTTGTCAAACATTGATTGGCTATCTCAATCCTTCGGACCTCCTCCAATATCTTCAGTATTGATATGCAGATGTGTATGTTATTTATATTTTTGTTTTTGAATACTAATATACTTTCTTTCAGGAATATCAAGGTAAGTTCATTTAACAGATCTGTAAACCATCCATCATATTTCAACTGCGTTCTGGATTGTCGAATAGAGCTCATCATAACAATCCCACCCTACTAACACAAATTCCTTTCCTTAACGTCTATGGAGATAGTTTGGGTGCCCTATATCTTCGAGTAGACGTTAAACTAACATTCCTACCCTTTCCTAGCGATTGTAAGGACGTGACCAGGTATTAGCGTGGGTCATCGGAACCGTTTTCTCAGATCAAAGCTTTTTTGGTTCCGTTTCGGGTCCTGAGTATCTGTGCAAAATTTGAGCACGATCGGTTGCGTCTACACTTTGCGCATTGCAATTGAAATTTGTATGGGATTTTGTATGGGAAAACGTACTTTTTTGCATTTTTGTTATAAATTGAAAAAGTTTGTCTGAAATTTTTTAACCAATACTGTAAAATGATAGCCTAGGATGTTCTAAAAAACTTTGTTGAAGACAGCAAAGCGATTCGATGCTTGTGAAATTAGTTATAACCGACCAACCACATGCATGTGTTTATGTTTTAACATGTAAAGGAATAACAATAGCAACAAAATCATGCTGTTTCGGCAAGCAATGACAACGCTATAACTTTTTTCATAAGCATCAGATCACTGTGTGGTCTTCGACAAAGTTTTTCATGACACTCTAGGCTATGTTTTTACTTTATCGGTTACATGGTTTTAGAAAAAATCGAGCTTGTTATGAGAGAAATGCAAAAAAGTGTGTTTTCCTACGTAAAACCCTATACAAACTTCAAACGCGATGCACAAAATGTAGTCATAACAAATCGTGCCCAAATTTTGCACACTTATTTGGGTCTTGAAATGGGATCAAAAAAGCTTTGATCTGATAGGGTACCATTGATTTTTTTTCTTTTTTTTCATATAAACGATGACCCACTCTAATGAATATACATGAGTTGTATGTATATGAAGAGCGCAGAGATAAAGTGCATAGGGGGAGGCGGGGCAGTATGAACACCCTAGGTTTTTGCCTATATTTTTCCCTTGCCGCTTCTTTCAAAAAGGTGAGTGTCCATTTTGCCCCGGGAGCAGAAGATATTTCCAAACTAGATTTTTGATATAATAAAGAAGAAAATATGAACATGTTAAGCTTGTAGATACAGCAAAACTATTTGCATGTGTTCTAGAAATATCAGGCTTTAATCGACCTGCAATAAATTACTCACTAAATCTTATTTTAGATGGTGTGAAAATTATAATGTCCATGCACAAAAAACGGAAGACGCAACTTTTTCGTGTAAAATCAAGTATAATTTTAGTTTCGAATGTTTCTTTCCTGAAACTACGTTTTAGATAAATGGACTATATTCTCCATTCATTAAAAGTTCAAAAAAGTTCGCATATTTCAAAATATTGAGGGTGTCCATACTGCCCCGCCTACCCCTAGAAAGATACAAAGTCGAAAAAAAGAGACGGGCCATGGATTTAACGCAGGGCAGGACTTTCTGCATACGAATCAGAAGCGGTAGGCACCTGCCACTAGAATGATTTCCATATAAATAAAAACTGCCATGTTTGTTCACAGCTATGGAATTTAAGTTGAGCTTCTTTAAAAACGGCAAGAATTTCTAAAAGCAAATACATATATTAAATTAAAATACTTAAAATTCTTTGCTAAAAGCGTCTCAGTATTAACTTCTGGAGGCATTTATAAATAAATTCATGTAAAAATCTTTGGATGATTTATTTGAGAAATTTCTGGATTTTTGAAAATAATTTTCTGGAGGTAGCCCTGGACGGAATTCTGGAGAAATGTATGGAGTAATTGCAACAAACAATCTTAGAGCGATTCCTGCTGAAATCTTTGAAAAAATGTTACCAATTTTATTTATCTGTTGTATATTCAATTTTAACTTGTGTATATTTTCCCAATTTTAATTTGCATTTACAGGGCTCTTCTATTATTCAGGAGGAATACAGCCCCAGCAATCAAAGTGGTTGCATACTTTTAGGAAATTGCTGTCGATAAATACCTGCAAGACAGGCAAACTGGTCCTTAGCACGGACAGCAAAATGCAGCCGTCTTGCATTAAAACCCGATTCGGGATGGCCCATTAGGATTAGTTTTCCTAGATTAAATTAAGCAATGAACACAGAACAAACGACTTTGAACTAAAGGGCAGTTAGCCAAATAAAATACATTTCCAGGATTGACTGATGGACGCAAAACCAATAAATGAAACCTCATCCTGTCATCCTGTGATTGTAAATGGTTATCACCTTGGAGATAACCGGGCACTTTTATATTTTGTAAGTTGTAAGCGTGAATTCGTGAATTTTAATGTACATTTGTGATGTGTTATTTATTTTTCGTAATAAAAAGAAAAGCATAGCATTTATAGGGTTCCATTATTGTTTGTTCATAATATGGCGCCCAACATAGGTCATTACTTGTTCCATTTATTTTATTTGTAATAGATATCCTCTTGAAATTCGTCCAGCAATTCCTGCCGGGATTCCTCCAGTAATGTTGTTACGATTTCTTAATAAATTTCTTCAATGATTTCTAGAGATACTTCCACAAATTTCTATATTAATTCCTTCCAAAATTACCACTAAGGTTTCTTCCAGGTATTCTTATTAAGATATTTAAGTATTTCATGCTGGTATTTATCCAGTATAGGACGTCCTCCAGGACAAACTCTTCAGATCTAATCTCCTCAACTAAGAATCCTCCTTAGCAAAAAAAATCTGGGAGGTTCCGCCAGATGTTTCCGGTGGAGCCCCATCAGTATTCCGCGAAAAAAATCTAAGAGGCATCCCTGGAGGAATCATAGGAAGAATTTTGGGGGATTCTTGTTGAAATCTCCAAAATAACCACGAAAGGAATTTCTGAAGGAATTCCAGCAGGCATTCCTGAATGATTCCATTGAGAAACTTCTTGAGGAATTACAAAAAAATCTAAAGAAATCCCTGCAGACATTTGAGGAAGAATTTAAAGAAGAATACTTGGACAAATTATTGTAGAAATCCCTAGAGCGAGAATTTTCGGAGGAATTCTTAGAGGAAGCCAGCCTTGGAGGCATTTAAAAAAATGAAGAAATCCTTCATGAGGATTTCCTGGCGAATTTTTCGAATGAACCGCTGCAGAAACTTCTAGTCTAGTCTAGTCTAAGAGGAGTCCTAGAAGTATTTCATAGATATATTCTAGAAGCCATTCCAACAAGCATTTCGGGAGGAAAATTTACTTTAGGAGATTTTGAAGTAATCTTTGGAGAAATCATCACAGCGGAACTTTATGAAGGAATCCTTCGGAGTACCTCTTGAGGTTCCTTCAAGAGCTTTTTCTAACATACTCCCAGAAAATTGTTTTAGTTCGCTTGAGTTGAGAAAAAGGCGGCTCTGCTCCAGTTGAGGCGTTATCCACATCCAGTAGTTCCCAAATGGTACTGAAAGGGTACAAATCGACAATGATTTTTCATAAGGGCCTAACTGACTTGATCGATTTCTCTTCGTCGACTCTCTCTTTCGTTAATAAATAACTTGATCAAAACAAACAAAATCATTCTTCTTTTTGTTTCTATAGCAAGATGTAGTCGTCTTCTTCGCATTTCAACCAAAAAATCTTTGGAAAACTCAATACACATTCTGTGATAACACAAGGAGAGGACCGATGAAGAGAACTCGAAAATGTCAGTTAAGCCCAAGTGAAAAATCAGTGTCGAAATATGAAATGTTCGATGTTGAAGATAATAGTTGACATCAGAGTGGTTTTGTCGCTTTGTCCTCTTCCTCGAGGGAACCATGGGTACGCCTCAATACCACTGGGAGCGATGAATTCGCCAAATTCGGACGAATAGTGCCTAAACAGCTTCCAGTGTTCTTGTTTTGTAAAATCAAGAAGTTTTGAGTATCACAAGGTAGGTTCTGGAAACAATAGGTAATTGTCCTCTTCCCCTTTTTTGTTTTCAGCGGGTAGAGTCATGATGTCTGTCATGATCTATGGCTAATCCGGCGTTGGACCAAATAACATCAGGCATCCAGCAATTGTGGCAGGTAATCTCAATTGAAGTCGACAGAAATTTGACCTGGCCACAGGTTAAGGCGATGGCTGGCAATCGCCCAGGATGGAAATCTTTCAATTCGGACCTCTGCACCACCGTGGGCACTGCACCACCGGACCTCTGCACCACCGTGGGACTGAAAGTAGTAGTAAGTAAGTAATCTCAATTGAATGGGACAAAATCACCCCGGACACAACTGCTAAAGCATCGAGTACACGGAGTCAAATATTTGACAAGGAAAAAACTAAAAGTTAACATCTTTTTGAATTTAATGAAAATTCGATCGAGTCATACCAGATGTTTGAGTATTATATTCGTCAAATATTCGGTCCTGTGTACATACTAGCATCTTAAGCTTGTTGAGTTGACGCAACGGCCATGCCGAGCAGCTGAGACTGAGACCAAAGGTGGTTACACTCAGTACTAAGACTATGTGAGACCTCCTTTTGTCTATGTAAGCGCCTTCCACCTGATCCTATTCCATCGAGCCTAACGAAATAAGCAGGTAATTACACCTCAATTAATCGACCATTAGATTGCAAGGTACGCATAAATCAAACAACAGCGAACAATATGTGCACCAGTTTGCACTGTGCAAGTCCCCGCCACTATGCGCTGCTTATCGGTGGAGCAACATTTGTCGCTCGAAGAAATTATCAATGAACTTGAATTTTAATATCTGACACGCTGTTGGAAGACGCCGGCCGCACGTTCGCATATCTGCCGATATAATCGGCAGCGATGAACGGGTCGGGTGGCGGCAGATAGTGATTGATATGCTATCGGAACAACAACTATAGGCGCACTGTGGCTGTGGGAGAAGGGTATTGGCTAGATTAGATTGACAACTCTTGTCAGTTCTAATGACTGCTACGGCCGCACCAAAAGCGCAGTCCTCGAAACTTTGCGCATCAAAAGTGCCTTCTCTAGAGGAGGAAATGAAGTGTTCCTCACTGTCACTAGACAAGCCTGTAAAGTACTGTAAATGACTTACTTAGGGGAATCCAAATCTAGGGTTGTCCTACGGTTGATTTTTCTAGATGAATAAAAGTAAGATACAAACGAAGAACACCGAAGGAAGTCTACAAACATTTTACCATTACGTATAGCACCAGTTTATTATACCCCCCAAATTAGAGGCGAATGAACCCGTTGGTTTAAAACCTCTTTAATAAACAAAAAAAAATACCCCCCAAAATTTCCAAACTTTTTTTACTGTAACAACATTTCCTAGAGAAACATTTCCGGGAAAGAAACGAATATTCGATTCTTTCTTAATACATACACGATCCGGGAGATGAATCATTCCAAGAAGCGCCAGTTTGGCAATACCACTATGACATTCCGAGAAATGTGATACCACCGTTTATCATTTACAAGATTTTCTATAATGACGTTTTACTGATGACTCAATTATGTACTATCATTTTACGCATATTTGGTTAACTTTTTGTTGCGATGCGTGATAACAAAGTACTTTGTGGATTGCATACTGAAAACTATAATGTCTTCCAATTACTTATGAAAAGCTACGTGGGAATGAAAAGCGATTCAATTGGAGAACAAAATTAAGTTGCCTGACTCCGCTCATGATGATATGATATCTACTTAGCAAGAGATCAGCGACTGGCCGACGCAACGCCTTCGTAGATATCAAGGAGCTTTTATGGGGAAGGTAATAGTCTAGGATTCACTATTAGTCAGTGATACAATCGGATTCAATTATTATGTGGAACTTGTTCTATGTAACATATTTAGTCACCTCACCCCTTTTATCATACAAATATAAGGCCGTTTGTGTAATTGATTCTTATAGATCGTCCCTTTTGTAAAAGTTCGATAAAATTTGTTAAGAATTTAGAACATCAACGATTTGTACATATTTTTATGAAAATTTCCTTGAATAGGATTGATACTTCATTTGAATATGTACGTACACATCTATCGCATGGTTTTGATTAAATTTATTTACTAAATACACATTCTTATTGATACACATTAAGTTGTCAGAAAGAAAATCAAGGAATATTAGTATAAAATTGTGTTGACGTTAAATATGTCCGAAAAATGGATTAGCATCTACGAAACTTTCCATCAAAACAAACTACGTTCAATTGTTACAATAAAGTTGATCAACAAGTACCGAAAAACATACATAGGAACCACCCTAAACACATAGGTAGGTACCACAAGGTACATGACAAAATGCTGCATCCTAGATTGTCCCACGGAGGAACACTTACAAACGCACACACAAACACACAACAGCCTGCGACTGGCACTCCCGCCAGAGCTGATGTCGTCCCGCGAGTGCACCCGCGCTGTCAATCAGTGTCGCAATGTGTACGCAATCGGATCGTCGCCGTCGTGGTCTTTTTCGTTATCTCGATAGTAGTTTACAATCGTGGCCAACTATCGCCGCCTCGGCACTTGTTATCACTTTACTCGTGGTGACACTCAGCGGTAGTGGATTCACGGATGCCAAGCAAACGCCGGATTACTGTCGGGCCGGACTGTGTCCCGTGGGGACCCAACATATAGCCTGCAATGGGAGCAACAGATTTGGAAAAAGTTGCAGTCGGCCCATGCTGGTCAAAATGACTCCCAAGTATGTGAACTTGATACTGAACTACCACAACTCCAAGAGAAACCGTTTGGCTTGCGGAGCCATGCGACGTTTTGCTTCGGCAAGCTCGATGCAGAAGTTGGTGAGTGAAATATGGCCGGTGTGGTATACAGTTGTGTAGATAACAAGTGAAAGATGCTACTCATGTGAAATACTGCAAAGTGTCTAGGTCAGTGGTGTCGCTAAAGCGTGAATCCTAGGTGCCCGAAGAAAACGACTCAGAATGTGTCGTCAAATTCAGTTCAGCGTCTCACATCACGTGTCAAGTTCTCCCGTCCACATATACAATTAATGATAAGAATAATAATGATAACTGAGAATCGGTTGGATAGTTAGACCAATCTTTCTCAATCATCATATTCATATAAAGTAAAGTGTCCAAAATTTGCCATTTTTGTTGTTCTCGATTGTGTAGCTGGTGATTACAAACGATTCGATAAATATATCAATTTTACGATTCGGTGCCATTTCTCAAATAAAATTTAACGAATTTTAGTAATAACAACAACTTTTTATATGTATGTAACATTCTTTCTATTTTTTGTGTGTGAAAAAAGTCAAAATAATGCGATATCTAGCCATGAAAAACTTTCATAAACTGTATGATAATATTAAATATTTCAGAATGTTACAGAGAATCCCTACATCTGGTACTGAAACAGAAGAACAAAATATGTTGATACTGTCGTTACCTATTATCTAAACAGTACAAAACATAATGAAGAATATTTACGTGTTTGTTACGAGTTTGTTGCTACGAATTTCAATTGTTTATTCGTCATCGCGGATTGTAAGATTAGAGTGCCCGGTATGACTCATGTTGTTTTGGTTAGCAAAAGTCTGGGTCGAAGGACACAGCAAATCAGGGTTCATATGGTATGGATTACCTAATTCGCTTTGTGTTCATACTCGATACTGTTTTGTTCATGAATCATTCGATACACTTACGTGACATATACCAATAACTATTCGCAAAAGGACAATATCCACTTTCCGGAGAGCTACAAGACGGCTATGAACAGACTCCAGGAGTTGGAAAAGCTTCTGTCCAGAATTTCGGAACTTCGAAAAAAAAGTGAACGATCAGCAGCTACGAGCAGAAGCATTATATAAGGTTTCACAGGAAGAGGTCTGCTTTCTACCTCGGTGAGTGGTTACCAATCTCAAAAAGCCTGGCAAAAATAGGATGTTATGGAGTCTGCTTCAACGGTATTTTGCTCCCTTGAGTAGCAAAAGTTCCATTAGCGATACGAGTGGAATTTTTGGTGCGATTCAGGCATGGGAAAATCCTGTTCCTGCGAATGCTCATCCGCGGTGAAGACAGGTGATCACAGTGTTTTCTTTGGATAAGCAGTCCGGAGAAAGACGTGCAAGTCTTCGTGATCAGTGTGGCGATGTTTGGAACTACCAGCTCACCATGTAATGCAGGCCAGATTGTGGAATGCTTTCGACTACATCGAACAGTATCCCAGGGATGGGGAAGTAATGCTCAAGAACCATGACGTTGATGACTTCGTCGACGGTGTGTCTACTCGGTAGAAGAAGCAGTTCAGCTGACGCAAGTGCAAAATATCCACGCAGCATCGGGCTTTCAGTTTGAGAAGGGACTGTCTAACGAGAAACATCTGAACCGACTAGAAGAAATGAATAAAGCGATCAGTAAAGCACTGCCAGTACACAAAGACCGCACAATCACAATCACTAATTAATTCGAAAAGTTCTACGAGCCGATTGGGCAGCACGAACGAAACGGGAATTGGGAAGACGCTCTACGATCTCTTAGGATTCATTGCACACTTTGTCGTTCAAGGGAAGATTCTGATGCAGGAGATTTGATGAACAGATTCGAACTGAGGCGAGCCTATTACGGAGTAGCTATGTAAGGTTTGGACAACGTGGATCGAAAAGTTTCGCCAGATCAAAGAAGTGAACTTTACACGCTGCTTCTTGAAGAATTTCTGAACGCAGAAAGCCAGCGATATCCAAGTCCATGTGCTCATGTGCAAGTTTGTCAGCCTGTACGTGCGTGGCCTGCCTTAGAATGACACTGGATGCGAAGTTGTGCCTCTTAGAATACTATCTATAATGAGTTTGGATCTGCTGGCTGACGGGTTGCCGTTTTCTATGCAACATCTGCTCGATTCTAACTATTAATGTTCAGAAGCATTTCCTGTGAATTCAGCTCAGTTCTTGCTTGGATTTGTTGCGATAGTCGTCGGTATTATCAATTCGTATCATACCGAGTTGACGGAATCATATCTCAAACCAGTGGATGAATTGCAGTACGTATGAAAATGTTGTGGGCTGCAAAACGGGGAGTCGATAAGGAGAGCGTCCGACTAAGCTCTAGTCTTCACAAGTTCCTACCTCATGCTTCCACGGGTCCAGCGATGACAAAGACCGCCAGCTAAAAGTTGTATGCTTCGCTGGTAGTGCAGCCTGGGCACTGTTGTCCTTCTGACTTCAGTTAGATTGAGGAGGTACGTCACGAGCGTCTGTTCACCAAGGAGGTGCGGCTCAAACAGCGTCAATTCTGGCATCCAGCGGCTAAATATGAAATACTCCTCAACCGGAAGCTGTGGCAGCCCCACCACAGTGGATAGGGAGCCTTGAACCAACAATCTACTATTCCCGAAACCCAAAAACAGTTGAAGAAACCGAAAATGAAAGATTACGAACTGATTCATCGGCTTCGATTTTTAGCGTGGAAAAACGGACAAGAATTGGAACTTGGAATGTATTATCCCTAGTCCAGTAGGGTAAACTGGCACAACCATCCAATGAGGCATGCCGTATGAAGCTTGAGATCCTAGGACTGAGCGAAGCCCGTTGGCCGAACTTTGGAGAACACAGATTGGCGTCGGATCAAATCCTGCTATATTCTGACCTACGAGGTGACCATGCTCCTCGCCACCGTGGAGTAGGTTTCCTGCTGCGCTCATGAAGTGGGACCGTATTGATGAGAGGATAATTGTAGCAAAATTCAGGTCACGGGTTTGATACCTTACCATGATCCAATATTACGCGCCAACCAATGCTGCCGAAATGCAAGACAAAAAGAACTTTTACAGTCAACTGAATGCTGTCCTGGATAAGATTCCAAGAAGTGATATCAAGTTCCTCATGACTTCAACGCGATTGTTTGTTCCGACATCGGGCTATGAACACGTTATGGGACGCCATGGTCTCGGAGATATGAGCGAGAATGGTGAGCTGTTTGAAGCGTTTTGTGGCAACAATTATATGATGATTGGGGGATCGCCCTTTACCCATCGATCAAATCAAATCGATCACATCGGTATCGGATGTAGAGACGGAGCCTTCTTGATGTGCGGAACAAATGTAACACCGACATAGCGTCCGACCATCATCTCCTAATCGGCGAGATCCGACTGCGCATTGCTAGGATCTATCGACAGCAGGAGAAAATCGGGCGCCGGTTCAACACACGCCGACTGGAAGACGCTGCGATGAAAAAGTCCTTCGTCGAGGAGCTGGGGAACCGTGCTGCATAGAAGATCAATGAAGCGCCATCATGAAAGTCTCCTCGCCACCGGCGAGAATAATTTGGTTGAGCTACGCACCCAGAGAAAGCAGATGACAGATGACACCGGTTGGAAGATAGAGAAGTGCAGGAACACCAAGGCCCCGATAGAATGAGCGAAAACACGAGGAGCCAAAGCCGTAGCCCGTCTGCGATATTCGATTCTCGAGGAAGGAAGTGTCACGCGACCACCGAGGCAGTGGGCAACGTGTTGAGACAACGGTTCCACAAACCGGGATTGCAAACAGTATAGTACGGTGCGTGTGTCCTATGTAGCTGTCAGTAGTGCAAAATTAAGCAAGTAGCTCCGATGGTGGGCCGCTTCCGAAGGGTCGCCGTACTTGCGTCATAACGTCCATTTATGTCTATCACACAGTCTGTTAATGGGATCATCCGTGATGTCGTTCAGACGATTCGCTAATCGGTGGTCCTCTAGAAGTATTCTCGGACAATGGCACCAACATTGTGGGATATCACAGGGATTCGTGGAGGAAGAATCTCTGGAAGAATTTCTGATGTAATCCCCAGAGGAGTTCCTGAAGTAAACCCTGGAGAAATTCCTGAAGAAATTCTGGGAGGAAAAAACCCTCAAACTAGCGAAACAAAGTGATTTTTTAGCTACCGGATGTTCTAGAAAGTCGTTCTCACTGGTTGGGTGACATCAACTAAAGGACAAAACATAGAAAAGTGAAAGAAGAAGAAAGGATTTCACAGCGTAACAAAAATTACCTTTTTGTCTGTCTCAAGAGCAAACTTATGTGTCTCCGAAGGATTTTGGGCCGCTGAATCCGAATCCGGGCTCAGATTTGCTCTAATACGTCACAATTTTGAGCTATACCTCAATTTATAGGGCAAAATATGCGATTTTGAGCTTTTTTGACTGCAAGCCATCAAGCAAGGATATATTTTTTTTAAGCAATCAAAAGGTTAATTGGTCAATTAACATCTAAATTAACGACTCATGCAAAATATTTCGTTTCGGTTGTGACTATAATGGCCAGACCAATATCATTCCAGATTAACATTCTAGACTCTTCTATTCTTCACCTAGGACGAGTAGCAGCGAGTAGCCACGTTAATAAAGACAAAAAAAAATATCTTTTGTTTCAAACAAAATTGACGAAAATCTTTTTTTTTTTTTTTTTTTTTTTTTTTCATAGTGATTACGGCGGTAGCACACTGTGCTTATGTTCTAACACCGCACCCTTTCCCTACGTTTGCTTCTATGAGCCTCTATTTTTGTTTCAACACACAGAAGTACGTAGGCATATCGTGGCCCAAGTCGACACTGTTTTGGCCTGCGTTGAACAAAAATAGTTTTAATAAAAGTTTCCCCTTTTTTTCTTTTTGTCAATTGTTTTTTTGTAGTATGGTCCATGTATTTAGTTAGGTTCTTGTCAATTTGTCAGTTATTCGAAGTAGATCTCCAAGGTAATAGTCAATTAAGTCATTCTGGTCTGTTCTATCATAGCAGCTTTAGTCTTTGCTTTATTGAAGTGTAGTTTTATTGGAAATATGCTGAATGTAGTTATTAAAAAGAGACGTCTGGAACTGTGTCCTGCTAGTTGTTTCGTCATGCACATACGTCATGTCTTAATAATACCTAGGAGATTAACAAAAACACGTGTGTTCGGTCGGATGTCCATTGCGTAGAAAGTCAAGGAAAATAGGTTTCTTTATTGTCAGTTGTTATGTAAGCCTCGCTTGAAGCACTTTCCCTGTCATCTGTACACCAACTAATCCGTATCTTCGTACACAGCTAAATACTGTACTGTCAACCGGCGAAAAGCCTACGGTTAAATATTAAAGAATGAATAATAATGCTGTTTAGCGCATTGTTTCCTATCGCCACTATTTTAGTCTAGTCCCAACTGCAAGCTTTTTTTCCAATCTTAGCGTAAATTGTCTTCTAGATACTTCTAGATAGATTCATCGAATCAGTCGAACCCGTATGTTAAAATATAGTCGATTCTGTGCCAAATTGTTTTCTTGATTTCTACTTCTCTGTGTTCATCTCTTGTGTCCTTAAATTGTCATCGGTGAAAAACCCACAGAAACATGTAACTGAACTCCTGATATTTTTCTTTTGGTGTCATAGCACCATCTAAGAGATAAACAAAAATACGCTAAGTTGGTCAGTTGATTGTAATAAAACAAAAATTGCTTGTCAACTATTATGTATTCATCCCCCTACAAATACTATGAAAAATATTCAAATTCGTTCTGTCCTATCGGTCCTACCTCGATAAACCATGTCATTTTCTCATGCGTGGCCTAGAAATGTCAACCTAGTCATACAAAAGTAACGTTGTTCAGTTAATAAAAAGCAGTCAGCTTTTGTCCAAAATGTCACGTCGAACGCATTGATGTCAACAATGCGTTTAAGTGTTCGCACGTTAGCTTCGAATCTATCAGCACAATTAAGTGCTGCAAATCTCCTTCCCACTATTAATTCGTCGGTTGATTTTCATTGCATTATTTAAAGAAAATATGACCAACTAACATTGTAAAAAATCGAAAAAGCGACTATGACATTAATAAATTTTTAATCAAAATCAACCGAGAAACGTGGGAAATAGAGCCCAAACAACATTTTGAAGTCAGCTGGCTGTTAAAGGTTCCAAAACCTGTCACAAATCCTATAATACTTTTATTAGGATTTGTAACGATCATCAAAACCTTCTCAAATCCAACCGACTTGGAACTATTGCTTGGGAATAGACTCTACTGAGCCCTGGCGGTTCCTCCGTGTTTATCGAGCATGTCTGATGCATATGATCAGCCATACTCCATCTGCAGCAGCCGGTTCGTGATGAGCCGTTGGAGGCGCATTAAAGTGTTAAAAAGGTGATATGTTTCACTAAAGAACACTACATTACAATAATCAAAATGAAACTCCTTCACTTTAATACCGTCAACCCCTGCGAACTTGGCCAGGGAACAAAATTGACGAAAATCAGATCAAAAGTGTATTCTTGGGAGAGTTTCTAAGTCATGAATCATTTTTATGGATCCTTAATGCATACTGTATAACTTTTTCTTAATGCATTAGGAAGGTCAACAGTTAAATAATTCCAAGTCTATTTTACAGCGCTGGAACGACGAACTGGCTCATCTGGCTGAGTACAATGCCAAAAGTTGCAACTTCGAACACGACGAATGCCACAATACCTTCCGATTCCCATACACTGGCCAAAGCATCGGGATGAAGTGGTTCCACGGTATGAACCTTACGACCACCCAGGTCGTCCGCGATCTGATGCGAAAGTGGTACCTGGAACACAAACTAACCAAACAACGAGATCTGGATCAGTTCGAGGTGAACCCGCAAAGGTAACATTCCCTAAGTTTTACAATGTGATCAAACTATTTAACAAATTGGTCAATATTTATTGTAGCCTTGCAATAGGACATTTCACCCAGATGATTCACGCGGACACCACGGAAATCGGTTGCGCACTGGTGCGGTTCTACAAGCATCACAACAATCTGCGGTTCTTGCATTACTATCTGGTCTGCAATTACTCGGAAGGCAACATCGAGAACCGACCGGTCTACCGGAAGGGCAAACGGTGCAGCAGATGTAAGAACGGCTGTACCAGAGGAAAGTATCGGTGCCTCTGTCGCGATTGGAACACTTTGTAATGTTCTCGGGTGCGGATAACCTTGAAACCAAACGAAACCATCCCTTTATCACTGTCGCCGTTGAGTACCTGTGTTCCGTAAATAGTTGTAGAGTGCTGCTGCTGGTGCTAGTAATAAACGATATATGTACCTAGACATAATCCGATAAAATGAGGAAAATATATTTGCTTTTGTAATACACGCGTCCTTAATTGCGCCACGGTGACAAATGAGCGAGGGGATTAAGAGTGAGTGTTTATTGTTATCGTGGGGTTTATCAACGGCTTGTTTGTACGTGATTGCATTTGAAAATCACTGCTATAGCATATAAATGGTCGGTAAGTTGATCAAAGTATAGATAGATAGGCGACAGAAGGGCTCAAAGCTTACAAGGTTAACGGGAAATGATTTTATCAGAGAGCGGAAATGCGCAATTTATAAACATTATAGTATTAAACTAGTTTCACATTTTTAAGCAAATGTATATATGAATCAATTTGGATAACAGTTATCAGTTACTGATAGTGAGGAAAATTAAAGTCGAAAAGAAAAATGGTAGTCGAAAAGAATGTGCGTTGACAAAAAATGTCAATGCACATTTTCTGGTGAAATTAATAGTTTGAAACTTGCAACGTCTGAGATAGGATCGTAGACGAAGGGTCTACCTTGATCATGACTAGGCGTATTGATGCAGTTTATCTAGTTAAACATTTACTGTTCAATACATATTGCATTCAAAGACGCCATAGGAAGGCCTGGTTTGCATAGGAATGCGACTATCATTAAACAATCAGAAAATTATGATCGTATCGGACCGTAGAACATCGATAGAAGCATCACTGCTCTGAACTTCAGATATGACTTCAGAGTTTGAAGAGGGAGACAGCAACACAACAAACTCGAATAAGACGACATATATGATGGCGAGTAGGTATAGCGGCAGACCAAGGGTCTGTGTCAAATGGCGAATTAAAATTAATGTTCACTTAAACATGACAGTTCGATAATTATTTCCTTAGGAGAACTGTCAAGTTTAAGTGTTGAACTGTCAAATTTAAGTAAAAATTAATTTTAATTCGCCAATTGACACAGACCCCAAGTAGTATGTGGTAATGCTGATGTGCTTTGAGATTTTTGACAGCCTGCCGGCTGATCTGGTATACAACACTTCACTGACTAAGAGAGCGATGCTAACCTTCGCAATACTTAACTTCATAAGCGGATGGTTCTATTTCCAGCGGATGGGTTCTATGTCCAGCCCCGGCACTCAAATTACCAGTTCCTTAAAAATGGAATGGTTTTTTGTTTAGAAACTCTTAAACTAATATCTAAAAATAGGCTAATTCTGGATACACCCACATACACTACATTTGAAATGACGAATGATCAACGCATGGGTTAAAATAATAATTGCATAGTTGTGATTTGTGACACGGCATTTTCCTGCACAAACACCCGATTTTGACGTGACACAAAGAAGCCGACAACAACTCATAAACGACATTACAACAATGATCCAAGATGTGAACTATTCCCCATTAAATAACAAAAAAAACGGTGAACCAACATTGAGACATGAAATACATTTATTCGTTGCGATGGCCACATAGACTGAACAAAACTGAATGTGGAGAAAAATGAATTCAACAAACCTTGCATAGATTTTCCTCCTCTCGATCTCGATCCGTTAGTTCTTGTGGATCACCCATTTGTCTGTCGATATCTTCCGTATTTGGCATTGGAGCGATACTTTTAAATCCCGCTCCTCA